>NT_176600.1:45925-136720 GCF_000188095.3 Bombus impatiens
AAAAAAAAAAAAAAAAAAAAATAATAAAAGTCCAGCGTTGCAGTTTCCATTGTGATTGTACAATGTGCACATAATAGTATCGCCTTATCGGACGGTATTTCGCATTCCTCTTGCTCAGCAGCGAGGAGACAAAAGGAGAGAAGACCGTGTTGCAAACGAGAAACGCATATTGAGTGGTTTTAGTGCGCTTTAGTGCAGCTTCCGTGGAAAAATTGTACGATTCTTGAAATGGCAAGTATGCGGTCGACTTGTTAATCCTTTTATTCGTAACAACGATTGTGACCAACGTTCGCAAAGCGACTGTGAGAAGATATTAGGATTGAATTTATGGAGTGACCGCACCAACAGTCTTTGCGGACATTGATTATGTGAATTGCTTTAATGTTTAACATCTTTACGCGTTCTCTGAATGCGTGTACGCGTCGCATCTTCGCTTCGGAATCTCATCTCGTTGGAAACATTGCTTTTTGAGAAAATGCAAAGATATTTTCGTTTATATAGCAATTATGTAGCAATTATGGTAATATATATAAAATACAGTATTAAACGTAGTAATATAATAATATTTTGAATATAGCAATATTATTTTGTTAATTGAATTTGTCATTAGCTTATGCAGCTATAAGAATATACTTTTGACGTGGAATCAGAAGATGCTCGTATAATTTCTTTTTGTAGCGATAATTCTACACACGCATTTTATAGCATAATTGCAATATATACATATTTGATTGGTAGACGGTGGATGTTTATCCACTTGTGAAAAATTTTATAACGCAAAAATGTACAGAATGACCATAATGTTATGCTATTATAGGGAGTATATAAAGCAAATTAAACATCATAATATTTCATAGCGTAAAAGATCACTGTTGAGTTTTTATTTTTTCAATTACCTTCGTAAAAATGTGATTTTGCATAAACATCCGCAGTCTATTAATAAGCTACTATTCTGCCGATTCTGCCACGCGTTATATTTTTTTCCTTCTTTTATATACTGTCATAAATTCTATCGTTCATACACGCGAGGATAATAGCAAACATACTTTCTAGAATATCCTACAATAATTGCTTTACCCATCGTCCGCAATCTTATTTTTATTGGCGTCGTCGATGTACTTTGTTTAAATCTATTGAGTTTTTTCAGATTTTTATGGTTTAATAAATCGCCAAGAATTCTTGAATAGCCTTCCAAGTTTTTAAAATATCAGCCAATGATTTTTATTGCCGTATGTTACCTTAATTTTCTGAAGGAAGATTTGTCGTGTAACAAGTTCGGAAAATGGAAAACATTTTTTACGTAAATCAATAATAAAACATTTCAAAAGAATACTTCAAAAAACTGGACTCTAAAAGATAAAGAAGTTACAGGCTGATTTGTGAGATGCGTCACAGTTTAAGAATCATCGACGATGTACTTTAAACGCGATATATTTTCACGAAGTTGTGTCGTATAAACTGGTGTGCACGAGAGCTGAGAAACTAATTGATGAATCAATTTCGACCAAAGATCGTTCAGTTTCTTACAAATTCTTCCAGGACTGGAACCTCAAATTTTTATTTGCTTCTTTATTTATAATATTCTTCTAAATAATACGAACTCTACCTATTCACAGAAAAATTAAATTTTTCTTCTAAACGCTAGAACCTTTTTACTTTTCCATGTAGAGATAGATTCAAAAATAGATTCACAAAATAGATTCAAAATTTTTTAACTAAACGATGACGAGTATACTCGTCAAACACAGAGTATGCGTGGTTTCTATAATGTATTAGGTTGTCGCCAAAGTTTCTTTCTTTTACAAGGAAATAATTCTTCTTTTTATCTTTTTAAAAATTTATCCTCCTAAAAAGGAAGGAATTATTATAAAACGAAAGAAACTTTTGAAACAACCTAATAGAATTAAATTGTAATGAAATAACTCTTTCATTTTTCAATTTTATCACTGACAGGACTCGTGATAGCACAAAATATTGCCATTTTTTCACTACGAGTATACTCGTCAAACACAGAGCATGCGTGGTTTCTATAATATATTAGATTGCCCCAAAAATTTCCAGAAGGAAATAATTCTTCCTTTCATCTTTTTAAAAATTTATCCTTCTAAAAAGGAAGGAATTATTATAAAACGAAAGAAACTTCTGATACAACCTAATAGAATTAAATCGTAATGAAATAACTCTTTCATTTTTCAATTTCATCACTGACAGGACTCGTGATAGCACAAAATATTGCCACTTCTTCACGACGAGTATACTCGTCAAAAACAGCTAACTGTTAAGCAAAGCTAAATTTAAACAAAAGTACAAAAAAAGAAATGATAAATTACTTAAAATTAACGGTCACGAAAACAGGTCAATATGCAGATGGAAGGTGAACCAACTTTATCTTAAAAAATGACGAATATACCAAGAATAGAAGAAATTTCAGGTTACCCAACTAAATTACGTAAATTCGTAGACTCTCTATTAATTCGTCTACCTGAAACGTTGGGAAATATCCGTCGAACACCCGCCAGACATCATTTTGTTTCTAGTCCCGGGATAAAAGCCTTTGAAAATCTGTCTTCTGCCCTACGTATACGCGATCTTGAACGTTCCCTACTGCAGATCGAGTGTCTGTACGTGAGATGGTGCGCGGAGAGGCAAACAAAGCTGAACGTTATACGGGGTGAGCCTGTGGGACTTGGTTGGTCGCAAGGCTCCTCGATCGCGTGGAAAATACGAGATACAAGTGTTTGATTCGTGGAAAATGTTTAATCGGCGAAATGCACGCTCGTTTTGTTCTCGAGGATGATAGGATCGCGGGAGTGTGACTTTCGTAGCTAATGTTTCAGCTAAATAGGCTAATGCACCGGGGACAATAGTGGTTCTCAACACGGTGATCTTCTTTTCGATGCGACACGCTCTAGGACGAACGACTATTTCGTGTAAAACGGAATTTAGGGAAAATTCCGAGGTACGAATTTATTTTACGTTGACGCAAAGATTACAAGTTGCAGAAAATTTCGTATTAATATCATCGATCATTTAGTCGAAGGCTTATGCTCGATATCGGACTTATGACCTTGATTGTCATCAATCAGCTGAAAGGCTTTCACGCTGACTATGACAAATTTACACACTCTGTTATTTATACTTTATCTTGGTATCGTGTGCGCAATCTTTCCGAATCTTTAAATTTTAACGCCGACGTTCTTTACAAAATTCTTCCATAATATAATAGAGCTTTGAGATCTAAAATCAAATTTCTGCAAATCTTCCGACTCTTCGAATTTTATTAACAAAATTCTCCAGAAAATTCACTAACGTCTAACATAAAATTTCCGTGGATCTACTGATTCTTCTTCAATAAGGACCGCAAAAAGAAATTTATGGAATTATCATCGATCGAATCTTCATTCTTTATCCGACTTTCTCTCGGAAGAATCGCTTGATCTAAGGGAATGAAACGATCTTCAGGACTTTGTTTCCAGGTGGATCGTGGAGAGCCTCTGCGGGGAATGCGCTCCTCCAGCATGACTCGTATTTACCAGACGCGGTTCCTCTGCCACCGCCGCAGATTCTTAACTCGTCCCGGCGACCCATCGTCGGGCCGGATCACGGACAATGTTTCGGATTTCCAGCAATGCGGTTCGACGTATTACCGGTATCCAGGTAGGAACATAACGCGCCGTCTTATCGCCCAGGTGAATCCAATTAATTGGGAATCAAATTCTAATTAAGGAACGCGCGCCTGAATAATTGATGTGCGTGTACTCAACAGAGCGTGATCGGTTGCCATATTGCAGGCGGAACGCATTTCCGAATTAATTGCATCGCGGACTAATCACCTGAAATAAAACAAGATTTCACCGACGTCCGTAGCCTCGATGATGTGAATTTTTCTTTCTACTTTTATTCCATTTCTTTCGTTTTTTATTTTTTTGAAATGTAAAAGAAATTTCATACAGCGTCGAAAATAAACATATTCGAAAATTAACTATCGATGATAGGAATAGAAGATAAGATTTCTATTCAGTTAGAGGAAAATATTCTTCGAGTTATTTTCCTAACAAACCACGTAATCAGACTAGATAGACTCTCCAAATTTTTCTACAGTTTATATATTTTTCTACATATTCTTCGCTTTGCTTCAAGCTTTCGTCGATATCTTATTTCTTAAAGAATAACAGCAAAACGAGTTAATATAGAAAATATTGCTTACAACAATTCTTTTAGGAAATTCAAATTGTACAAGTACTTAACTGTATAGTACAATCTGTCTCAAGTTTGGGAGTATTGTTTGACTAATCGGTAGATTAATTCACGATAGACACGAGAATTTCGCGAGTTTCATAAATTATCATACAGTATATAACCCGGTACATAATATGTTTAACCCACTGTCTTGATCCTTGGAATTAGGTAACAGACCGTCTTGACTTGGAAACACTTGGGACGCTCGCGGAATTCGCACCTTACCGCGCTTCGCTCTTGAAACTTGTTCTCCTAGAGCGATGAACTTTGTGGTATCGCTATAGACCAGTTGGCGCTCCTATGTAGCTGATTCTATTACTCACTGCATCTAATTCGATGCAATTTCATTCACTGTATTTCAAGCTTGGCAACGAAGAACAATACTCTACATTCTCCTCAAAAAGATACACATATTTCGTACACGTATGTAAATCATCTGGGTTAAATCGAACGTGTATTTAAAAAACTTCTCGAACTCGAATCCTACATTTTTTAATCTATATATTTTACGTATTTATACATATATTTATATACATATTACATAGTTGTACAATTATCAGCAAATTTCTCATACTAATTTATTTTGACAATGAGAAGTTTCTAAAATATGAAATACTTCGATAAGAAGAAAAATCGTTCGAAACCCTATGCTTTGAAGTTAATACAAAAGAAATATCGTAAATTCCAACAAAGAAGAGGATTCTCGATGTTCTAGGAAAGACTGAAAATATATTTTCTTCAAACTTAATGGAATTTCTTAACGATAGAAAACCATAATTGGATTATGTTCTAAAAAGATTCTAAAAATGATAGCAAAGTTAATGCTGAATTTATATAAATCAGGCCACTGTTCAAACTATCTTCATCTCTATCTTCATTCCTTTCAATATATCACCTGACAATTTATACTTCAATTATACCAATTATTGCATGAACGAACTCGAGTCTCGTTCCACGCCTTATCGAATAGTAGTTATATCTGTATCGCGACGAGCAAAGGAAAAAGACCGAGAAACGAAAAAATAGAAATATTTTACGATAGCGGTGGAAGAACAATCGCTCGATTTCCTTTGTTACTTTCGGTGTGGAATTCTCGCAAGAAGCCCAGGAAGTGGCGGGTTAAGCGTTCCTCGCCGCACGGAATCTTTGCCAAGCGATGCTTGCATTACGTTTATTGCCGCTCTCTCGGAGGCCGAGTTCTCGGTATTACATCGTTTCTAAGCGCATTTGCAACCGCCGCCTTCCTTCCTTCGGGCTACGCTCGCAGATGCTCAAGGCTGTACGACAAACGGATCTATCTCCTACCTTTCGAATTTTCCATTCTTTTATTTCAACGTCAAACGGATGAGAAGAAACCGTATTTTCCTTTTTATTCCTATTCGTCATTGTTTTTATAGCTATGTTGCAGTTACTTTTATGGGATAGTTTCCGTTCTTCGAACAAAGAATTTTTTACTGTCGTCAAAATTCTCTTTCAACTTCTTCCATCGAATTATCCTTATATCGTTCTCCACATTTCGGACGATGTTTCTGTATTAGTTTTACGATACGAGAGTTTCGACAGTCGCATTTATTTTCCAATATGTTTACCGATATAGGAACAATTATTACGCAACGCTGACGTTTTATAACGACGACATTAAAAATTTTATTTCGCTTTTTAACGTAATACCTAACATCGTAGATTACATCTATGCCTAAACGAGAAATATACGTATAAGGACGACAGGAATGCCTTTTTCTGCTCCTCGACTAAATCGACGAACAAAAACTCTGACGCTAATTCGAACAAGGTAACTTATCTCTTTCATTCCTCCGATCTACGTGTAGCTCTAAGCGAAGGATGACACGAATCTAAGTAAAAAAGCTTGTGAAGTACTACGGAGACGGTTTTCAAGTTAAATTTCTTGGAAACCAGATCGAGATCATGTTCCAGAACGTGCAACACCATAAAAAGTTGAAGGAGTTTTGCATCTCAAATGACATTTCACACATTCTCACCATAAACCAAGAAAGTGATAATTCGAGCCTGGAAAAGTTTCTCAAAAATCGGACACGAAGATATCCTAACGCGATTGAAACTATAGAACCTCGACTCTCTGATGTGCCACGAAATCCAAAACGACTAACGATCCAAGTACCGCGTATATAAAATCACCTTCTCCTTGGGAATAAACTTCCAGCAAATGAGAAACACAGGAATCTTATTTCATTGCAGAAGCTTTCAGTATGAAACACACGGACGAATTCATAAAGGATACAACCTAACAAACACGAAGATGGTACCCCGCTGGGAGTAGCCACCCACGTGATAATCAAACAGCTAAAAAATTCTACCAAATGTCCAAATTGGACAAATTGCGAATGTGAAATATTAAATAAAAAAAAAAAAAGAAAAAAACACGGACGAATGTCCTTGTTCGACCGTGACTAAAACTCGAACTATATAAAACGCGCAAGATAAAAAGTCGATAGTCCACTAGCTACAACTTTAAAGTGGACTACCCAACTATAGTCAATGTACGTCACTTTTGGCACATCTAGTCAACAAAACACCGACTTTCAACCCACGCACACACAACCAGTCGACTCGTCACGAGTCGTTCGTTCAACTTCCTTTAATCGCTCAATTCGCTTTAACACATCGACCATACTCGGATACAATTAAAATCCTACGCGCAGGCTGTCACTGTACAACCAGAACTTAGCGACCAAGTTTCAAAAAGCGATTACCCTCGATGAGATCATCTGCCAAATCAAAATGTGTACAATTTAAATCGTATCGCGTGTAATTGTAGGCAAAATGTGAAATGTTAAAACGTGTTATCAAGCTATAAACATTTAGCTGAAAGGCTTGAAACACGCGCTACCTGCGTAGTATATTCGAAAGGATAATATCTTCTTGGAGACAAAAGCGTACATTAAAAAATGTTTTTTTTTTTATTTAGTTGTTTACATTCAGAATTTGTCCGATTTGGACATTTGGTGGAATTTTTTGGCTGTTTGGTTATCATGTGGGTGGCTACCCCCAGCAGGGTACCATCTTAGTGTTTGTTAGATTATATCCTTTACGAGATCTGTTGGGTGTTTCCTTTTTAGTCTTCTTTCTATGCTCGATGTGTACATTAAAAAGTGTGCAGGAAAAATTCGAAATCGATTTTTGAGAGTCGCTGTAGTCGATGTGACTACAGTACATGGAAATTACACGAGGACACAAAAATAGGTTATCTTATTACTTTACATGTAAAACTTTAAACAAATTGACATTGCGCTAGTAAACGAAATAGCCAGCTACAAAATTCAGGAAAATTCACTTAAAAATATTTAGACGAAATATCTCTCAACTCCTAAAAACCCTGATCTCACCTATTTAGCTTACATACGTACATGGTTTTGAAACATTCTTCTGCCTGTTGATAAAATTCTAATGTATAAAAAAAATACAAAAAATCTATAATAAAGTTAATTCACTCTTATAGCAATTAAACTCAGTTAAGTGACAGAAGTCACAGAGGAGAAGAAATCAGAAAGAAGCAAAAAAATATACACACTTATGAACTTTTAACAATCAATATCAATAATATGTTATTTTCGCCCAAGTGGGTTTGTGCATTGACCCTTTTCTCTTGGTCTTCGTGTCGACCTACAAGTTTTATGCGTGTTCTGAACCATCAAAGCCACGCCGAAGTAAGCACAATAGCAACTACGAATAAATCAAGTTGCAGAGGAGCCGGCTGAAAAATCGACTCGGACGACTCCATTTGGGACTCGAGCCGAGGAACCCTCGATTATGAAGCAAAGCCAAAGCAGATAATCCATTCAAATAGAGCCATTCGGATGAAAGAGGTGGTCATTCTTGCTACATCGAATTTCCGCGAACTTAGCATACGAATCTTTTAGATGGCGCAATACCAAATATTCATTTTCTATGATATCTGACGATAATTTATGCAAAAGAACCTGTCAGCTCGAGTCAAATCCATCCGAATAGCTCTATTGACCGGATTAACTCTTTTATTTCAACGTTCAAGAAGAAATTGTATTTTTTTTTCCCTCTAATATTTTTATACTATTTTTATGGAATACTTTCGTCTTCGGATAGCCGATTTCCTATCGTTATGTTTCTTCTGATCTTGCTGCTTGGAATTATATTTACAGAATTCTTTAATAAATATATATGTATATATAGTCGTCGTTATTTTTACGCTACATTTATACGACAGCTTCATTTCTGAAATACATAATTAGTTTAACTACCATTATCGAAGTTTATTCTCAAGTTTCTTATCGTATCGCATTCAGTTCTCGGTTCAGCATCAACTTTCTACGTAGAATCGTCGTTATAATATGTATCAATATGTTCATCGATATTTCTAGTACGCGAGAGTCGCATCTTTGAGGTAATTGGTTTTCTGCCTTCATAGAATTTTCTTCTCGACTTTCTACCATATTATCCTTGACTTGTCACTTACGATGGAATCATGTTCGCAACGTTGGTCAATATTTTCATCAATATTTCTACGCATCTTTTAAATAATCGCCTCATCTTCGAAACAGGCAATTTTCTATCGTCGTTCAAGTTTCCTCTCAACTTCGTATTGTTCTCAACTTCTCACGTGGAATTATCTTTACAGTCACTGATGACACGTGCTACGCCGATGGCGCGGTGCTCGTTTCCACGAAAAACCATTATTCACCGTTAGCAATCATCGCATTGTGCCTTGGCAAATGACAGAAAATTATCCTCGAAAGTAAAGTGTTTCCTTAGGAGGACGACGAAGAAGCTGGTTTCTAAAGCTATACATCTATAGTCCCTGTAAGCAAAATATCGACACGCTTACCAATCCAACAATGAGCTTTTTTCTACAAAGAATTGCGTTACAGACAGGTGAAATTGCAGCTGTCTTTAATTAATCGCGTTTTGTTGCATGCAACGGCACGCTTTCAATTACACCTTATTATTGTTTCTTCATTTTTGGAATTTTCTTCGCTTTCGAAAAAGGGTTAAGACAGAGCTATGTCTAATTTAAGAGAGTTTGGAATTTTTTTTTTTCGTACATCTTCTTCAAGTTGTTGCGCAGAACCATCTCAAGGTAGACGATTGCTTGGCCGGGCCCTTTTATAGTGACCATTATAACGCGTCCAGAGAAGTGTAGGGTTTATCGGCTATCATGACTTGCCGTATTATGTATATTGCTCGCCCGGGTCTTTCCACCTGCGAGACCACAAGCTTCTATCTTCTTCTTCCTTCTCGCTCTTGACCAGTCAATTTTTTCGTTTCCGATCGATCTAAAGTTTTCTGTGAAAAGATTCGAAACGATCGTATCCACCGTACCCTTAGCATCCTACACGAACCTCGACTAAACCAACTGCTTCCTATAACACTTTGGATACGTTGAATTTTCTATCTCCTGTTAACTTTGCCCTTCATTTAAACAAGAGAATGCGTATAGACCAGAAATTGTTTTTTAAAATAAGAACTGATATACACAGGGTGGTTGGAAAGGGGGTGATTCTACGGGAAAAAAGAAGTCGAGAATATAGAATAAAAATTTAAAAATTTTTTAAATTAAAAAAATAACGTCAATCGAGACGATCTACAGTGAGACGCGATAAAGTGGATGCGTACCGAGCGAAAATTCAAAGTCGATTTTCTCGAAAACAAAGCCTGAAAGGAAAAATTTGTATTCTATATTTTCGACTTCTTTTTTCACCTAGAATCACCCCCTTTCCGCTTGTACCGCCAATTACCAACCACCCTGTATATTAACCTTCTCTAGGCAAAGCGGTAAAATTTCACCCTTAAATTTCTTTCCTCTGAATTTGTGTTTTTCTTCGTAAATATTTCAAACATTTGGCTTGATATAAAAACGTAGGTCTGCGTACGAACGATTTAATTCGTCTATTTGAGGATCGACTTTAAAAACTAGAAATTTGATTATTAAGAGAAAAAGAGCTTGATCGTTGAACGAAATAAATGTGAAATTTCAAAGCTGTTTCGCGATAAATATTTCCCAATTATTTCAGCTCAGGAAGCCAAATTACCAGTGCGATTATTCCCGCTTCAAACGTAAAATCCTCGAACGTAAATCCACGAATAAACTCGTTGACAATGGAAGCCGCATAGTAGCTCATTACCGCGTGGACCGTGTGATCATCCCTTTAATTAAAAGCGCCGATTGTTCCCCGACGGTCTATGCAAACAAGCCATCATCTGTTGATCGACGTGGAAGAAACGAGAAATACAGATATTATGTCCGCAGGAACTTGAAGAAATATTATTATAGGATAAAATCCGACGTTGCGTCCGGATGAGCTGGGCAGAAATAAAGGAAACGGCAAGGACGGGTCAATTATTTTTCTCTCGTTTGTCGTTTATTGGCAATGAACGGTGTAGCCGGTAATTGTTCCATCACGGCTGGCTGAAAAAGCGCGTGACCAGCCAGCCGCGAATTTCTCAAGAAACGAACGATGCAAGAGGCCAATGAAGGAGCCGATGAACTTTTCTTCCGATTAATGAGCAGCCAGAGGAGGCCACCGATATCCGTCCGCCTCTCGAGAAATCTAACCTAGTTGCCTTGGAACGGTCTTCAAAGCTTTCTTACACGATTCTTCTTCTTCTTCTTCTTCGACTCCTCCTTCTTCTTCTTCGTCGTCATTTCAGTTCGTTCAGTGGCCACGAGCGTAACGTGGATTTATTTCACGAAAGCCAAAGGACGGGTTATTTTATTACACGTCGTATTTCATAGCGCCAAATCGTTCTGTTCCCTGTCACGTTTGCGTCACTGTGTTCACGTATTTTCCTCTCCAATTATTTTTGATTTGTTACGAAACAAAGGGAAACATCGAACAGCCCAAAGAGCTACAGGCAAAATGGACGTGAGATGGATTATACGGATGGATAGCGGTCAGCTGTGCCAATCATACGTTCGTGCAGTGAACTAAGTTTCCTGGAATATTATGTAATTGTTATAATAAGATTCTTAATAAGATACCTTTGTAGCTCGCGACATTTTTCAGCCGCGTAGATTACTCGAATCAAATTGCGCGTATTTAGAAAATTTCACAAATTCGAATCTCAAAATTTTGTTAATCGTTTGTGAGCAAATTTCGAAGACCAGTTCGCTGAAGCTCTCACGATATTAAACGCTTCGATAAGAGATAAAATTATTCGAGTCCTTTTATTTCGTATTAACCAACAACGTGAAAAGCTTTGTTGTACCTAGGAGATGTCTTCCTCTAAATTATTCGTCATTCGTAAATTGTTTTATACGTTTCTTTTTAAATTATCCATCTTTCGTAAGACGTCTCTATCTAAATTATCCTACATTTCTCATTTCCTTAACGATATCGTTACAATCGTGAGTATAAAAATCCCTGTGCTCGAAAGGACGTTCGATGTAAGTCTTCGGTAATTCTACGATTCGCCACGGTATAAAATAGTATAAGAACCGATTTGAAAGAGGAGACCGTGACATTGGACCGAGATTTTTCCTCGGCGGAAAGATCGAGTGATTGTTCGCGGGCCAGCGTTTCCGGCGCTTCACTCTCACGATCGAACCGTTCGATTTCTTGCTCTTGACTCCTCGCGGATCTCTCCACGAATCCAATTCAGCCGTTTCCTCGAGGTATCCGGATAACCGTGGCGAGGAATTCTTCTCCGCTGTGGATAATAGAACCCGTCCTGTCGTTTTCTGCCGCATCACCGTGCGTAACCGTGTTGCCCTTCTCGCAGTTTCTTCGGTAATAGCGTTCTAATGTTCCCCGTGGTCCCCGATTCCGGGCCCTTTTTATTCTTTTCTCCTTTTTTTCTTTTTTTCTTTTTTCTCATTCCCCGTTTTTATTCCACCTTTTTTTTCGCAAACAGACGTTAACGTGTTATTTCGTAAGTTTCCTACTCTTGTCGAACGGTGACGCGACTTTTCTGACCCGTGGAAAATAGGATTGCTCGGAGAAAGTTTAATTAAGTTCGAAAATCGAAGCATACGGTGGCTGGGTCGTGTTCACGCTCGATTTTTCGGGATCTGTTGCGTGTAGGCTTGCGGCATTGTGAGGATGAGCGAGGAACGACGCGATAAATGACTTACGAAGATATACAGGCCCATACAGAAATCACAAAATATCTCTATCCGGTGGAAATATTTTACTTTTAAAAATCGATACTCTTGACGTTATTTTAATTGCATCGTTCTTTATTAGGACGAATTTAATTTATACAGGGTGGTTGGTAACTGGTGGTACAAGCGGAAAGGGGGCGATTCTACGCGAAAAAAGAAGTCGAAAATATAGAATAACAATTTTTCGTTCGAGGCTTTGTTTTCGAGAAAATCGACTTTGAATTTTCGCTCGGTACGCGTGCACTTTATCGCGTCTCGTTATAACGGATCTCACTGTAGATCGTTGTCTCGATTGACGTTGCTTTTTAATTTTTAAAATTTTTAAATTTTTAAATTTTTAAATTTTTAAATTTTTAAATTTTTAAATTTTTAAATTTTTAAATTTTTAAATTTTTAAATTTTTAAATTTTTAAATTTTTAAATTTTTAAATTTTTAAATTTTTAAATTTTTAAATTTTTAAATTTTTAAATTTTTAAATTTTTAAATTTTTAAATTTTTAAATTTTTAAATTTTTAAATTTTTAAATTTTTAAATTTTTAAATTTTTAAATTTTTAAATTTTTAAATTTTTAAATTTTTAAATTTTTAAATTTTTAAATTTTTAAATTTTTAAATTTTTAAATTTTTAAATTTTTAAATTTTTAAATTTTTAAATTTTTAAATTTTTAAATTTTTAAATTTTTAAATTTTTAAATTTTTAAATTTTTAAATTTTTAAATTTTTAAATTTTTAAATTTTTAAATTTTTAAATTTTTAAATTTTTAAATTTTTAAATTTTTAAATTTTTAAATTTTTAAATTTTTATTCTATATTTTCGACTTCTTTTTTCGCGTAGAATCACCCCCTTTCCGCTTGTACCACCAGTTAGCCTGTATAACGATAGCAGACTCAGGGAATATTTCTTGATTAGACGAATTAATCTTTTCGTTATCTCAACTATGGTAGTTTCTTCAGGACAAGAATCATTTTTTGATACGTCTATTTTCGTTCAATAACTCTAATAATTTTATTAGCTCAATCTTTTTTTTTTTATAAAACTGACTCTCCTTTATAAATTCTTTTCCTCTTCTGACTTCTTCTAAACGATCTGACACACATGTTGCAATAATTGCACCTCTACTTGCTTCAATACTTTCGAAAGTTTTCATAATTAATAGAAACTATCAGCTATGAAAAAAAAGGTAATATCAGGAAGAAAGTATATTAAAGTTGGCCTCTGCATGAAATGCGAAGATGTTTTCTAAAAGTATACATACAGTAACGTAAATGGTCTAATATTTTTGCACAGTGCTGTATGTTAGCCAGAGGGGAAGGTTAAACAGCCAGAAAGTATTAGATGCCTGAACAGAGTCGTATCCACTTTTATTCGAGCGATGTTTGCCTTGCCTTGATACGCCGTGAAGGTGATTTATCGCGCGGAATTCCAGACCGTGAAAATATTTCGCGGGAAAGTTCACTGTTACGCTTTTTAATTATCGAAAGAACGATAGGATATCCCGAGAGATTAAAATCTAATACGCAAAAAGCCTGGCGCAATTTTTCCTACAAGATATCCATCCAATTTACGTAATAAAAAATCAATATTGACCTTAGCGTATTTCACCGAGGAATTTAGAAACTCACGTTTGAACTATTTAATTCACCCATCACCGACCGTGGCTATATTAATAAATCACGCGATTGTTCGACGAGTTTCGAAGCTATTGAAAACGTTACAGCTGCGCAAACACGCATCATCAGGTGAAATCGTTCACAGTGCACACGATTTCCTGCCCCGTTTTTCCTCTATAAAGAAACAATTTACACGCGATCCTGCGTTCGAATACATTTCACGGAGATCAAACGGAATCGCGTTCGAAGATTATCCATGTCGAATATATCATAAAATGAACGTTTTACGTGCGGTTTAACGTTTGTGAAAACTTTTTACGAATATACTATGTTTGTTATACGAAACATTTTGAAATGTTATTCAGGCTGTAACGAAACACGACCATCACGATCGTATCGATAAGCCGTAAAACGAATCTGAAATTTTATCGTACGTAAAATTTATAAGATTTTTATTCGCATTCGAATAGTCGATAGTTCGTTACGTTGAGAAACTACGATATTTGGTGGAATCATTTTTAGTACTAATTCTGTTCGAGACCACTGCTGCTGCTATGTAAAGTAAATTATTTCTTTCGCTAGATATACAGAGTGTTTGATAATATGCGAAACCCACTTCAGTACCAGGCAGGTGACACGGAAAGAACGAAAAAGATTCCTACAAACGCGTGTCATATTTGATCTCGTTTCAAAGTTATAGCCACCTTTATGTTACAATAATACGCGCCGGATTATTTTCATAAAATGTACTCGAAATGGACATACACCAGGAATTTTTAAAAGATCGCGAAATTCTCCGATACGGCGACTTGCGTGCAAACCGAGGTTGGTAGTTTCATTTCTTTCACGAAGATAATTTGTCCTGGGTTACTGTGGCACAAAAGGTGGCTATAACTTTGAAACAAGATGAAGTAGGACGCGCTTTTATACGAACTTCGTTCCTTGTTTATTCCCTGTCCGATCTTGGCACATATTATGAAACACCCTGTATACTTGGAATAAATATATCTTGCAACTTCTATACACGTTAAGAAAATACCGATACAATTATGACAGCCGTGTTTCGTTATAAAATTAATAAAATTTCAAAAACATACAATATATTCGCAATAATTGTTCACGATAAATGTCCAAATATTTCCGTGACTCGCTGTACGTATCTACATCGTGATTATCAATATCGTAACGCAGTTCGAACTTCGCCAACCACCCTATTGATACTCCTTCTATTACACGTTTTTCCCCATAAACGCAAGGTACTCGATTAAATTGGCAATCTAGGGACGTTGAATTTCCTAGGCTGTGATTAGTCTCGCGTTTGTTAACCGGTTTGCCACGTCGGACGTCCCGATATCGAAACGTTAATTAGAGCCGATTAGAGGCCAGTCGCGATCGGATCCATTAACGTTAACGTGAGCGGTAGAACCGCGCAAATTGGACCACCCTATAGACGGCAAGTACGCGGTACACGTTCGAGGATTCTCCAGCGAACATGATTTGCTTCTCAACTCGGTGCAATTCCAAGTTCAAAGCCACTGTGTGTGCGAGCGTGTACGTGTCTCGTTTCCTTCTCGGTTTCACGGATCCTCTTTGTCTTCACCTCGATCTGCACTTCGTGGCAGACCTTTCTCCACGTCGCATTCGTCGCTATAGCTTGCGAACCAGTGACGTAGCCAACGTGGCTGCCAGCAATTAAGGGCATTCGATAATGATGGAACTGTGGCCAACCAGGAACCGCGTGTATCTCTGTTACTCACTTTGGACGTCTTCTAAGCTGCTTAGAGAGGAGAACAAATCTGTCACTGTCAGACGTCTATTCACGATCGTACGGTGCGCGCTAACTCGATGAAAAAGCAGAGGACGTAAAGCAGTGAAATCGCGGCAGCCGAGCCGTGGATGGGCTTCACGGTGATTTTAAATCGTGTTTTATTCAACCGCGCCGGGGATGTTCTGTTAGAAGGAGTGGCTCGATACACTGGATTCTGGCGAAATGACGATTCACGTAATTATGTAGAGACGTTGGCGAGAGGTTTGCTGGATATTTAAGACGTTCCAGAGGTCTCAGAGTGGCTGGGAATAATTCGTTTGAAGGATTATAGCGGCGAGTAGCGGCGGTCCGATTCTTACGTTTCAAATTAGACTCGATTTCCTTGTCAACCTTTTGTAAATTCCAATTAAATTCCAATCGTCAAATACAAATCTTGCTTTCGAATTTAAACTTTTTTATTCGAAACTCAAAGGAGTTTGATAATTTTCAACCACTCTGTCCCACATTTTCGTTTCATCGTTGACTTACATTTCTTCACACGCTAAACGTTTTCCTCGGCTGGCTATGTATCGAACGATTTTTTCCCCTCTTGCCTTTAAAAACGTGTAATTTGCAAGGTTCGAGCGTACCTTTAAGAAACGAAAATTATAGATCGAAACTGGAGATAGAAGGTAGCGATAGGTTTTCGGAGCGGAACGACGTGCGAGCGTAACGCGCGCACAAGAGGGGAACATTTTCGATTCTATTAGGCCACGGTTTAAATTTGACGTGCAGTTCGTTCGAAACTTGAGGTATTTGTTTAAGGATCGGAATTCTATCAGGCTTGGCAATTGTCATCGATGCTTTTCGATCGAACAGATTTGCCTGGAGCGGCTCGTGAATATTATCCTCCTTCTTTCTCGCTCTGTCCCGTTACCTCACCGTTTTTTCTTTTTTCTTTTTGTCTCATTCACCTCTCGAGGACTCTCTTCCTCGAGTAGAGCTAGCACGTGCTCGTTTCTCAGCGTACGTACTCGATGGGCAGGATTTTCGAGGGTAAAAAACTCGTGTTCCAACGCGGGGACAAGGCTAAAAGCACGACACACATCGGATTACGTGTCTAAAAAGAGGAAGAAACTGATCCACGGGGAAAAACTGAAGCCTACTTTATTTCAAAGCCTTTCCCAACCGCGATCTCTTCAATAATCCGTTATACGTCTGCCGTAAGAAACTTTCTCAAGTTTTTAACATTAGGTCGCAACATGCGAATAACGATCCTTTTCTTTCGTTAACTTTCCGCTAAATTTGATTCTACTTTCCAGTAGAGTACGGCTGTCGACTTATCGATCAGGTTACCGGCTAATCGGAAGTTTCTATAATCGGAGAATTATCAAGATGGCTAAGCCTGGAGTCAGGAAAATGACTCATATTACGCATATATTCGTTGTATCTATAAAAGGAGAATCTAAGAAAATTGTACATATATACTGTACTATGTATTTTGGTATAATATGCGAGATACGTTACTCGATACAACTTTGATGTATTTGATATATGAAACAGGAAATATACTGGATAATAAACGTCATAAATATAAGAGGCTACAAAAATAATTCCACTGATAGACGATATATTTACTGACGTAAGTAGAAGAATGTAATGCGTTCGAACGGACATTTTATTTCCTCGTATTAATCAACCTTTGCTTCCTGAAACCTGAAAAGGCAACAAAAATCAAACTTAAGAAGCGTCGTAAAAATCGAAGAGCCGCGTATAACCTTGACTCTGCATGACTCCGGGACGATTAGGACGTCCGTATTTTAAGTAATAAGGACAGAAATCCAGAAGGAGAAACACAGGTCCTCGTATTTCGGTATAAATTAAGCATCTGTCCTTTCCAAGCAGAGTTTAAAAATATCTCGCTCGTACAAATCAATATTCCTGCACGTGTCTCTCTTTTGTCCATCTAAAAATCATTAAACCCCGTTTAAACTGCCTTTGCCAGCATTCGTCCGGTGTTTTTGTTCCATGTGCATCGCAAAATCCGAGTTAATCCAAAGGTGGTGTGTTTCAACGGTCGTGAGGCGACTAAAAGGACGTCTGGAAGCGAAGAGAAAGGAAGAAGAGACGCGGAGAACCGACACCAAAGGATTATCACAGCCGTGTTGCATAACATGTCGTTGACCAAGCAGGCTGGATTACTCATGCTCCGCGTCGGGTGACCTTGTATCACAATCGAGCCTCTAACCCGTTCAGGCTAGGCCGATTCCCTCCGAGAGCCGACGATCCTGGACCAACCGGTGGCCCTGGATTCGAGGGCAATGCACCTTCTCGCCGGCTTCGTATCCTCCTCTTCTCTTTCCCTCCTAGAACAATGCTATATAAAGATCGTGTGTCACGCGTGTCTGTCAGGATTTACACGTTTTGCTCGCTCTAACATGATAATAACGTTGGGCAAATTTCTTCGTCGATGCACTCGTAGTCGTTTTATTTTATCGAACACGACGCGTCAACAGGTCGATGCTACGTTTTAACGATTTGCAAGATTTCCTTCGATTCAGCAAGAGTGGGGGATGTTGATTTGGAGAACAACGATGCGAAATCACGTAGTGCGTATTTTTGGAGTTGTTGGTTGCGATTCTTGCTTCTTGAATACATCGTAGAATCGCCTGTGATTCTCATTCTTTCGACGAAGTTGACGCTTTGACCTTTGGAATTTGCGACTTGTTCGAAGTCTTTGGAGTTTGTTAGAAATATTTGGAATTTGTTGGAAAATGTTGTATTTGCGGGAATAGAAGAATTCCTCTGGAGACTATTCTCCAAAGAAGTTTTTGTAATACGAAGTTTCGTGCAGTGACTGATTGCGATGCGAGCGTTTGGAAAGTAAATATCCGCGAAGTGGGTATTTTTAAATTGAATACCTGCAATGTGAATATTTGGAAAGTGAATGGTTGTAAACTAAGGATTTCTAAAGTGAATGCTTGCGAATAAAATATTTGTAATAGGAAAGCTTGGAAAGCGAATGGGCGTAAATGAAACTTGGCAACTGGAATATTTGAAACCCGAAATGCTTTTAAATCGAACAGTTGCAAAGTGATAACGGGGCGAGCGAGTGCTTTCGAATTAAATAATTGAAAAGTGAATCCTTCCAAATCGAATAATGGCAAAGTGAATGCTTTCAAATTAAATAATCGCAAAGCGAACGCTTCCAAATTGAATAATTGCACGATACTTCCACGGTACTCTGTTTTTAACGTAAACTAACTTTTATTAAAAAAGACGAAACGTCGATAATATTCTGCGCTCCAGAATTTGATCATTTCTGTCTTCGATAAAAATGCACTTGCAACTTTCTTATTGCCACAGGAAGTGTGTAATTTAAATAGACAAAGTCTATATTTTCTTATAACTTACTGTTGGATATATCATCAACGCTAACGTGCCAAATAGAAAGCTACTTGTTGCCTTATTATACGAGCTGATTTTATCCTCTTCGTCGTATCATTGTTTCCTTTTTTAGACGAAAATTTTCGTTTCCAAGTCAAAAGTCAATTTTAAGTGACACAGGATAAAAGAGGACAAAGAGGAAGACACGTGCCTCGTCTATTTTTGAAAACGACTTCCCTGCACGATTCGGTAACCTGAAATTTTAACGTGAATTTTCTCGTAACGAGCTTAATCTCGTTAACGGCATTCGCCTCCAGGATTCTACATAATGTAATCGTATCTTCGTTTCCAGCCGATCTAATTACGAAAATGAGTTATGCACCTCGGATGCTTGTCGTATTTTCACGAGCCACATCGATAAGAATCTATAGTTGCGTTTTTAATCAGTGGATACACGATAAACTTCAGGATCTCGCACAAAATCATTATCGTTTATGAATTTTCTACTTCGACGAGATTTATACCGTCAGACGTGCTGGAAAATTATCGACGCGTAATTCGAGCGAACTTCGCATCGCACTCTGCAGATTGCCATTTTTAATTCTTACGCATTTGATACTCGCGCATTATTTTAATAAAGAAAATAGTGTACAAATGAACGTAAAAGGGTATCAATTTCAGTTTCTCTTTCCTGCTCGAAAAAACAGGAAAAACAAAAATAGATACGAAAGAAAAAGACATTCGACTCTCATCTAAAATTACTTTGTATTTCAATAACCAAAACACACATGGTTCTCTTCCAAAAAAGCAGTAGGAGGAACGAAATTAAATGCCAACAAGAAACATCCGAGTCTTTCCTAAAATTATTATTTCAATTTCAAAAACATACGAAATATGGGAGAAACGAAACTATGAAAAAAAGAATCGTCAAAAAAAGAAAGACAAAAAAGAACAAATAAGAGGAACGAAAGCAACTGTCTGCAAAAAGCACTCGGCTCTTTTCTAAAATTACTATTTTAATTTTCAAAAGCTCGGAAAATATAGAAGGAACAGAAATAGCCAGCAAAAAAGAAACAACCGGTTAGTTCGCTTCCAATCTCCGTGATGCGCCAGTTCGATGGGGTTACAGAGGATAATGGAATCAATGCTCCTGACGTATCCGGAATTGCAAGGATCTGTCCTGTGTGCCTGGATCTGTCTCTGGCTGGCAGGTATCCGCGGAAGCGACGCTGTTGCCTAATTAATAAAATAAATCATCCTCCGGTGCATCGACCCCGTCGCTGCATCAAGCCAGTTTGACTGACAGTGTTTCACCTCCGCCGTCGGCTAATTGTCAAATTACAAAGATCGAGAATATCTAATGGACGTCGAGCATAGGACGCGGGCGACGCGGCTCGTCGCCGATTTTGAACGACTGCCTCCCCTCTCCGTTGTCGCGCCGATCGCCGCTGCGCCGATCGCCACTGCGCAGAAGCGAAACACGCCCCCACCACTGACCACGGCTAGCAACCCCTACCCCTTTTGCACCTGCAACCCTTCCGTCGGTTTCCAAGTTACGTCATTCGACTCCGGGACTCCGGCGGTCGTGGTCCAACGCTTCCGCTTCCGGTTCTCCCAGTCACGAGGCACACTCCTTGCTTCACCAACAGCTGGACCTTGGTAAAGACTTCTGACTTCTACTCTATGGACTTTGCGATGCGTGGTATACACCGAGTAGGATCGATAGGTATACTTTGTAGATTGTAGAAGATCGTTCAGTATTGCTTTACCGTTTGATCTTTTCGTTTTTCTTTCGTTTCTTTTCATTTTGTAGATTTATTTTTATCTCGTAGTGACTTGTCTCTTTGTTTCGTTGCTATTTGATTTGGTATCGTGTCGTAGATCGTTGTAGATAGCGGAAATTAATTTTTGTTTCGCTGCTATTGGTAGCTTTATGTATAATATAATGAATAAAGCTTTTGGCGTAGAACTGTGCTAGATGCGATTGTAGATTTAGGTTTCGATCGTAGTTGTAATCGATCGTGTATATTAAGTTGTGAATCGAATTGGTTTCGCAGTGTTTTAAATTCAAATACGCGCCACGGAATTTAAAAAAGCAACACGGTCGGTAAAGAAGAAATCCACTAAAGTACTTCGAGTTTAATCCGAAGAATTTACGTTGATCTCCCTCACGATGATTTTACTTAACCAAACGTGTCTTTCATTGAAATTTATCGAAGAATATAATTAAAAAAGTATCGTCGATAAGGATCTTGTCGAATCATTGTACATACCTTGCGCGTAAACGAACGAAAGAAGAAAGATCTGTCGACTGCCATCGCTGCACCGACATGTGTTCGATATCTTACGCGTAATGAAATTATGATTCGATAGCCCCGCTGGGCCATTCGTCTCAATCATGTTCCTGAGAAGATTGACGAGCGTGCAAGGTAGTTTCGATGTTTTCCAAGCTTCCGCGATTCTTTTCAAGCCTCGTAAGGAATCTTCGTCAAAACGAAATTACCTCCACGTCGTTGTTAATACTACGATTCCGATGTAATTTTAACTATTTTTTACATTTCCGTAGATTCAGACAATTTTCAGACAATTTGTTTATTTTGTGTTGCAGATTACGAAGAAGCGACCGTTCTCCAGATATTCGTCCAGTAAACGCTCTTTATGCTTTTGATTGTTGCTCAGAAAGCCTTGATCACGATATTGGCTTTCGGGCAATAATCATAATCACGAAAGGGCAGAACCTCAACTCTGCCTGTTGCCGATGGCACCTGTTACTTCGAGACACAGCGCAATTTCAGATTTCGTTTCTTCTCGACGATCGCGAGTTCTACGATTAAGGAAGAAACTGTTGTTCCACCGAGGCGTATACATTAAGAATATTTATTAGTGATGTGCAAAGATTATTATCTGAAATAATTTCAACTAATGTTAGAACATGACGAGTTAAAGGAAACGGTACAACAAAACGTTAATAGCTCTTGGAAAATAAAGTGAAAAATCTTTTGCACACCACTGAACCTAATTAGAATTGTAATAATAGTTACATTATTATTATTATTATTGTACCAGTAGTATTAGTATTACTTGTATATATTCTATAATGCGTTATCGATACGTCCATCAGTATACATCCATCGATATGTTGTATGTATTTGATAATATGTTAATATTATTTGTATAAACTCTTCTATCATCACCAACTCGGGCTCTAGCTATTAGTACAACATATATATACACGTGTGCGCGCGTATGGGCGTATAAAAAACGTTCTTAATTTCTCCTACAAATATTATATAATAGAGAAACCGATAATACTCTGCTTTCATAGTTTTTGTTATAAATTCATCGTTTTAGAAATCCAATGAATACCAGGTTGATTAAAGCACAAAAGAAAGTCGGCGAAAGGAATTGGTTTTAAATCCTCCAGGCATTTAAGTTGAAAACAAATTGATGCCGCTTGCTGCTGTAGATCCGCGTCCGAATAAAAATAACTAAAAGAAAAGATCGTCTTTCATGATGCTGCACTTTATTCAATTTCATCCACGATGCTCTCGACCAATCCCCCACCCACCTCACTCTCTCTCTTTCTTTCTCTTTCTCGCTCTCACGGAAACGAATTAAATTATTCCTTTGAAATTATAATTGCACACTTGACTCGTGGAACCATCGACTAATTGTTACTTGAACGATCGATTGACCGATACTCGTAGCTAATTGTACCGCCACCGATATGTATCGTATACTCGATAATAAACGATCGTTTATCTCGTATATCTGCCTAGCTCATCTGTTTCGCTTGTTTTTCACGCACTTTATATAAGTAGCATTCGATAACTGTTCTTCGACCACGTAAGAAATTAATTTACCATGTTCGTCACTGTTTTCACTACGAATTACGATATCTTTCTTTGTTACAAACTGATCATAATCTTAAGTAACCGGTGCTACTGGAAAACAGAAATTTTGATTCCAACGGTTGCTATCTCGTAACCGTGAATTCAATCGCTGAAATAATATTTCGATACATTCGTCGTCGCTACGTCCGAAAATATCTCTGTTTATTATATCCTCGTAGAAATGAATTTCTATTACGTTTTCAGAGTGTCGTTACATTTATTTACGATCTTTAAAATACTCGCGATTCAATTTTCTTCGACCATTTTTATCAACTCATTTCAATACCAACGAAAAGAATAATCTACTTTACTCTAATCCTAATTTCATCATCTTTGCAGATCCACTGCAACGATTCTCCGCATCTATCATAACTCCGTTAACAATCGCCGTATTTCCTCAAACACAGCGTTTCTCCTCTAAAAATTCTATCTCTTCCAATTTCTATCTCTAGCAACAGCGAATGGAGCGTCGTTATTCAAATATAATGTTCGTCCACGCTTCCTCAAACGTAACGTTTCCCACGCAACGATTCTACTTCTGTCAATTTTCATTTTCCATACGTCAAACACAACTCCATCAATGCCTAACAATTCCGTCGAGTATCGTTTTATTCAGCTGCAACGCGCCCCGCTACCGTTTGTTTTAATCCGAATTTTACCATCTCCAGGATCCACCGTATCCTTCGGCAATCCTATTTCCCCTACAAATCCATCGAACACGTTCGCTGGCCGATAACTCCGTTTCTTCCAATTTCCATGCCGCGCAATTCCGTCGATTCCCAGCAATTCCCCGTCGTTATTCAAATATAACGTCCATCCATATCGTTTATCTGATTTTCCAACGGCGAAACGGATATACGATGTACACGCGAGGGAAGGAGCCCGATAAAATTCATAAAGAATTCAACGTTAATTACCGAAGATGGCCCCGCCTGGAAATCCGGTTTTTTTATATCCTCGGAGAGCACGCGATATTTTCGAAGCTCAGCGAGAACTTTCTTCCACGCTACATCCTTGTCAGCCGCCTTCGTTTCCAGAAGAGAGCAGCGCCGTGTCGAGTGAGATACATCCGGTTTCGGCGCGTCGATGGTAACAGGTTGCGACGTCCGGGCGTTCCTCAAAAACTGCCAAAAAGTCGAGGCAACGAGGGTCGACAGGTGAAGGAACGCGGACAATGAGAAATTCCGGTGCCGCGAAAAGGGGCAGACGGGTCGGGCAACGATGCATTATTTAAATTTTAAAAGCGTTTCGGAGTGCCGGCTTAATTCGACGTCTAGTTAGCCCATCCCTCGGTTGTCGTGCGTGGACGACAAACAAGCATCGAAATCGCATACGAGAACGTTTCGCTTTCCACCCTCTGTTGCATCGTTGCGCCTGCATTATGGCAGAGAGATAGCTCGCGTGAAAAGCTATTTACGTTTGCCATTTTGATCGTCGATAAACCTGGCAAGAACGGAGATTTTAAAGAAGTTTTGCACGATTCAATTAACAGAACTTTTGAGTATTAAACGTAGATTCCGTTGGCAATTATAACATGGCAATTTTAATATGTCGTAAAAATAAGATTCACACTTGCGATTTTTCTAGGAGAAGCTGTCTAGGTAAATGTTGATTGTTCGAGTGCGGAAGAAAGCCTCGTTTGACTTGCGAGCTTTTAACACCTGTTTAAGCCAGCTTCGAGCATTCGTTGTCGTGATTCCACGTCAGATACAAAATATCAAATTTCTATCTGATTAATTCTCGATCTAAAGAATCGAAAGTAAAGTTAGAGAAGGAAGCAGACTTTGTTATGCGAATACAATTTGTCTTCGCAGCATATCATTCGAAATGCAAATCGAAGTTATAAACCGAGAATTTAATTACGAAGTTTCTTCTGATGTCACTCGGTGGAGGAAATGAGTTTAGAAATTGCAGTTAAACGAGTAGAGTACGAGCATGTGTGATCAGACGGTAGAAGATCGTTTACGTCGTTTTACGTGAAATATATTTAAAAAAAAAATAACTAATTCACTTTAGAGGAGATAAGTAGTATATGTTTAAGAGTAACGTGTGTACGTGACTGTTAAACAGTCATACTTTTACGACTGTCCACCAGCAAAATCCGTCTCTTTAAATTTCTCGACAGTGCTGATGATCTGTCGTTCCTCGAAACCCGTGGAAGTGTAATCCCCTGATAATACTCTGACAGAGATATCCCGAAGCACAAAGTTTCGTATCACGGAGCATACTATCGAATCTTAAATCTTTGTAACGTATATACATTTCAGTAGGAATTTACACGGATCATCGTCGTAATGTTTAACGTGGTACTTACAATAATTAAAAAATAAAACACATTCCATCGTACAGCACTATTTTAACTAAACGTTATTTTCATTCCATATTTACACGGGGGGGCGTTCAAGCGTTAAGAAAATTATTACGCCAATGAGTTAAAAGCTCTAGAAATAGTTTCCGGAAAAAAAATCGAACAAAAGTCGTCTAATAAATCTTATCGTCTCTATCTTCCTGACAAACACGATTCGATCCTAATCTCAGTGTCATGCTGCTGGCATTAGATTAATTCGTTAAATGTCCATCGAAAAATGTTTTGAACATTTGCCTTTCTATTGTAAATCTGTATAACGCGCGGAATCTCGATGGCAGTCCATATTTATATAGTCAAAGAGGTTGACAGATCGACGTTCAGTCGCGCCTCGTTCGCCTTGTGCCGATGAATATTTCAGTCACTCCTGGCTTCAGCTGTCAGTCCACGGGACAGGATGCGCGAGAAAGAGAGGAAAGGGTGGAAAGATCAAGAGAGGAGGGGGAGGTTCAGTCGCTTCTATGTATAGAGACGTATGGCCCGACGAACTTTCGACCTGAAATGACCCGGGATGCAGTCACCTCCGCGAGTTTCTACCTTCCACGGTGGTAACCTCCCTCTTTAGCCTGCAACCATTTAATGATCGATTTTAATCCAGGATACTCAAACGATTGTCTATGAATAACAGGAAATTACATATTTACCTGCGTGCGTCCCAGATCAACGAGCGCTTCCACGTACACTCCGGATGAACGATGATTTTTATTTAATAACTGGAACCTCCATTGAACGATCATCGTTTCGATCTCCATCGTTTTTTTTTTTTCTCCACCTGAAATTTTATCATCAGGTTAGAGACCGTTCGAAACGTACACGAATTACTAAAACCATGGCTACTTATCGATGGCAAGCGACGTTCGAGTTATCAGCGGTGTTAGTATGCCGGAATAAACGTAACCAGGCTCCTCTTGTACCATGGAAATTGTACTGTTATCATCTTCACACGCTATAATTCCAGTTTCTTGAGAAATTCTCTGCTGAAAGAAAGAGAGAGAAAGAGAGATATGGAAGATTTTGTGCTATATCTTGTTGCAGGATTTTTCTAAAATTTATTAATTATACGGTTTTATATGGTTAACGTACATATTGCAATTTTTATTTTCTTAAAGACAGAGATTTGTTTAGGAAAATGTTGTCGCGTAACTTTAGTCAAAGCTAAGTTGTAATACGTTGCAAAGATTACTCTTTGCTTTTTTTCTTGCATCTAAATACTTGTTAAATATTTAGTAATTTAACTTGTAACATATAAAATTAAAATAAAAAATTTAATTAAAAAGAACGTCTGTTATGATAGAATTTTACTTTTTACGAGCTACGATTTGTAATCTGCAGATTCATTAATATTAATAATTGACAAATTATCGTGCGAGAAGATATGTCACGATAAATTTTACATTAATAACATTGGCATATATTAAAAAATTCGTACGTACATTGGCAAAGGAGTTTAAGAATATGTTAGCAAAACCGATATTATGTATTATAATATAACGACATATGTACATACATATGCATATTACCTTGAGCGATAATCTCTTTCGACATAATCGAGTAATTAATTGCGGCTCGAAATTGCTGGCCGTCGTCATTTGCAAGAATAAGATGTACGTGTTAATGTAATTAAATTGAATAAAGAATTAGGTGAGAATGAACTTAATATATATGATATCATTAAAAGTGTCTGACTTAAACTCTAATTACAAATTGGAACAAATTCTACGGTGTACTAAATAAATTTAATTATTTAATTATTTTTCCTATTTATAAATCTTATCGTTACAATTTTGCATCGTTATTCACATTTGAAGCTAAATCAACTTTTGTGAGATTTAACGTCGCGTGAAGTACGGAAACTGATTTCGCGGGATATCTATACGATGAATTAAATTGAGGATAAGTGCAACTGTCAACTGACGCCGACTGCTTTTCGTGAATATTCATTTGCATCGTGAAAGGATCGTTAAACTTCGCAATTGGGTTTATAAAATGGAATTGTATAGATACCCTTCGCGTTTCCAAAGAAAATCTATCATTATATTGTAATCGATCGTTTATACAATGGTTGAACGTTTCAATTTAATTTACGTTTTTGTAATTTTCTTTTGCATTTGGTCCTCTCTGATCGTTAGACCGATAAAATGAAATATTTGAATTTATGATCACCTTTGCACGGAGTACTTAAATTTCTCTTATCTTGTTGATAAGAAGACTTTTCGTTATTGAATCGTTGTCATTTAAATCTTAAGATTTTTTTAGTAATTTTTTAAATAATTCTTCAATCTGTCTTTTGCTCAACGTGAACAGACGAACAACACGTGTGAAGCTTCTATGATTATTTTGTATTATCAAACTTAATTAATCCTTCGTGATATAAATACGAACTCCTTTGGAATAGCAATTATGAAAAATATATTACAATTATTGCAAAAGTGGATATAGTGACTGAATATATATAGAAAATTCAATTTATTTTAATTAACGAAGTTTTAGCGTGTTTTAACCGCAATTAAAAGTAAATAACGAAATAAATTAGAACATAACAAAACAGTGTCGGTGGCTGTTCTTTCGTCTGACTCGCGGCTCGATAAAATGCATATATCTGCGCACACAGATGCAATTTATATATAAATTTACAATACCGTTAAAATTATTGAAAATATTCGTTTCGCGATATGTACCGGTTTTCGTTCTATGTAATGCGTTTGATAACCATTTGTTGTTACATTTCGTAAAAGTTAGAAATTTTGTAAACTGTTGAACAAAATTGACATCTTGTATCAGGAATGCATGAGCTTCGAAGAGGTATTCTTTATTTTGCACAAAAACGGACTTCGTAACCGCGCGATTTTAGCTACCTTTCACTCGCGTATTAAAATCTCGAGGTACATAGATTTTCGCGTTCATGGAATGCTTTAACGTTCTAATAATATCAAATAATTATAAAGAACATTAAAACGCTCTGTTTTATATTTAAATTAATTTTTATGTAAAGTAAAAATATAAGCAGTAAAAGATTGCATGAGAAGTAAATAGAATATAATAATCATTTAATTTGATCTATAGTTAATATTATAGATTTATAATTAAGTGCAGTTTATCTGATTAGTGGGACACGTGGTGCTAGTTTGATATTAGTCACGTGTATAATCACGTGTTCATGAAGCATAATATAATTTACATGTAAAGTACAAAATTTGACATGAATGAGGACAACGAATCGAATTTACGAAAGCTTTTCATAGAATCATTAGAGAACGATAATGTTTTTATAATAGCAACAACAGTAGATACAGGTAGCTAAATGTTCCCTAATTAATAAGATTAAAGGCACGTGGTTACTTAGAGTAACCTATAAATCGTCTAATTTTAGGTTTCGAATGGCAAGCAGTGGATGAATGCAAAGAGAAATTAGATAAAAATGTTAAGGTTGTTAAGGAACGCGGCAAGATTTATTTTAACGTATACTGGAGTCAATTCGCACAAGTAATATTATTTTTTGTTTATTTTAGAGCTGACGTTTTTAATATGTAAATTTATTTCTGTGAAGTAAAATTATTATTGTACAGAAAGCGAATTAATAATATTATTTTATTTGAGTTGTAATTTTAGGTACAAGAGATGAGATCAATAGACAATGTTTATATTGTCGCAGATGTTAGAAAATTTGAATTCTCAGGAAACAGTAAAGAAGCTGATTTACAATTATTTAAAGATGCTGTGCATAATGATATGAAATTAGAAAAAGCTTTGAACGCTTGGAAAAGTATTACTGGTTTTCAAGGGAAAATATATCCAACTACTGATGAATATAATATAGCAGAAAAAGATCGTAAACTTTGTAACATAACTGTTACGCCAATCACAGTTAAAGGAAGAAAAAGAGGGCAAGATCCATCTGACACTAAGGAAGATGAAATATTAAGATATAGAGTAACGTGTGAAAGAACTGGAAAACATACATTTGAATCGGCAGAGGTTGCCAGAGCTATTGGAGGAGAATTGCAAGATAAATATCTGTGGCTTGTGGATCTATCGACATATTATTTAGAAGTAGTTTGTAAAGTAATTGACAGTAAGTGCAATAAATTAATATGTGGTTGTTTTTTATTGTAGAGGATAATATGTATTATATCGTGAATAGATGAATTGATAACACAGTTACGTATTACACATGAATCTAAGCATCATAGGAATATCATGTGTTTTGGACCAACTACTCTTAGAGCAACTGTATGTTATAATTTGTTAAGATTAGCTCATCCTAATCCAGGAGACATAATAATTGACCCAATGTGTGGTAGTGGTTCCATCCCAATTGAGGTAATACAGATACATTTGTATTTCAATATAATGTAATATATTATGTTAAAGATAAAAATTATTAATATTGAAAATTACAGGCAGCTTTAGTATATTCCCAATCTTATATTATTGGAGGGGACAATCATCCAAAAGCTGTACATAACACAAAATCTAACATAGAGGCATCTTCCTCTGAATGTAAAATTGACTTACTACATTGGAATGTTTCACAATTACCTTTTAAAGATTCCTTCGTTGATATTATTGTTACAGATATGGTATTAGATGAAGTATTTAAATATTATAACATTTTTATTATGCGTTACCCTATTTATTTATTTTATCAAATAATCCTTATAGCCATTTGGTAAAAGGAGTGGACGAATGATGGACAATAGAATACTTTATAAGCAATTCTTGATAGAGTTAGGACGAATTATGAAACCCTTAAGAGGTCGGAGTGTTTTACTCACTTACGACAGGCGCAGTCTTAGTATGGTACGCTATTAAAATTTTGAAATCAGATTTTTGTAGAATTATGATTGAGGTTGTTTTCTTTGTTACAGGCTTTACAAGCAGCTGGAGATTTGTTCTATGTAACAAAAACCTTGGGTGTAAATATAGGTGGTCTCCAAGCTGCAGTTTATGTCTTAAAACGAACAGATATACCCTATGAACAATTTAAACCGAAAGCTATTAAACACATGATGCGCAAAAAGAAATAAGGTATTCTTATTAACTCGTGTTAAAAGATAAATTTAAATATCTGTATTTTATATCTACAAGTTCACATTTTGTAAAAGTTTAATAAAAGGAAATTTTTATATTTCTTATAAAAGAGCTTTTATTTAGTTTATTAAATAAACTTTATAAGAAGAATTTTCTTCTGCTCGTTTCCATATCATGTCTTTTTCCTTGTATAATCCATTCGTATTCTCCATATTTGCTGTCAAATGTTCCATGTTGCAGTGACTGCAATTTTAGGGTAAATCGAGGTCCTAACTCTCTCAATCTGGGTTTATTCCTTTCCATGTCAAATTGATATCTGTAATATCACTTGCGTAATTGTACGTGTATTAAGCATTCTACCTCAATAAAGACTAAATTATTATACCTATGATGCCTGAAAAATATATAGTCTCTTTGATTATGGAATGTTACCACTCTCCTGCCCTTAAATTCAGGTTCATAATGAAACAGTGCCCCTAACATTCTACCAATTGTACAACCTAAGCGAGTAGTGAAATTATTTAAAATAACTTCTGGTCTATGTTCAGAAATTTCTTTGTGACTACGTTTTAAATCTACTGTTAATTTAACATTGCTAAGTTTAAAATGTGCTGTTGGACCATCAGGTAAATGAATAACTAACAAACCATCTAAGAAACCTTATAAGGAAAACATTAAATATACAAATAATATAAAATTGTTCTAAATAATTCAGTTACAGATGTATACAAAGGATACTTGGTTTACACTGATCTTCATTAACAATTACAATATCAGTGAAATTCTTCGCTATAGCACTTTTTACCATCTTTTTTACTCCAGAACGGTTTCTATATAAAGAGATAGAATTCGGTATTATTCTTGTTAATTCTCTGCCAAAAATTCTGGTTTTTCTTGTCGGATTGTCACAAAAGCTAATCAAAACTTTAGGTTCGTAAGCATGCTTATAAAAAGGAGCAAATTCATCATGTTCAAAATCAACTTTAAGCTCTGCATTCTCTTCATCATCAATATCACCAGAAACAGTAGTTTCATCTTTCTCCCTTAAGCTCTCAAGAGTATGTGGTACTTGTTTTGGACCACCTTCTTGAATTCTTTTCTTCTTGGCTTCTTTTTTGGCCTTTGCTTTCTCTTTCATTAACTTCAGACATTTTTGATGTCGAACTGCCTTGCATTTTATGTGATTAAAGTTGCTGTCAGATGGCAAAATAACCTCTGATGTTTTGTGTTCTGAAGTACTTGGTTCTCCTTCCTCTTTCCCTCGTTGAACTCGACTCAAAGGATTTATTCGTAAATTTTTGAGCTTCATTTTCATAAATTATTTGTTTTATTTTGATATAAAGTTATTACTTAGTACCATGTATAACCAAATATCTTACACGTAAATACTACTCGATAGTCAGGTTATAATAGGTTACCATTTACTATCTAGTTGCAGTTCATTGCCGCCAATCTTCAAATATCACTCGACGAAAATTTCGGATATACAATTATCTTTATTTCGCATTAAAAAATTTAAATATGTATATATATACATATATATATATGTATACACCTATATATACGTTTTATCTTAACATAAAAAATATTTTTGATCATTCTTATAGATTATTTAATTTATGTACAAGATATCAAAAAATTATTTGTCATGGTTTTGGAAGGTGACTACATTTTCGGGTCGGTGGAGATCTGTTAAAAAAGTGAACCGCAAAATTGATCTGATTTTCAAGGTTAAATTCTTTTTTTATTGCATCACGAAGAACGAAAATCACATAGGAACCACGGATCACAACTTAACCATTTGTCTGAAAAAAATGTGAAAATTCCATTAGTTTTCAACAACCAACAGATATTCACTTTTCCAAAGGTAAAAAAATCACCTCCAAAAACTATGACAAATAATTTTTTGACATTCTGTATATGTAAGTGTAATATTAGGATAAAATTTTTTATACATAGAATTCGGCTAAAGTTTAACTGTACAGCTTATTGAAATAGGTTTAAAATGTTATTTCTTATACACAAATATTAAATGTTATACTTGGAAATTATTATAAACATGTGTATAATAAAACACTTCATGGGAATGAATCCTGTTTTTGAATACCCCTTTGACATTATAATGTTCTAGTTAAAAGAATTTCACTGTTACCCATAATATGAAAAAGACAAATACAGAAAACAACATTAAATATAAGATGTAGTAAGTATGACTTCCTTTAGATAAACGTAATACACGTGCAACTGCGTTTGTTAATGAACCACTTGTCCTTTCAACATCTTCATCCTGATAACAAAAAGTTTCTTCTATATACTTCTATTTTCTATATATACTCAGTAGATTTTTATCTACACTAATGTGTTATTCACCATTCCACGGAGCATTTTATCCTGATATTCCACTTCATTTCCAATGTCAATCGACAGTGACTTTAGGGCATGAATTTTGTCTTTCAAATGATCTGTCATTCTTTCATTCTCATCTTCCAACTCTGCATTGTTCGATGTAGTTGGTAATGGTTCATAGGCATAATCTATCATAAAATACAAATCATATTAAGTTATAACAATTAAACATTATATTGAACTTTGAACATAGGTTAACCTACTTGAATGAGTCCTTCGCATTTTATTCTCAATTTTGGCAGTTAATTAATGTACTTTTGCAGGAAAAAATTATAGTGAATCTAAACAATAAACGTGTCACAAAATATTAATACAGTAAGACATAAATTAAACAAACAACTGATATTTTAATTATAAATATTACTTAATATTTGTAAAATATCTATCGTTTCTTTTATTACAACTTTTTCCTATTTTTAAATAATTTGATAAAATATTGAAACACACATAAACATGAGTTTTACGTTGAAATTTGTATTTTTAATTCACATAAAGTTTGAATTAGAAATTAACATGTCATATGCAATATTACAACAAATTGCTTGTTTTAATTTATATTATATATCCACGAAATTGATAAAAATATTTAAACTGTTTTCATACATATTGATTATGTTAAAACACAATTACAAACCATGCGAAAAGAACTGTCAAGGAAGCGATCAAATAATGTACGTTATACACATATGTATACGTTAAACGTAGTGAGTGGTGATGTATGTACATATGACGTATATATGTCAACGTCACGTTACGGTCATGATCATGATATGTAATCAGCACTGATCATCATTATCAATCAGGGTTGCCAACTTCGAAGTTCGAAACTTTAACCTACTTTAACTAGGATTTCAAATATGATGTAAAGTGTTCAAACTATTAACAATCAAATATATATGATTGTATTATTTAAAATTACGGTTTTGAAATAAATAATGTTGGGATCAATGTATAGTTTTTATGAGAATATATTTCTATTTGAAAAAGGACTATTACTATCAAAATGCTGAACTTCTAATAACGTATATGTATATTAAATTGATCCAATTTATATTTTATCGATAAAATATTCTTTGCTGATCATGGGACATTAAACTTTACCAAAATTTGCTTTTTATTATCATTAGTACATTTATGACGGTTAAGGGTTTCATATAAGTTTATAAGATAAAGTGAGGATTTCGATTAATTCATAATGTATTGTTTACATTAATTTTTGGTAAATTGTAGTATCATACAATTATCTTATGTTGTTTCTTCTCGATTTTATTATCAATTACAATATTATGTTAAATATAAAGGCACAAACAATGAAAAGTAGTTATCTAATTTCTAGATTCCTACGAGTCTATTACTTGATTCAGTACTATCTTTGATACATAGTCGTCACTTAACGTTAATATAAATCCTTAACGATAGGAATACTCATTATAGCGTTAAACCTAAATCTTTGATGTTGAACTTAAATACGTTCGTTATTCCTAGATATTCACAACCCTATGTAAGAATACGTTCAACGTTAAGATTATTCTTATACATCCAATTCCTAACACGAGGGTAACACAGATAAACGAGGAATGAAATGAAATTACATCTTTTGTATTTTGTTTTATATAATATAATATATAATATATATGTATATGTATATATATATATATATATATATATATATATATATATATATATATATATACTGTATCCTGAAATAATTTCAACAACTATTAAACTTAGTAAATTTTCCTCGTATGCCCTCCGATATTTTGTTGTTATGTACGGATGCTATATTTATACTTTCACATCTATAACATTTCTACTTCAACATCGAACGATCACCAATAGGTTCTACAAATTTCTCCGTATATAAATTCAACATTATAGTCACGGGAATTAGAAATCTCGTATTTGTGCACCATATAATCATTACACATATTGTATCGTTTTCCTCTATGTGTATCAGTACATAATTATTCTACTGATAGTTTGATCCCCAGGATTTAACGGAAATTAGGCCTGACAGTTACAAAATATGTTATAGAGTAGATATAAGAAAAACTTTCTGCGACAAGAAATTCGGATTGTTTGTTGATTCGTTCTTTTTTTTTTTGGAATGTTCAATGCCACAGGATGTTGGAAGACATTACGTACTTAATTCTTTCCCTGTGTGGGCTCGTATTTATATATAAGAAATTTTTTTGTACTTTCACACATGGTTTCTAAAAATGTAAAAATTGAATTTTGAAGTTAACCATTTAGTCATCGTGACATCGTATAAAATTTATTAACAATGAAAATGGATTCATCTTTTACTCTGATAGCACCTAGAAAGAAGTTTCAAATTTTATACAAATCCCTCCTATCTACTAACGATATGAAACAACACGTTTCACAGATACCTTTTCTATGGACTAACTTTACAAAACATCCTCAAACCTTTTTTGAATAATTGTATACAAAGTTGAGCAGTTAAATACACATCTTAAATTAAATGTTTGCGCTGAGACTGATGAATGATTAGGCAAGAACATGATTGTTTCATCTTAAAAAATTAAAATCCTAAAATATTATAAATCGACGATAAATACTAAAACACGTTAGCAATAAATATAGGAAACACGGAACGCCGATTGTATTATTGCTTACTTGTATGATGCGATTATAATTCAAATTATTTACTAGTACGTTAAATATCAATAAAAAAAGTCTTCGAATATTGTAAATTATTTAGCAGAATATTTTGAGGTGTTTAAGGAAACTGTTGAAGAATGAATTCGCCGGGATGGAGCTGGGCTTACGGGAGCTGAAGGGGAAGGGCCGGTAGGTGTTGTTGGTTTGGAACTTCTTCTACTACGTCTCATCGATGAATATGGACTTGTTCCTCTATTCACGCGCTCGTGTGCATAGAGTAATACACCGATATCTCGATTGCCTGCTTCTAACGCGATTTTTAGAGCGGAACTACCATCTATATCAACGATCGATGGATCACAGTCTGGATGCGCAAGTAACAATCGTACGATATCCGTGTGCCCATGTTCCGCGGCACACATTAAAGCTGTACTGCCATCTTCATCTTGAATGTTAACCGCTGCTCCAGCATCCAGAAGTAACTGTGTCATGTCTTTGCGACCATGAGATACTGCCAACATCAAGGCAGTTTGACCATGCTGAAAAATATTACAAATTTTAAGTATACAACAAAAAAGGCACAAAGTAAAATCATACTAAAGTCATTACTTAAAGTACTCACTAATTTTGCTCGAATATTAACATCTGCAAGCTGGAATAACCTGTTAGCCACTGAAGCATGAGTGGAATTTCTGACTTCAGCAAGAGCCGCCAACATCACAGCCGTGTATCCGGCCACATTTGCTTTGTTAATATCGCAAACTTTTGAATCAAGAAGTATAGATACAACATCAAAATTTCCATGAGATACTGCATAATGCATTGCGGTGTTCCCACTTGAGTCGGTCATATTAACAATATACTCCAATAAAGTACTTGAACATTCTTCAAAACAATCTAGATAATCTTCAACTTCTAAGGGATTGGCATTTACTGTACTTGAAACTTTGAACCATTCTTGTTGGATGATATTAATAGCATTTTTCATTTGATGAGAGATATTTTTACTAGGAGATTTTTTAAAGCTGTCGTTAAGAACCTTCATGGCGGCTTGCATCTCTTTCGATGGTTCAACTTTCTTCCTGGGTTTTTCTTGTATAGGTTGGAACAATGCAGATTCTGGAAGTTCGTGTTTTTCTTCACTATCTGCTTGTTTTTCTGTATTATATATTTCTTCTGATTTATCATCTTTTCTTTTCTCTCCTTGCAATTGTTGGATACTATAAAAAATATGGAGAAATGTAAATATAAAAATATATAAAATATAATAAACATATAATATATAATATGTAAAATGTATAAAATATATAATATACGTTTTTTTTTATTGGAGAGGATTAAATAAAATAAAGTGATTAAAAAGAAATCAATTACCCTTTCTCAACGAAACAAGCAGAATTTATTTCGGTGAGTTCGGTATCGTTAACTAAACGGGTAGTGTGTTGTTGTTGCTGCTGTTGCAGCATCGATTTGTTGAGATCGGATACACGATTTACTTATTCACCATAGCGAAATCGCAATGATTTTAAGTGCACTTTTTTCTGTCACTGACCTCTACGACGTTATTTACGATTTGACCTCTGCGCTCTGCTCCGTGAAAATACTTATGACGCATAGGACGCGCAACCATGGAGTTCGAAAAAACCAACAAATCCTTGATATGCACTTGATTGTCACTGACTATACGATAGATTGATTCTCCATGGTGCCAACTTCTTTACTACCTTTTTTACCGAACTACCCTTAATCCGAACTTTCCACCCTATAGATGGCGTACGTAACATTTTCTAGTGCTTATATCGACAGATATCGAACGATCTTATAAGATAATTTTTTGGAAAAATAAATCTTAATATGTAATTCAAATGAATTAATAACGATTACACATTACCAATTTCTAATCTACATAAGGTTTTAAGTATCTAAATAATAAGATTTACCATCGTGTTTCATTGAGAAGAGTAATTAACATAATTGACGAGAGAAAAATAATGGGGATATTATCCTTAAACGAGTTACTAACCGATTGTCATATTGTTCCTTGTTATCGGAATCATATCTAATCACACCTGCAGGTATCTTCGTATACGTATCCTGTCGTTTAAATTGTCTTCTGTAATCTATCGTATTGTTCAACGGTATTTGAGACGGCCTCGGTATCCTCGAGACGAGATTCGTGTTCTGGTGATTCATATTATTTTCCGCGTTGTTGACAATTTGTTTCGCCAAATTCTTTATAGTCTCCTTACAATTATCGCAATAATTAGCAGCGCATGAGATAGAAATGTGTGGTTTGATCGACTCTCCGACCGAGACGTCTGTGAATTTCTTTTTTATCGGCGAAGTACCAAACTCTCGTTTTCTAGGCGCTAGACCGGAAGTGTCGGTACTCTTTACCGTGGTTTGCACTAAATCATCTACCATAACGCTAACAGATTTTGTAGTTTTTCTTTTTAGCTGAGTATCGCCGTAATTAAACGAATGACTTCTCGAGTTCATCGAATGTAAAGATAACGACTGAGTAGCAACTGGATCGGGACCAACAGCGATGGTCCTCGTTGCAGGACCAGTTCTAACCTCGATTCCAATTTCACACACTCTCGGTTTTACCATGACTCCTACGTTCGTTCTCATTTTAAATGATTCCGCCACCTGTATGTACTGATCCTTCTTCTCGACTATTTTTACCGGATCTGGGGTACACTGACAACCCCTAGACACTGTATCTTTAATTAAAGTACTCTTATAAATCCTGAGAGCATCATCCACGATAACCGCGACATCTTCTTTCGTTAAAACGTCTTTCATGTTTAACCCTGTCGATGTTCCACACGATCTTTTCTTCGCTTCTTTCTTTATTTCAGGTGCTATATCCTCGATCATAAATCGACTGTATACAAGATTCTTTAACTTGTTCCTCGTGTTAACTGCAACATCGCGAAATTTCTTTTCATCTCTGGCCAATTTCGGGCTGGTAGGTGGTATCGTTTCTATCTGAAGTGGGCTCCTCTTCAAACGATTCCTCATTTTTGCCTCCGACATTATGTCTTCGTACAGTCGTCGGTTACGTGTTAAAGTCGATCTCCAACTGTCGTGGGAATCGCTCGAGTAGAGCTTATCAAGGCTCGACGACGTTCGATCGTCGGACAATGTGCTCTGGTCTTTAATTTCAGGTACGATTTCTTCGATTTGCAATCGACTCTTTTGCAAGGATCGTTTTATCGGGGTGCTCGTTATCATGCCGACGTCTCGGGTTCGAACCTGATCACGTGACAGTTCAACGTGTTACTACGTATACGTACTACGTACGCTGCCATAAGTATTAGGATACCCGATACTTGGTACAAATCGAATGCTATCTACTGCTTTTATTTTCTAATTATTTTATTATTAAACGTCACTCATTGTGTTCTTCCCCTGTCATCTTCACATACACATATATATATATATATAGATGAAATAAAATTTGTGCAAGTCAATGAATAAATATAACAAGTAGATGTCCTGATACTTATGCGCGAATACGTATCTTTCTTTTATTCGATTAGTTACAATACTACCCTTGGCTTTTAGAAGAGCCTAGAGAATACTAGACTACTAATTCGCGGAAGCTAATCGGCGGAAGTTAATTACCCAGTTCGCAGCTAGTTTTCTAACAAAGTTTTCGATGCAAACTTTATTTTGATTTACGTAAGCGACGTATCTGACACGATGAGAAAATTCGCGGAGATTTTATCGACTTAACCTTTAATTCAATTACAGCGTAAAAGTGTGATGCAAACGAAATGTGCACGGTGACCCATTTTCGTTCGGCTATAAATACAAACGCGTATTAGGAAGCGGAATATCGGGCTCGTAATTAGAATCAGCAGATGCCAGGCAACCGAAAGAGAGAGAGAGCTAACTCGTAAAGGAGACTTGATAAAATAAACCGTCGAATAAAAACCATTGCATACCGTCTATTATTACTCCTTTATGTTCACCGATTAATTTATTCCGCCTCGAATAAAATCAAGTAAAACGGACGGTTGCGTTCGAAAAACTTTTCTTTCATGCAAATGGTAACAAGCTAATAGAAAGGTGGTTCGCGCATATTCATAAGAAACCCAAGAAGTAGAAACTGCATGAAATTAATTGCATAGAATCATCCTGCCGAAAAGAGACGGGCTCGCGTTTCAACGGCGAATTTAAGCCCCATACTTTCTCACCAGATCCGATAAAGCAACATTCGCCTAACTATTTCGCTGCGAGTGCAATTAAAAGGTAGCCGAGCATCGGGTATATGCAAATTTTCCACCTCGGTCCGTTGAAGTTGATTCGACGCCGCGTTCTCAACGTGTTACGGTTTCTCAAGCGATGGAACATAAGAGAGCGAGAACAAAAGGAGATCGAGGGGGCCGATAAAACGGCGTGAAACGGAAGTCGACGGCGTACCTGCTGGTGCGAAACACCGACGTCCCGTGTCATTACGCCGCACATCGTTCCCATGTCTCTCGTTGGAGTGGCCGTGTTCCTCAGATTTCGCTGGGAGTCGCGTTGTTCCGAGAAAGACTGGCTGCGATGCCTGTGCAATACGCTATCGTCGTACTGCCTCGTTTTGCTCAGCTCGTCCACTTGTCGCAGCAGATTCCGCTTCTCCTCTTTCAGCACCGACACTTGCACCTGCGTTCGAGACGTCGTCAAAAGGGAAATGTTACGGCATTCGGGTAACCGTCTAATGTCGGTTTTGCCGTTTAGCGTTTCGGTGATACGGGGGAACTACTTGCATGGTGTAGATTCAAGGGTTTGATCAATTTTGAATACTTCGAAATTTAGGTACTTGGGGTTTTGGAGGTTCAGGTGTTTCGAGTTTGCTAAACTCTTAGAGATTTGCATATATTTAACAGGGGTTTAACGAATTTTGGAAACGCGAAGCTTTAGAGGCGTTTAGGTGTCTAAGGTTCGGCGAATTTTCCAAGATACAAAGATTCTCAGGGTTTAATAAATCGGACTCTTTGCAAGTTGGAAATTTCAGGCTCTACACGTTTAAGATTTGAGGAATTTTTCAAGATCTCGAAATCTGTGAATTTAAAAGTCCAGATGTTCAATGTTTGGTGAATTTTTAAAGATTCTTAAATTTGGAAATTTAAGAATGTATCGAAGTCGTTTGGTGAATTTAGAAGGTCAAATGATTCAAACGTAAGGGATCCTGTAACAAGTTATTTTTATCGCATAGACAGAGAAGAAGATAGATCGTTTGATCGATCGCGAAGAGAAGGTTAGTCCTACACGTTTGTCCTTGGAATTGAAATTAAATCGACGAATTTAGTTTTGACGTTACAGTGATACATTTTTTTTCAATGTTTACTGTATGAAAACTTTGCTTCCGAATAATCGTTTTGTGTTACCGATAAGCGCGAGGCACGGAACGTGCCACTGCAACAGTCAGCATTTATTTTGCGACACGTAATTACATTTCCTTGACGAAAGTATCGCGATGAAAAGAAAGAAATTAACTCGTGTTATAACGAACGTCGAGAAAAACACGCTAAACGAAATGTGAATTTCTCGAATTTGTCGGTTCAACGAACAACGAAAGTCTCCGTGCGAAGTTATTATCTTTCCTTCTTCAAAATTCATTACGTTGTTGAGTCATGAGTTTACGATAATTAAAAGGACGACTCTCCTCCCGTAGGAATTTGAACACGATTACGTTATCGAAAGAAGGACAAACGCGATTCACGAGATTTACAGTAAGGAAAACGGTTCAGATTGAAATGAAAATTATTCTGTTTACCTGTAACATGGGAATTGCCTTGACCTGTTCCTCCAACTCCCGCATCCGTTCCAACGACGCTGCCATTTGTTCTCTGATGTTCTACAAATACACAGGTTTACGTTCAGAGTAATACGATCTTACCGTCGTAGACGTCGTCAAGTGTACGAGTTCGATTTTGTTTACTTGTTGCTCCTACCTGTAGCGCGCCGGTGCTGAGATTCGAATTTCCGCTTCCGACGCTCGCGTTGTCAAAATCACCCCCGGCGTGTTCCGTTTGCGCGTTGTTCTGCGCTGGTGTGGCCGTGTTCGTTCCATCTAGAGAAATATTTTTATTAGTTATTTCCATAATTTATTTTTTATTCCTGATATTTCGGCATCGATATAGCGAAAACTAGTCCATGTGCTCGTTTATCATCGGATGAAAATTAGAAGGATCTAAAATTGTCGAGGTTATTCGATGTGTAAACGGAGAACACTGGTGGATAAATTATAAGGCAGAAAATATATTTAAATAGAAGTGTAATTATAAGTAAGAATACAATTTGAGCTGGTCCAGATCCGCACGCTAGCTGTGTTACCCAATAACTGAAAACCCCCAAGCCAACGTCGTCTGTCTACTGTTTATGGTCTGTCCTCGTCGCAGTCTTTTGTCTACACGCTGTCGATGGCTTCGGTGCTTGAGAAAACTAAAAAAGACCAGATATAGAGTTTTCTTAGAAAACTAAAAATTTATCGAGGTTCCATAACTTCTGATTTAAATTGCTGATTTAATTAGATACATTTCATCTATGGTGTAACTACGGTCTTGTACGATTACGTGTACAATATGGCAAGTATTTTGTCGAAAGTATGCCAAGTATCTTGTTTCTTTGGGAAGAGACAAACACGGACAAGGGTTATTTTTGTTACGAGCTCTTCAATTTATCTTACAATCGTGGAGTATATACGGAAAATGTAATGTACGTGCCGCTACTATCGCGTGCGTATTGTACTTTTTAACGACTAAGGATCTTGCTTTTGACATTTTGCACGGAACCAGGAAATATTAAAAAAAACTCACGCGCGTTCAGGTACATATTTCAATTAATCGCACGTGAACGATATGTAATTAAAGTTGGTGGATTCAATCCTGAATTTAATTTCAACTGGCAGCCGACGGAATGATTCTAATTATAAGAATGTCTACTCGCGAATGCCACAGAAATTCGTATTAAAACACAATTCTATGTAATGAAGTCAAACCTTCATATCGCGCTTTGTTCTTTATTAAAGCGAGCAGAATTTTTCTACTTTATTAGAAAAAGGAAACACGTATTACACGCGACATTCGGAAAAATTGCTGCTTAATGAAAACAGAATTGTTCGATTTTTGCTCCGATGAGAGTGTACGTTATTTTAGCCGAAGGTTTTCTCAATATATCCGTTGAAATCGGTTTGATCGTTCTCTCCTTAATTTAATTATTCAAATAATTCTACGAAACTTTATGAAGTAAAACATTTCGTTATTGATAACGAACGCAAGTATGCCGCCCTCAATACAAACAAATTCTTCATGCGATTAAATTAACGAGCGAATGAATATTTGATTGATATTATTATTGATATTATCCAAATATACGATACGAATCGCACCTGTAATATGTGCGATACGATGTATAATAGTAACGTACAACTCGACGTATTTTTTTTTTTTTATGTTTATTAAGCCCAGGATACAAGTTTTTAAAATACCTTTTTTTGTTCACAATAAACGGTGAATTTTTGTAGTGATGTTTTTGGCAAAAGTACCGATACGCGACGGTACGACGTAGCCATGCTATGATGTGTGTCGGCGCTTTATATTTTTCGTGTTTAATATGATTATTAGGTTTAAGCCGCTTCTAAGGAGCGGAGCTTCTGTGTGATTTTGTCTTTGTTTTTTCTGTCCTGAAAACTTGGTTGCAGAACAGGACGCTTCGGTAGCTTGCTTTTTGGGTGCTGTGTGACTTTGGGGGGAGGGGGGATGAGAGGGATGGGGCGGGGGTGTCAAATAGGGTTATTTACAAGTGTTTACAATATTTACGAATATTTACCATATTTACAATTTTACACCTGTGTTACGCGGTGTCAGAGTTGCGTTCTGTTGGTTTGATGTTTCCTCTTATTTTGCCATGGGTTCTGTATCCACCAGTATTACAACTCGACGTATAGGATGATACAAGTAATAAAATGGACAGTCATGCAATGTAGGACCATTTCGTTGCGATAATGTCTTCCTTGAATATCCAAATTCCCCCGGTATACGTTTCGATACAGATAGCGAAGTCGTGTAACCGATTCATCAGAGAAGAGAAGAGAAAAGTAAATCTCTCAGCACGCTGATGAAATTGTATCGATTAAATAGAAATAAATAGAACGTGTTGCTTGCAAAAGGTATAAGAAAGTTCTTATAGCGCGGCGAAAAATATTGGACACTGTGCAACATAGCGATAGCTTTTAGCGCGATGTTCAATTACCGTAGTTACGCAGAATGCGTCACGTAATACGCACACGAATAGGTTAATGGGACACCTGTTTCGTTGAAGGCGTAAAAATATCGCGATGGAAAAATTGGACAACCGTGGAAATTACTTTTCCCATGTGCGCAAGATTTTACATAGATATAAAATATCTTTTGAAGAATTGCGTAAACACGTCGTTCGACCATGAAAACATTAGGGTAACGAACAGAAGATACTTGCATAGATAAACGCTTTTGTCGAAGTCATTAGCGCTTGAGGTGATCAGAAAATTCTAAAAGATGATTGAGATCATATTGTCAGAGTCCTAGGTTATTTGAGAGCTAAGTGGGGTCATTGAGATTATATCGTCGAAACGCATTTGGGGGTCAAATGGGTTCACCGAGATCATGCAATCGATATTCAAGATCATCTAACGACTACAAAAGGTCATCGACCTTGTGTTATTCACGTCCACGGTCGTTTAAACGTCCGAACTAGTCACTGCGTGCAGTTGTCATTCGCAGTTACGATGATTTAAAAATTGCAAGATATTTTATGCAGAATACCATTGAATAAATAAATGTTGATTAAATCGTTTGGTCCTGACTCGTTCGCGGATTAACACGATTTGATTAAAAGGAGATCCGTAATTTTGCCATTTAAATTATACAGTATCTGGTCTTTTATTTCGATCGTAAAAACATATTGCTCGTAACAGTATTTATTTAAAACGAAACGAACGATGAATTCTAACACGTTATGAAATTTTAATTAATGTCTCCATTTCTAAAAAATGGGATTACGCGTTATCTGCATGTGAAGTCCGAGGGAACAGCAATCTAATTTTCCGCGTACACCCCTCGTTCGTAACAATACGGTTCTCCACTCGAAACAGACGGAGAAACAGCGTACGTTACGCAAGCACTGCGGCAGCGGTGTTCACCTGCGCTGTCGTTCAATTTTTTTTTTAATTGATTGTTGCGTAACGGACCGCGTGGCTGCATGGAAACGAGCTTGGACAATAAAGAAACGCGCCAGACGCGGCATTTCGAATGCGTTTGACGATATCGTGACACACGTGTCTCAGGCTCGGCCTAATGCCAAGGGGTTTGCCGCACGCGAATCGCGTCACGCGCTCTCGCAGAACAACGTTCATCCATCGTGTGCCACTTTTTCCCTTCGTTACAGTCGACGCAAGCTATATAGCCAAGTCATGAAATCGGTCAGGCATCAAAGTATGCATATTTTATTTGAGAATAAGCGCCGAGTAAGCGGATTGACAGAATAGAAGAGAAAAGGCCATAAAACTTTGATTCTTGGACGGCGAACGATCGGTCAATTTTGCATACTGCGTGATCGCTTTCCAAGCTATATTTGTTCTTATTTCGTGTAATTATTTTGTTAAACGATTTTATTTGTCAAGCAACTTTAGTTATATCTAAGTTGTGGATTTTTATGCATTTATGGAAAATTTAAGGATTACAGGGCAAAGCAACTATCTCGCTGTTTTTAAATCCTAGTTTCTTAGCTACGTTCATGGAAATATAAAGTTGCATAAATACCAGAAAGGGGTAAAGCAGGGGTAAAGTAAAATATTCGAGACTCGTGATCGTAATAATCCGGCTTCCGTTGGATCTCGTTAATCCTTAAACGGATTAGTCAAGTTATTTAAATTTAAGTAAAAGGACTGGAAGTCAAGTTAGTGGAATTTAATTTGAATCCGAAGAAGGGGGTTTAAAGTTGTTTCAGCTAACTGGATGAAAGCATAAATTTTGTGACAGATTACTTCTTCGTTCGAATTAATCGGTTGTTTAAGTCGTTTAAGCAATGGACGTTCGATGTCTGCTTTTAAAGCTTCGCTATTGAGACTCTCGAGGAATCTAGGACTACCTCGTTGACCTTTTTGAGGATACAGAATTAACAAGTATCGAAGGCTCGCAGGCTCATTGAGACAACCAACACGATGTACAAAGGGTACGCTTTAAGATCGGATCGATCTGCCATTTATCAACAAGATGAAAGTATCGAAGATGTTTATTCATCTTGTTCCTTTGCGTTTCCCTTTATAAAATGATATTTTTCAATTTCCCTTATAACGAAATAAAATAGTTCGTAAATTCGACTGTTATAAGATCAACACGAGTTTATTACCCAAGCAGTCGTTCGTATGAGAACAGTTAGAAATAAATTCTGCACCCAAAGGTGCACCTGCAGCACGCGGAACGAAGAAACTTGGCCGTTATCGATCGATCCTGTTGCTCGCTATAAAATTCATAGATTTAAATCGGCTTTCTAACAGCTTACTCTTCGAATCACAGGAGATTCTAGAATCAATTTTTACCTTTGAAACTTCTTTCCATTATTTTTACCGAGTTTACTTTAACGCGTTGGCTGAACGAATATTATTTGGAAAAAGAACATACAGATTTTTCAAATCCTTCGATTCTTCCAACTGAAAGTTGCTTTTCATATTGCTCTTTTTCACTTTATCCCTTGTACTGTTATTTTTTCCCCTGAACCGGGTATATACATATAAAACGTTTATTTTCTTTAAAAAAACACCGTTACGCTAGCATTTCAAAATATCAAAAATTTCACAAATATGACCATTTATTTATCTCTTCGTAGACCGATGCAACCATATAACCCGAATATTTAAGAGGTCATTTTTAAAACGATTGCTGGATTATTATACGATATATATGACATAATTATATATTATTTTTGCTATTATAAAATATATATACGTAACATTACTGACATCACTGAGACCAATTGGGACATACTAGCAATTATATTAAAAACTATACAACTCTAGGTTAATGAAAAATATACTAGCGATCACCGTGAAAATCAATCTTCGTTAAGAAGTTAAGTTCTCGCAGTTCCATCAAAGAATTTCCCAATTATAATTTGATATCTCAGCAACTTTAGAAACTGACAGGACATGTAACATCTACGTTGACGAAAAATTTGTTCAGGAAGTGAGGAGCTTTACGCAGCCTTCTAGCGCTATTGAATATCCTTAAAAGGACTCGACACGGTCCTCACGCGAGCCGTGACAACGCGAAGGATGCACGAACGATCCAGCCATGTAAATAATGGCGCGTAATCGTTACGTTGCGCTTTATATGGATGAAACTGTGCTGGTTTCTCGCGTACGTTGTACATGTGGGTTAGAAACAAGTACATATTCCTTTAAGAAAAAAAATAAAAATAATAAAAAAGAAACAGCCGTCATCGGTCGTGAAAGTCAAATTAAAAAGGAGCACTCGACTGGTCCTCGACATTTCTTCCCTTCATTTTTCCTTTCTTCTTCCTGTTCAAAAATTGAAGGATTTGTAGCAATACACGAGCAAAACATTTTTCTTTCCCATACGAATTTTTAAGAGAATATAAGTAGTTTCTTCGTAATGTCGTGTATTTAATCAAAACATTAAATTTTCATATTATTCAATGCATTTTCCTAACGATCAACTAGTTTCGTTATTTATGAGACTCTTTATAGGAATTTAGAATCTAAATATACTTGGAATGAGACTGTTACAGGGATCTTTCTAAAGAATTTGTTTACCGAAAAATTGTTTGGATGGAACAGGAGATGTCTGTAACGATAATCTTCTGTCTCCGGTAGTTTTCGTGATACCTTTCCCGCATATGAGAAAATTAAACGAATATTCTGGCTATTTATCGATAATATTGGCCAGTAATATCTAAGATTTTGATATTCTTATTGCGACATTGTGGTAACATTGAATTCACGTGGTTTATATCGAATCTCCTCTTTCTTAATATGATCGTTAATCTATAAGTGACAGATGATAAATTCTAACCGATGGTATTAGCTCGTCGAATTCAACTCCAAATGAACGATATTTATCGACGATAAATTTACGACGATCTTAAATTCGAAGGAATCGAAAAGATCCTCGAAATGATTGGGTAAAAAAGAAAAAAGCAAAGGAGCGGTTGCCTCTGAATAATTTCCGATATATCCACGATTCCTATATAATTTGATTCCATGTCAAACACTCTAATTAAACGAACTGCTAGCCAACGAAAGATCGTATCCATTAAAATTTCTTCCACTTTCCATTCGATTACTGCCGGACGTTTCGTTTCTTCCTCTTTCTTTCTGGAGGGGAGGCGAGAAAACGTACAGATACGAATTTCTAGGGTCAAAGTGGCCAAACACGCGGTAGCACGATTCTCCTATCGCGATGATAATGAATTCTTCGTTTGTTTTAGCCTTCAGATAAAGTATCTTTTAATTGCTGTTGACGTTGAAACACGCGCGTCTCTGGTAGGAAAAGTCTAGTCTAAGCAGCGGTTAGATTCGAGCTGTACGAGTATGCGAAACGATATGCAAACAGTAGACGATAATTCACGCAAAAATATGATGAGAAAAATCGATATGACGTAAGAATTTGTTATCGTAACGTCTCGTAGATATCGCGAAGAAAAACAGACGCCGAGACTTGTGTATTGTTCGCCACTATCTATCGTTGAAATTTCAAATATATGTAATATGAAATTTTTCCATATGATCATCGTGTAAAATAGATAAATATTAAAAGAAATATATATATATATTTAACTAAATAAACGTTTCGTCGTAATTCCTTAGCATCGTCGATCGCGACCTACTCGTACCGCTCGACAAAATGTGAAAAAGCAGGAAAGTAAGAAAAATAGGCTCACGGTATTTCCTCTTCGCCTTCATCTTGCAGAAGGGTATCCTTTTCATAATAAAATTCTTCACCCCCATTTTGCCAATGTCTCGATCGCTATTCGACCCGCGAGAACCAAACTATCGAAACGAAACACTTGTCCACAGGTGTAGAAACCAATTAATTATTCATTCAAATCCCGGTAACAAGATGTTCCTCTAAGATTCGATATTTCCATACGCACTCTAGATCACACGAATTGTCGGTGACTTCGTGGAAACTCGAAAACTTTCTCTCGATTATCAGTCAGTGGAAAACCGAACATGATGATTTAAAGCGGTTGCATCGTTCGTTGTCCGGTGCTTAGTCGTTGTTTCGTTCGTTCGTTGTCGCATCGATCGATCGATCGTGCTGTGACGCAATGAATCCGGCTGAGAATCGCGCGATAATCGAATTGCCCTGATAATCAGAGCAGCCGATTCTCTTCGATTTGGATCCCCATGGATCGCATGCCGTGTCCGGGGTTTCTGTCGTTGGTTTTTCCAGCATTCGTGCCACTGTTTTGCCGCGGCCACTGTTTGCGTTTGACTGTGACGCCGAACTCTGGGCTATAGCCAACCAGGACTCTGACTACTCGCGATGAGGTGAATGGAGAGGGGAAATGTGCCTCTTCTCCTGTTCTTTGCCCGTAGCGACGGTACACTGACTGACGAGCGTGTATGCGTGGTGCATGCATGCTCGTCGATTTCTTAATCGCCGTGGAAATAATGCTTCACCCTCTCTAATTCGTCTAAACTGTCTGCTTACGAAGCTTCGTTTTGGCAACAACGATTCGCGGACATCGGGAAGACATTGGCTAGATATTTTGCTATATTTTCGTGATTGTTTCAGTACAATTTAATTTGACGATTAAGTTTCTTCTTTTTTCCTTCTTATTTCCACTTATTTTCCTTTTCTTCTTATCTCTTATCTTCCTTCGTATATTTCGTTTCGTTTCTCTTGTACAAATAAATTATATCATATTTGACGTAAATGAAATCGATGAAAATCTGTTTTTACTATTAACTTCTAATTTCGTAAGATACAATCCACCAAACAGATTAATAATTAGCTTCGCAAAATCTTTCAAGCTTCGTACGTTTTGTAAGCGCAAAGCGTCGTATTATTGTTCCAATTCTCGGTAATACTCTGGTTTTGCAATTTCGTAATACTCCATCGTCATAATGTTTATCAAAGCGCAAAGCTTCTCGCGAGTCTATCTCTTTGAAGTACAAAAATAGCAGTCTCGAGGTGGTCGAATAATCTAGTTTAACCGCGATGCATTAAATCGTGTATGGTGCCGTATAAACGAACCCGCTGGTGCAATCGTCGAATCAAAAACATCGCGTTTACGCGCGTGAACAACATTTTAAACGACCTCGGGCGCGTTCAAACGTTTAGTCGGCCGATCATCGATCGGCATTTTCGCTCGACCATCGCTTTCACGCGCCACGCGTTTCCTGGTTGTCTGATCGTTGTCCCAATCGTCGTGGGCCCATCGATCGTGTTGCCACTTTTTTTAAATGCCGCCGGTTTTACAGCTCGTCCTCACGAAGAACAGTTGCGACAGTTGCTCGTACGTACGTTTAGGTCGCTGACAGGTGCACGCCGCCATATGCGACCACCTTGCTCTGACAAGGTTGCACCAAAATGGTTTAGCGTTCTCGATGAAGTCACGTCATACCTTCCAAATCGAGTTAAATGGAGTGCCACCGCATTCGCGCACCGATGTTTCGCACAGCGATGTCTCGCGTACCGATGTTTCCAATGGAAAAGTCCATCGTGTTTCCACCTTCTACCACAGACGTTTCTTCGTCCGTTGCGTTGCCAGAAACGCTTTTTCGATATTAAACCACGTGTATTTTCGGACGTGGAATCGCGGCCTCTAGCGAATTCGTGTCACACATTTACCAACGTGGTATTTTTGTACCGGTAAAACGTCTTTCGCAATATCGTGTCCCTTTTTCGCGAACGACTGACGCGTTTGGATCGTTTGCTTTCGACTGGAAAATTTGACGAATGCTACCCGTTGATGCGGTATCAAACCACTCGTGACACATGTATCTTCCTGGTTTGGAACTCTCAGTCGCGTTTAAGGCGAAAATTCTGGTACGATAGCGAGGAATACGAGTTATACTTAAAAACGAAGCTTTTAATTTCCAGTTTATGAACATTACAAATGACCACTTTGTACGTACGCGATGATCGTATTGCGACAGATCTATCTTCTAAACGACGCAAAGCGTTTCTATTTTCAACAGGAAAGAAAGAATTTCAAACGATTAAGTGGCTGATTTTATCATATGGAAAAGTAATAGTCATAAAAGGAAATAGTAGAGCAACAAGTTAATCAGGATGCTGCTCTCTGTTCCTTGTGAGATTCGATTAGCCACTATCTAACATCTATAAGATACACGCGCGATTTCAACACGTCACGCAAAAGCGAAATTACGAGAATCACGGAATCTTCGCCTGTCTTTTTTTTCTACTTTCTAAGCATCCTCGCCAAGCCGTTGCTATTGTTAACGCTTTAATAAAGTCTGGATGATCGTCGACCGGTATGCCGACGCTTTCGTTAAATTGTACGCGTGCACACGTTGATGTTCGATCGCGGAACACTCTGCGATATAACGTACGAGTGGAACGTAATTTTCGGAACGAGTTTTTTTTTTCACCGACCAACCAGTCGTTTCTGAAACAAATTACATTATTTTACGAGTTTTACGGCTGCGTTCAAGTTCCTAATGAAGCGTGTCAGTCCGATTTGATGCACTTTCGCGAAAAGTTCGGCTGCTTTGAGAATCCTGTTACCAACGTCGAGAGAAAGTTACGCTCCATTAGAGTAATGGGTTTGTTCTGTTTCTCCAGAAAATCCTAATCTCCTTACACGAGACAATTTTTAAACGTGTACGTTTTGAACAATGTACATTTTTAGGAATTTTTGAATTTAGCTCCGACAAATATTTGCGATTTCTATATCTTAATCTTGCTCACGTTTTAACAAATAAATAAATAGATATTTAATGTTCCGAGAGGACGTAAATAACGATTCGTGAATTTATCCCAATAGTTTCCGAATGCTAATGTGCCGATATTGCTCTTATGTAGGAAGATACAGAAATGTCTGTCGTTTTGAAAGAATCTTTGTCGTAAGATCGAAATGAAAAACCACCGACATCAACGACGATTCTTTCGTATTTGTTTCAAGCTGAGGAAACTTTTTCGAAACAAACAAAACGTACAATCGGTTTGAAACAGCCTTGAAGAACATAACGAGAGTAAATCGCGTATTCGTTCCCTGTTTTCGTAAAATAATACGAATAAAAAGTTCCTGAGCTTGTTTGAAAAAAAAGATGTAGTAAGATGATAGGCAGATAATTCAATTTCCAATGTAGGAAGAATCGATGGAAAGCAATCTCGATATTGAATCGCAGAAACCTCCGATGCTGATCGATAAAACAGCATAAAAGGAATCTCTCGCATAATATCTCTCCTAATAGAATCAACTCTTTTAAGAATAGCTGCATCCTAACCGAGAGGAAAAAGGAGGATCATGAAACAGGATACGAAACGCAAAAGGAAGCATAGAAAACGAGGGGAGAAAAAAAACTAGACAGAAAGAGAGAAAAAGAAGCTAAGAATAACTCCCTCTTAACCAATAGGAGAAAAGAAAATCATGAAACGAGATACGAAATGCAAAAGGAAGCGTAGAAAAGAGAAAGAGAGCCAAGCTAAGAACAGAGAACGACAGTTCGGTGCATAATCTTTTCGCATTCCTATCCGCTGGCGTGCAGATCCTACTTTTGTCAGGGAAATCGGCGCGGATGAGGAACTTGGAATTAGTTTGGTTGAAAGAGGACGGAACTTCGAACGTTATTGCCACGGGGTTGTAACACAGGTGCCGTTGAAGCGACGGTGCAACTGACGCGATGCCACGGGCACCGGAAGCAGGTGGTTCCAGCCACGCACCGACGACTTCGCTGACGCGTTCCGGCGGCGTTCGAGCACCGACTCTGCCGAAGAAGCCACCGGGACTATCTTTAAACCGCGATTTACCAGTCAGCCCGGCGATCAACGGCCGCGTGAACCATTCGCGATTTACTCGTCACGGAAACACGGGAATTGTATCGAACAACCGTTTCTCGCGATTACTTAACGGTGCGGTCGGACCGGTGCCGCGTTTTATTCGCTTCTCGATCGAATTATTAGCTTAGGCCTCTGTAACCGGAATTTTACTTGCTTCGAGGGATAGAAGCGGTAGTTGATTATGTTTTGCCACTTTGATTTGAAAATTAGAAAGCGATTAGATCGTACGATCTTAGATTACCGTATAGATTAATGATTATTCGTAGAATGGTATAGCAAGAAGAAGTATACATAATGGTACGATAACAAGCGAATGAATTCAAAATGCGAATGTATAAATAAGAGAAGCGTGTGGGAGAAACGTACGAGTCTGTCTTTCTTGGTTTTTTGATTTTTATGTCACTCGACGGCTGAGATAATTGCAAAAGGTATACATAATTTACTTCGAACATACGAAATTATCGAATTTTCTGAACAATCAAGGATACGTTTGAGAAGATCGAAAGAGAAGCACAGTTTATTGTAATTCGAATTTTAAAATTGCCCCTTTGTATGTAGCGTAGAAACTTCCTTGAAGAACACCGAGAAGAACGCACACGAACGAGTACCGATTCTCCTAAAATCTCTTAAAATCTGTTAATTTGTCTTACGTAAAACACGGATCCTGTTCGCAACTGATCTCGTGTTCCTATTCCCTCAAACGCATTACCTTCTACGCTATATAATTCTGTATTTATTCAGTTCCCATTGTTAGGTTTCATACTCTGCACCGAAGAAGTCCAATTTATCAGAGAGTGGCATCAAAGAGAGGAAACAGCGTCGTTCTCGTCGGTAGGACGCGTGTTCCCGGTTCAAGAAGCTTCTATTGTCTGACGACCGATAAGACAGGAAACGGGAGCAAGTGCGACCCAGGTTGCGAAACGTGAGAATCTTCCTGCAGACGAGCGTGCAGCCACGTCTTGGGATTGAGTTTGCGGTCTCGTGAGAAAATGACACGATCGTCGTATTTCGTCAACCGAACCGTCAACCGTGTCATCAGTAAAAAGCTGAGTCGCTTTGTTTCAGCGAAAGTGAAAACCGTACCAAGTCGAGGCGAAGCGTTCACGAGGACGACGAACCGAGGACCGAAGAAGTTATCCTTGATGGCGATCTTTCATCTTTAATGAGTTTTAACGTACAAGGTGTACGCGAACGAAAGAAGTTGTGCAGTCGTTTGTGTGCCTCCTATTGAATGTATTGTAGGCGCCACTAGGAATATTCGTCTTAGGTTGCTGTATAAATTCTCCTCGATTTTTGTTCGTACAGGTAAGCTATAGAATAAAACTATAATATTGCTATGTAAGTTGCTATGAAAGATAAGAATAAGATATGTATTTTTATATTAGGTGTACAGAAAGTTTTTCGCAAGTGCGATGACTTTGGTGGCAATTGATTTTTATCCTTTCAAAACACTATAAAACAATTTTGAAAGAGAAGATTAAATAATTTTGAGGTCGTAGAAGAAAAGAAGTCTCTTTTATAATAAACCCGGAGATAAATCTGAAGATTTTTATAAAAAATATATAATATCCACGTAGATGGATGTTACAAATGTGCTCTGACGAATACAACTTATGCAACAACTCAATGTCTCAGATTTCGGTGTTTCAATTGCGTTCTAGATAAATTTGGGACGAAAAATTGAGGAGCAAGCGTGCAATGGAATTATTATATTAGGTATATAGAAAGTTTTTCGACTTTGGTGGCAACTGACTTTTATCCTTTGAAAACATTAAAAAACAATTTTGAAAGAAAAGATTAAATAATTTTGAGGTCGTAGAAAACAAGAAGTCTCCTTTATAATAAATCCAAAGATAAATCTGGAGATTTTTATAAAAAATATATAATATCCACGTAGATGGATGTTACAAATGTGCTCTGACGAATACAACTTATGCAACAACTCAATGTCTCAGATTTCGGTGTTTCAATTGCGTTCTAGATAAATTTGGGACGAAAAATTGAGAAGCAAGCGTGCAATGGAATTGTATCTTTTATTTCTATCTAAATTAAATTCAAAATTTTTAAACTCACGAAAGATAAGAATAAGATATGTATTTTTATATTAGGTATACAGAAAGTTTTTCGCAAGTGCGATGACTTTGGTGGCAACTGATTTTTATCCTTTCAAAACACTACAAAACAATTTTGAAAGAAAAGATTAAATAATTTTGAGGTCGTAGAAAACAAGAAGTCTCCTTTATAATAAACCCAAAGATAAATCTGGAGATTTTTATAAAAAATATATAATATCCACGTAGATGGATGTTACAAATGTGCTCTGACGAATACAACTTATGCAACAACTCAATGTCTCAGATTTCGGTGTTTCAATTGCGTTCTAGATAAATTTGGGACGAAAAATTGAGAAGCAAGCGTGCAATGGAATTATTATATTAGGTATATAGAAAGTTTTTCGACTTTGGTGGCAACTGACTTTTATCCTTTGAAAACATTAAAAAACAATTTTGAAAGAAAAGATTAAATAATTTTGAGGTCGTAGAAAACAAGAAGTCTCCTTTATAATAAACCCAAAGATAAATCTGGAGATTTTTATAAAAAATATATAATATCCACGTAGATGGATGTTACAAATGTGTTTCTGACGAATACAACTTACGCAACAACTCAATGTCTCAGATTTCGGTGTTTCAATTGCGTTCTAGATAAATTTGGGACGAAAAATTGAGAAGCAAGCGTGCAATGGAATTATTATATTAGGTATATAGAAAGTTTTTCGACTTTGGTGGCAACTGACTTTTATCCTATTTTTAAACTCACGAAAGATAAGAATAAGATATGTATTTTTATATTAGGTATACAGAAAGTTTTTCGCAAGTGCGATGACTTTGGTGGCAACTGATTTTTATCCTTTCAAAACACTACAAAACAATTTTGAAAGAAAAGATTAAATAATTTTGAGGTCGTAGAAAACAAGAAGTCTCCTTTATAATAAACCCAAAGATAAATCTGGAGATTTTTATAAAAAATATATAATATCCACGTAGATGGATGTTACAAATGTGCTCTGACGAATACAACTTATGCAACAACTCAATGTCTCAGATTTCGGTGTTTCAATTGCGTTCTAGATAAATTTGGGACGAAAAATTGAGAAGCAAGCGTGCAATGGAATTATTATATTAGGTATATAGAAAGTTTTTCGACTTTGGTGGCAACTGACTTTTATCCTTTGAAAACATTAAAAAACAATTTTGAAAGAAAAGATTAAATAATTTTGAGGTCGTAGAAAACAAGAAGTCTCCTTTATAATAAACCCAAAGATAAATCTGGAGATTTTTATAAAAAATATATAATATCCACGTAGATGGATGTTACAAATGTGCTCTGACGAATACAACTTATGCAACAACTCAATGTCTCAGATTTCGGTGTTTCAATTGCGTTCTAGATAAATTTGGGACGAAAAATTGAGAAGCAAGCGTGCAATGGAATTGTATCTTTTATTTCTATCTAAATTAAATTCAAACTTTTTAAACTATGGCAAATGTAGACTACCATAGATTGGTTCTTTCCTTCAAGCCACCATGTATACAGAAAAAGTAGTTCAAATCATAGAAGCATTAGCAGGTGAACCGTTCTCCGAGAGGAATCCAATTGACGGGGCAATTATTCGATTTTCGATCGTGAATCGCCCGCACTGTGAAGGTCTTAATTGAGAGGAGAAAATTGTATTCACCTGTTTAACTGATTGCCTTCTATGACGGGCCCGTTAAACGGATAGTAAAATAGATCACTCGTTAAATCGCTTGAAAACCATTGAAACATTCTGCAATAAAGAATTTTTGATACGACGAAATACACTACCGCTGATTGGTTTCCATATATCATATACGTATGTATTTTAGTCGATTTGTAACAATTTGTAAAATGTGTAAATGAACGAGTAACTCGCGATTAAATAGGATTCTTATCATTTGACAGAATCGCGAAATACTACATTCTATTTATACGCTTAAATTATACGTTGTTACGAGTCCAGAAATATCTTTCGTACGTGAACTTTATCTTAGAGATCAGATACTCTTTCCTAGGAGGTTGTTATACATCTTTTCTTTTCTTCATAATTTTGAATCACTTTTTTGATTTATCTCGCTTCTGCGGGACATCGATAATTATCTATCGATGCTCTTCAAGTCAATTTCTCCATGCCATAAAAACAGCATACTGATACAGAATCCAATCATGATTTATCGATAGAAAATTTTGACCGACGATTCGAAGATTAAATTACATCTCTTCAAAAACGAACGAGCGTCCGAATTCTTTCGAAGCAACAGAGTACGTACGAAAGCGCAGACGAGAAATTGCGAAGAGAAATTTTCATACAGCTCGTATGCATTCCTCGTCAACCGTAATTACACGATGAGTTGTTGCGTTATAGTTTCCACCTGCCACTTGTTCGATCGCGAATACGTTTCGTTTCGTAGGAAACGTCAGCCAGTTCCAAGATTCATTTTCCTGCTACGCGCGATTCACTTCTGCTTTTTATTTCGTTCCTCTTTTTCTTTTCCTCGCTGGTTTCTGCTCGTCTCTCTGTTCGAGCCCCCACGTTACAAGCGTATGCATTTCGCGGCGAGAAACCACCTCGAGGCGATTACGACGGAAAGCAACTCATTAGCGAGACCTGTGCATTTATTTAACCGGTGTACGAAGCATTTCAGCGAAATAGTGACTCTAAAGCGAAGGAAGCATTTCTCTTTGCACGGCATCATTGTGTATCAGGTCATTGGGCCATGGAGAATCCAAAGATGGCCGAAAGGATTCAGCGCGAGGAAATCAAATGTGCGTGAAATTATCGGATCTATTCCCTTCTTTCTCTATTTTTTTCTTGCCCCTTCGTTTCTTCACCGTTGCGATTGATATTGGCTGCGATCGGTTGCATCGTACGGTTCCTCCTTTTTGTATCGTTCGACAGAAAGACGCCTCTGTTACGACATGGAAAATAATTCCAAAGAAAGTCTACGTAATCAGGCTGCAGTTCACGAGACGCCAATTGCGAGCGAATGCAAGGAAGAAAAATTAAACGAACAATTCTTGTCTTGTGATTTTTTTACGAGATATCTACGTGACCGTGTGATATCGAAATAGAACCGCGGAATCTCGATTATATCGGCACATTAATTAACCCATTAAGAACCAACGTTGCGTTAGCGCTACGTTTTATCTGTGATCTTTTTCGACCAACTTATATTATCGATTTCTATGTTTTTAACATCGCGGCTGCGAAAGAGAATTCCAAGGATCGGCTCGATATTTTTCTCTATGCAAATTCTACAATTTTAGGAAACGTACGGAATTGGAAGTATTTGTCACATCGATGACACATTTTTTCAACGCATTTCTATTTCAAAGTTTCTACTTGATATTAACGTTCATAGAGCGATTCGATATAAGCGATTTTCGTTCGTACGACAATAAAATTAGATGATTATCGGTATGGCAAATATCATGATCGTTTCAGGCAATCAAGTTCTATCGTATGTTACACGTAATCCGTATTCGATAACATACAATTTGAGGAATTTCCAAGCAAAGTTACGATTCAAACTATATTTTATTACAAATACAGGCTGCTTTTATCGAAACCGCAATTACGACTCGATAAATGGGACGAAACGATCGAATAGAAACGAAAGATAAATATGTCTGACCGTTTTCTGTGCGATCCTCTTTATCGAAAGCCTTGGTGGATTTGGACGAACGTTTCAAGGTCGCCTCGAAATCGCCCACCACGTCGCTGAGGTCGAGAGCCGTTGATACTTGCGTGCACTCTTGCTTATCGTGGGTCGACCTCGGCAGAGTCGTCACGCCATTCGTTGTAGCAGATTCCTGTGGTATTTTCGGTAATTCCGCCTCTATTCCGACGAGGGCTGGACTCACCTAAGATTAAAAATATCAAACAATTTACGAAACCATCTTCCTTCTGTTTATTATGCTTGTCTTTCATTTTTTTTCCTCGAGGTGAACATCGTTGGACCTTCGTTCGATCTAACCCATCGAGGATCAAGCAGTGAAGTAACGCGTGGAAGTTACGTAAATGCAACATTTAAAGTAGGGAAATAAATCGTTGTCGAGTTACACAAAATCTACATAGTACAGTCGATACGTTATATTATTACGCGAATCAAAGATATGGAAAGAATTCCTATAATTAAAAAGATACGCCTTATCGTAAAGATATAAAATACCTCGATCTCTTTAAATTTCATAAAACTGTACCGAGGAAATAATAACGAAAAGCTACTGCGCGAATTCTTCACATTCCTTTCCATTCATTGTAAGTGTAATGGGAATTTACATATTCAGAGATATTACGTTAACAAAATCCTGGTTTTTAAATGGATCGATATAAGGTGATTCGCGTGATATTACATTGAGATATAAATTGAAGAAAAGGAAGATTAAAAAGGATTCTATTATCACGGAACGAAAGTTCATTTGATTTAGGTAACGTTAAACCGTTCAACGATTGACGTTCGAAATGGAGCGTCCTAGATTCACAATTTGGATCTAGCAGCAGTTTAATTATGGAATGAAGCGATCAATTACCAGACCCAGGAGAACCTCCATCGACTGACATTGCCTTCGACGTTCTCTTTTCTTTCGTCTTTCGATGCTAGACCTGTCGCCGGCACTTCCTGCTGCAACCGCCTCGCAATATCGCACGAAGTCCAGGTCGATGTGGTAGCCGTAAGGGCAGCAAAGACACTTCGAGCCTGTCGAACCGGAAACGTAGGCCTGCGTCCCCACTGAAGTATACCGGGAACAAGTATAAAAAATATCATTATCTATTCGATAAAAGTTTTTATCTAACACTTAAATCAAACGACACATAAAACATTTATGTTAACCACTTAGCGCACATGCTACACGTGTTGGTGACATATACAGGTATAAATCACATTTACTTCAGATAGTTACTTTAGCTATCGATCTTTATGAATTTAATACGATATATCGTATGTGTACGTGAATACGTATTGCGTATGTTGATGCAAATTCATATTTTTATGAACGTAATTAACCGAAAGAAATGGAAGCATTTCCAGGTAGAAATCTGATTCACTCGTCAAATATTCTGGAATATATCATACACGGTACATTTTATATATTTCTGCGTGTTTCGTGTATTTTATGTATTTTTTGTATATTAAAATATTTCATTACTCGTATTACCAAATAGAAAATGTATTTTCGCTTGTACGTTACTTTTGTATAAGAATTTGATCGACTCCATAAAATGGAGAAAAAGATTGTGCGTTAGAAGATTAAAATGGGATTCATATAAAATCCGTGGAGTAATTATTTCAATTCCCCGAATCAAGCAGAGCATGGACAATGGTAACAGTTTTTTCATCGATGATTCTGATTAAACCCATAACCAAAGTCCCAATTACATACTGTATCACGTACACATTTTTTATCGAAGCATCTTTCGTAGAGGATTCACCAACCGAATCCTCGAATGCACCGAATATTAATGTGTTATAATAGTAATTTAGAGCAACATCAATCTTCTTCAAGATACTCGAAAAGAAAATGACCTTATCCTGCTTCGAATAGATCGAAGAGAAAATCGAAGGAAAAATATCTTTCGAAGTTAGGTTCGGTGGTATTTCATTTCAAGAAGCGGACAATGGTAACAGTTCTTTCATCGATGACTCTGATTAAACCCATAACCAAAGTCCCAATTACACACTGTATCACGTACACATTTGTATCACAGCAACATCAATCTTCTTCAAGATACTCGAAAAGAAAATGACCCTATCCTGCTTCGAATAGATCGAACAGAAAATCGAAGGAAAATTATCTTTCGAAGTTAGGCTCGGTGGTATCTTACTTGAAGAAGCGGATACGGAGAAAGTTCTACCCTCCTAATGATATTCGAAAAGAAAATGATCTCGTCTTTGTTTGATGGGTTCGATAGAAAGGATCTATCTTTGGAAATTAGATTCGATTGTGTTTTATCTCGAGAGGCTGATTGTTCGAGGGTAATGACCGATGCGAAGCGTAAACCGAAATATGTTGTAACCATTGGCGATCATCCAAAGCCACGGTAATAATAATCTGGCAAAGTTCGTTAGCCGCGACAACGTGGGGATCCCATTTACGTGTCATATTGGTCCGTTCATGCTATCGCAACGTATACGTGGCAATGACTCAATGACGTTCTACCGCTGTATTTAAAGATCGTAGAAAAGATAACCGCGACAAACATATTTTTCTTGATTTTCTGATTTTAGTGCACGTCTTTTGGTCATTTAAGGGAAGAATTATAATACGAAGTAGCGGAAGAAAGGAACAGACTTAAGGTCAATTAAAAATAGATAAGAAATGCACGATCTAACGATAGTATTCGTTTAAATCGATTAATTAATTTGTCAATTAACTTTAAATGTACAAGACATATTTATTCTCAAAAACAAACGAAAAGATAGTTCTAGCGTGGAGTTGATTGACACGATATCAAAAATTATTCTTTCGCACCAGACGAGAAATTGTGATTTATCATATTTTTCATTTGCGATCTTCGTACATTGTCGTCTTTTACTTGTTTATTTTATTTATGTACGCGATACTTTTTTGGGTAATTAAAGGATCAAGCTGATCATGAACTGCAGTAAACTGTATAAAGGAAATGGTGGCGGAGATTCGCATGAAATTTCAATTTAGAGTTCAGGGAGAATCCGGCTGCTTCATTAGTCGGATCGTTTGTAGTTTGTTGAGAAAGTTTCCTCGGTTAGAGGCGCGCTACCACGTTTCCAAAGTTTTATTGTGTTTATTTATAACGATGCGATGCAACGAAAACAACGAGTTGTTTTATCCGATAAGACGAGAAACTTTATAATGTTTTCTTTGTGCTATTTTTCTACAACTCAAATATTTTCAGCTAGACACAAAATTTGGATTATCAGCAGAGTATATCGTTATCACTAACGTTATTATCTGTTAATATCACTTACGTAATGTTACTTACACGTTTTCGTTGAAAATGCAGATCAAAGATGTAAATCGAATATTATATAATAAATTAATAACAAATTGTATAATCTTTCGCAATCGAAATAAAGGGTTTTTCGATATTCAATTTAAATCGTACGAATTACATTCGACATGGCTAATGCATATCATTATCGATAGTCCGCGGATTTGTATTCATTTATTCATGGGAAACACATAGATGCAAAAATAATTACATATAATCCATATAATTCGAAAAGATATATAAAATATTCAAAGTACACTACCGCTTACGATATTTAATCGTGTTTATAAAAGTATAAATTTATATAGATATCCGTAACCTAATTATCGATAAAATTATTGCAATGTCGTTGTATGTTAATGCGACTTACCGTTTCCGTTGAAAACGCGGGCCGAGGTTACAACGGTCAAAGCCATTTTTCTACACAATCAGTGTTACTGTGTTTCACCACCAATCACAGGAAAACATCCTCACCACCCTGAAAATAGATAAAAAGACCTTCGTTAGTCTCTCTTTTTCGTATTATAAATTTGCTATATATTATAAATTTCTATCGTGTAGTAACACGTATGACGACAACGCGCGTAACAAACGGAAGGAAATTAATTCGGAAAATATGTTGTAATTTAAAGAGAGGAATATTTCGGAGAAATACGTTTATTACATTTATCCGACTAGATTTATTAGAGAGCGGTGCTAGTATTATTCTACGAACAAAAGATTCTCAGAAACGCGTAATTTCATTAGGCGTTCGTTGTACATTCTCTGTTATCTATCGTCAGAATCGCGTTAAACGTGGAAATTCAACCCTGAAGATCTGCGACTTGTCTTTCGCCGATTCTACACCAGCGAAATCTTCGTTTTTAATAAAATGCGCTATGGAATTCCATGCAGCGTGCGCGGCAAATAAATTAGTTTCGTGGAATTTCAGACTGTCGGTTATAATCGACGATACAAAGAAAAATCGCGAATGAGATGAATCGCGATAAGGTTCGATACGGATGAGCGACAGCGATACGGTTGCCGTGTTTCAACGATCTGATTATGCGATCGAACTAACGCAAGCAAACTTGTACCTTCGATATATGTTTCTGAATTTGTTATTATGGAAAATGTCAGAGTTATGATTGGAAATATAAAGTTTAAAGCTAAAGAGTCTCAGAGGAATTTGTTTCTAAAATTTTCAGTTTTTCGCCACTTCAACGCGACAAAATTTAATTACGAGTATGCAAAATCGAACAATTCTGCTTACAGAAGTTACTGTTATAAATCGTTTCATTGCGTTCTGATTTTAACTTTTGTATAAGAAAATATTCTGTTTGCTGCTGTTTTTCATTTTTGTCGATAAATTGATCTATCATTTTTGGGAATGGACAGAATAAATGGGAAAGAAAAGATTTTCAACACGATTTCCAACGTGATATATAAAAATTAGAAGTTTTTGGTTCATATCAGAAGGATATAAAATATGCAATTGGAAAGATAAAGATTAGTGCAGTGTGTTACAACGTTGTTGTGATTTCGCAGTGGAGGCACTGTGCGATATGATAGCTTCATTTCTAACAATGAAATTCCATGTTAATATACACTGTGTTAATTGGAGTACGAATTTGCCAAACTGCAGAGTCACCGCTGTAAAATTCCAACGATATCGCATCGTTCGTCTGCGCTGGGGATGTAGAAACATAAATCTGTCGAAACGCATAGCAGGATGCAATTTAACAACAATGAAACCGTGGAAGGTCGTAACCGAATAACCGCGATAAAAGCGTCCTGGAACCAAATTAAATTTGTGATACGTCAATCGAAAGAGCTTCCCAGAAAAATCATTTCGACAAACGTTTATCACCCTATTCCTATTATTAGAACAGTTATTGACCTAAACATGTGATGTACAGTTTATGCTTGATTTATTTGTCGTATCCAATGAAAGATTATTTAAAAAAATCTGAGATACTGTAAACATGGTATTACATATTTGGGAATTTTGTCCAATTTTTTTGACTGAAAAGCCTAATTTAAAAAAATTAGAAAACTCTTAAAATGCCAATTTTTTTTCTTATCAAAATTATTAAATAACTACATTTATATCTCTACGGTAGAAATTGTTGCGAATCCCCAACTAGGTGACGATCAGTCAGCAACCGATCAGTTGATATCGCGAACCGTGAACGCTATTAACGCTCAAGGTAAAGGTAGATTAAAGATGTCGAGTTATATACAGGGTGGTTGGTAACCGGTGGTACAAGCGGAAAGAGGGTGATTCTACGCGAAAAAAGAAGTCGAAAATATAGAATAAAAATTTAAAAATTTAAAAATTTAAAAATTTAAAAATTTAAAAATTTAAAAATTTAAAAATTTAAAAATTTAAAAATTTTTAAAATTAAAAAAGCAACGTCAATCGAGACAACGATCTACAGTGAGATCCGTTACAACGAGACGCGATAAAGTGCACGCGTACCGAACGACAATTCAAAGTCGATTTTCTCGAAAACAAAGCCTCGAACGAAAAATTTGTATTCTATATTTTCGACTTCTTTTTTCGCGTAGGATCGCCCCCTTTCCGCTTGTACCACCAGTTACCAACCACCCTGTATAACATAACGCGAATAATAAAATAACACGAGGAGTATGACGCTCTGATGAAGACTGTTTTAAGACTGCTTGAAGAAGCTTCGCCTGGTCCTGATATACTAACTCTCCGTCCCGTGGTTTTCCTTCTTACCATGGTTTTTACGGGATGGGAATCTATTTCTTCCAACCTTGTAATTGTGTATCTTGGTGGGCGCATATCCTCCGATGTTGCTGATTGATACCAGATGTTTACTTTAGAGCGGACCCATCGAGTACTTAGAGCGTTAATTAGCCTCTTAATTAGGTCTGCACCGTAAAGTTTACAACTTGGGAGGTAGGAAAATCAGATTTTCTCAAAAAAGGTAGATGTGCTGTTCGAGTGATAAACGGAAAACCATTGGAAATCCCGAACAGAAGCTAATCGTCATGTTTATTAAGCGATGATTTTATCAGATTTTTCGTAACGGCGCGACATATTGTATTATTAAAACTATGACTCCGTTGAATTGATCAGCGTTGTTGATACGAAATCGCAGCAATTGAATTGGTAATCCAAACCGGATATTAGAATCAATGCAGGCGACTGGAACGTCGCTGTGATCTCGTAACGGCGACGCTGTACATTTTGACAAGTTTATATTTTTCATGAACCGATCTACGAAATTGTATTGCTCGTCGACATCGAGTCTTACATTGTCAACAATGGTATTACAAATTTATGTGCGCTGGATTATTAAGAGTATAATATCGCCGAATCGTACAACGTCATCGCTATAAAACTGCAACGCAAAGTGGAGAGAAAAACGCGTTATCGGTCTGCATCGGGTCTCCATATTGTCCATAGCGATATCACAAATTCGTGTGTATCGAATTATTAAAAATACAACCCAGACGAATTGCACAATGCCATCGTTACAAGGCTGCGACAAAATCGCAAGGTAATAGCGATATTACGCGCTTTGATACGCGTCGAATCGTTAGAAACATAATCCTATGAAATCTCTATCACCGATACGAAATCACAACGACGTCCAATTGCTCGTCTGTGCCAGTCTTAAAGGGATAGAAACGTTAACACGAAGGCTCGTAACGCCATAGCAATGCGAGAGCTTTAAGCGCGATATCTACGATGTCCCGTACCGCGGGGCTAATTCCGTATGCCGGATTTCTGGTCTGACGGCAACACGTCCTCCTGGCTTCTCCTCGACTTCGCCAACTTTAATTGTTCCACGCTCAGCTTCGTCCAGTTTCGCGCGGATATTTTTACTATCGTTTCCGGTGAAGATTCTTAGCGGATGATTTGCCTGGCTTTCGCGTCTCCAAGAATTCACCCGATGACTACATAATACAGGCTGATTTTCGCTACGAATATATTTAGATGTACCGCGGATAAATACGTCTCGTGCTGTAGCAGCAGATAGAGAAACCGTGTTTTCGTTAGATGCAAACTAAACGGGTCGTGTCGATACGCGACTACCGCGGTAATCTTCTTCATTATATCAGGTGGAAATTCGTGTTACGGAGTAATTCGTCGTATCTTTGTCTAGATATGTCTCGAAGATAGGAGTGATTTCCCTATTACAGTCGGAATAATCAATTTCACCTAAGAGGGTAATTCGGAAATTAGTTTGGAAATTATGTTGGAAAGTGATTTCGCATAGCCAGAGGGCTGCCACGAAATTCTCTAGGCCCTTTTTAATCCTTGGCCTGGAAACTTCGCCCCGTACTACGTGATACATTTACCAAGGAATCATTCCCCGAAGTAATTAGGATTCACGTCGCGATCTGCTTGAGATCGTAGGGCCGGACGGAATAAGGGACCTTACGGCGAACACGTAACAACGCATTTCCTCCTTTCCTCGAGCGACGAAGTCACGACAGTTCGTTGATCTTTAATGAGCCGCCTAACGTCCTCTTCGCTTCAAACTAATCGGTATTAATCGAATAATCGTGAGTTAAAGGAGTAAATGTTCGAATATCGCGGAAAGAAAACACGACGAGTATGTCTTTATCGGTTTTCTGGTTTTGGCGTTACTCTATGATTAAACTTGTATTTTCATACGGCACCGTTGAAAATCGAAACGATCTGTTGGGTTGGAAGATGCAGCTTTTTTAAAAATATCTGATATATTGACGAAATTTGGCAAGCCAGAGATACGTACAATTATCAAGGCAAAGAATATTTTAATTTCTTCGATGTTTTGTACATTCGAGCATTAAGACAATTTCTTTTTTATTTTGTAGAAAATAAAAGAATAGAATTTCGGAAAAATTTGACGAACGCCGTGTAGAATTTTAAAACCGTTTGGCTGTAAAAAACAGGCAATGCGGCTTATCGTATTCTTCCCAAGTCCTCGTTTACATTTATCATATATCTTCCGACCCTTCCGATCAATTTTTTCGAACGAGGTAAGGGGACAAGCGAGTTTTCTCGTAGGAAAAGTCTGTCGACTTTCTTAGATGAGACCGGTATTCCTCTCACGAATGAGGGTTACTTCTTCGAATCGATGTCCACGCGAAATGGAAACTTGCGGCTCATTACGTATGGAGGTTGATGCAACGAGACGTTACCTTGGAATCTTCGAACGGATACGTTCATCTTTACCAAGATAAGAATATTAAATTTAAGACTCTGCCGATACGTACTAGCGAAATTTCGCTTTTTCTCGTCGACGAAAAATGAATTCGCGAGATTCGAATGAATCAAAACGAGCGGTATATCTCGCAATTTTTATTGTCCAGTGTTTTCCGTTAAAAAATTGACAAATTAATCTGAATGTAAAAAGATACGTATTGCACGATACGATTAGCAAACGATAAACAATAATTTGTCGAGTTACGAAGTAATAAAACGTCTACGATTATGAGATGGACCGACGGTATGTTAATACATTTTTTTTTAAGTGTTCATTCGTTCGTTTAAATATTCATATGCTGTCATTCGTTTCTGTGACGTTATTATAAAGCGACACGACGGCAATCGTTATCTAAGAAGGTACACCATGTAAAACGTTGTTTATAAGCGGTAGCTGATAAATGGAAATAGTCTGTAAATATTTACCATGGTGTTAGGACGGCTCGTGTTGAATTTCGGCGGCGTGGATAGAAAGCCAAACTCTTTCACTCGAATCCTTTGAAAGTAGTAAGCATTGAAATTCAAGCAACGACAACGACGTGCGTGTGCAACGTCGATTCATCGACGACTGATTGCTTTTGCTCTGACTAGCTGACGCTTTACCGCGTTTATCTTTATAGCGTTGATAATTTCGTCAATAAAGATCCGTACACGGTATATGATCGTACGCAGTTGTTGTTGTGATCGATATGTCGTATTTATTAGTCATCGTCGATGATCGAACGGAATTGTGTAGAAACGTGATGTACGTAAGTACGCAAAGGTCTACACAATTATAAAATCGATAATTCTATAGATTCGTATTAGCAACTCGAGAAAAGATTTATTATATAGGATTTATTGCACGAAAGTATTTTTTTAAATAAAATATCTTCATTAAATTAAAATATTTAGCTTTTTTAATGGATTATTATTTCATTAATCACGTGTGTGATTAATTTAAAATTTGAAAATGCACGGAGATCACCAAAGAATTAAAAGAGAAGAAAAAAAAAGAGCATGACGTCGGATTACGAATTCTCTGCTTTAAAACGTATGAAAACTTATAATTGGGAATATCGATTTTCTTTCATTATTTTCAATAGAAAATTATTATTTATTTCTCGTTATATTCTTCTTTCCTTTACCTTGGAATCATCTACTCGATTAATTAATGGTAAAAGAAAGAATAAGCAACTTCTATTCATTCTATTAATCGCAAGCATGTAAATACGACATTGACCCACATAACATTAACTTACCGCTCGTTAGTGCTAAACCATCAAAGCTAACACATATTTCAATATTCTGTACACTCGGTTTAAAGACGTTACAAGACACGACGTTTAATCCTCGTTATCGAACATCTCTGGACTATCTTCTGGTAAATATTCCAAGGCCAACAAACAGTGTACTCGCATCTTCAGCGTCACACGAAACTTCGTAATGATTTAACTTTCGACTGTACACCACAAACTACAAGAAGACACAAGGTATACGACTCTGTTCATCGAAACGATCGAATCAACGACGATATTACGAACTGACAAGCAACTCACGTACAGTGGCTAAGAAAAGTATTCGAACGGTTATAGAAACCTTCCATGAATATATTATGCGTATTATGTAAACCATTTTGAACTAGCAATGCAATAAGATACTATCATCGTGATTACATCGATAAATTTTGAAACCGATCCGAAGATATAAATATAGAGGACATTTTGTGCAAATATACATTTCACACAGATCACAAAAATATTTACACGATCAATTTATCCATTAGACGAATAAGCTTCGACATTCAGTGGGCATATTTATCATTAATCGCGCGTGCAATACTACTATTTACACTGCATAATAATTTTTCACTAACAATAAATATATTTGCAACGAACATCTCGTAGTTTTTGTATGCATTTTCAAATTGCTTTCAAATTCACTGGTTGAAAAACGCTGCTAATGAAATTTCACAATGTCTTGTGCGATAATGTAACATGTACTATACTATAAATATAAATGTGTCGTGTGATAAGTGTTCAAACACTTTTATGGATCACTGTAAACGTAACTAGAGCCATAGAGGAAGATTTCGTCGAACGAAAGGCAAAGTAGTTGATTACACGCGAACCGTGGCCTAATTTCGGAAATTTAGTCGAAACCAGCATCGAGCAATGCGCGATGGTTGAAATTTCACGTTGGATTTAGATTCGACACCGATGGAAGGTTGCGAACGTGAAATAGCTATAACACGACACTGCCTACCGCCGAATGGATCGATACGCAGTTTAGTTGATAAACTGACCAACTGATAGCACAGTTAGCTTACGAAGCCTGTTTGAGAGGATCTATCAAACGTTCGCTGCTTCTGTCATATGACATTCCTCGTTGCCCTAAATTGATAATTTGTGAGGTTTGAAGGTTTGGACGCGAGCGGACTGGTTTCCGATGCTTTGGCTACGAGTCATTCGATGCTTAATCCATTACTTCCTTCTGTACTCGAGTTCTGCGATTTGATTGAATTATTTAAAAGTTCATACGAAGATAAGAAGAATCGAGGTCGTTATTTTAGCGATTTTAAAGTTGGCTAAAAGATCTTCAAAGATCCTCGAGATCCTCAACACCTTCAAAGTAGGCAGTTTTCGACAATTTTTATAACTTTTCTCTTCACAACAGAAGTTTTATCTCTTCAATTGTCAAGTTCGAGAATTCTGTTCTTTAAAAAAAATTTTGTTTGCTTTCATTGACTTTTTATCTTATTCGTAAGATGAAATAAACGAATCTTGATTTTTCTTTGCTTTCATCGTAAAGCATAATTGTACAATTATGGCATGTCGTATAATCTGTACGTATATACATTTCGTTTATGGACATTTGTTAGAACCGCGCGATGAAGATGTCTTCGTCTTTATCATCAAACAAGTCCTCCGCGTTTTTATTTTAACAAGGGTCTTACGGCTGTAAAGAACGAATGGATCAACAAGATTTTTCCCCAAGATGTTTACTACGTTTGTAATACTAAACTTAATAAAATTCCACTTTTATTAAATATTAAACTTCATGTTGGAGTTTAAAGGCCGTACTTCCGCTAATTAACAAACATACATAAATGTTATTGCTTCCCCATGTTGCTCCAGTAGACAAGTAATTTATCGCAAACTAAAGAACTTCTCTTTTGCCAACCAATTAATTACGCCAAGCTTTCATAAAAACTCGATACAGCCAGCGTAAAAAAGTTCTACCTTTCAGTTGCCTTGAAATATCCCCAGTATATACGAGCATCGAAACCGGTATCTCAAAAAGAACAAAAAATAAAAAAGAAGGAAACAAAACCATCCGTGTTTCCATAGTGCTCCTATTGCGATTCGTTGAAATATACGTTCGTTTTGTAATCAAAGTCTGTCTCTAGCATTCGAAAAAAGTATCAATATCCATATTCACTCGTATATTGTATAGATTTTCCGAATACCTATACAACCTGCCAAAGTGAAATACTTTAATTGTAAAATTAAATAACTGGACACGAAATACGATCCAACGATATCAAATCCAATTAATCGACGATGCAATTGATACAATTATGTGTACAAATATAATATTTCTATACATTATGTCGCATATAAAAATACAAATTTGTCTGGTGCAAAAAATTAGGATGATGGTAACTTGACTCAAATATCCCCAATTACCTACGACCCTATGCCAATTAGAAGCTAAAATCTCGATTAGGTCATCCCATAAGTTCGTACCGACTTTTGCGTATACATTTCATGTGTCGATTTCTAAACATACGGCGATAAGGGACCAATGCACTTGAGCTTAGCCGATCGAGAACAGGCTAGAGCAGATTTTCGTGGGTATAAGATCGTAATATAGCGAACACAGTGACTTCTAACAGTAAAAAATCACGAGCGAAATGCGTATCCATTTTCGACATCTCGTGTTGTATGAATTTCGAAAAGGAAGCTCTGTAACAATTGCCACGAAAAACATATGTGCTGTTTACGGAGAAAATGCGCTTTCATCTCGCACCTGTAGGAAGTGGTTGCGACGTTTTAGAGCTGGGAATTTCTTTTTAGAAGACGAGGAACGCTCCGAACGTTCTCCTCAGACAGACGAAGATAAAATTCGGGATCTTGTTGAAAAATCACGAAGTTTGACAGTTCAAGAGATTGCAAATGTTCTGAAAATACCTAAGACAACGATTCATAGGTGTTTAAAAAAAATAACATATATAACCGCTCGAAAAATGGCACGAACTTATGGCATGACCTAATAATTACGAAGCTATACAACAATATGTATGCAACACATTTCGACTACAAGTTAACATAAATGTAAAAATATTATCAGAGCGCATGGAGGTAAATCGTTTAGAGTATCTCGCTCGCGTCCTCGCCAGATTAACCTTGCGCGGCCACTTTCATCCCCCAGCCCTCGTTATCGTTGGAAAATTACCTCGTTAGCAGAGTGTCGAGCACGACGCACAGTTGACGTTTTAGAGCTGGGAATTTCTACACAGTGTCTTCTAACAGTAAAAAATCACGAGCGAAATGCGTATCCATTTTCGACATCTCGTGTTGTATGAATTTCGAAAAGGAAGCTCTGTAACAATTGCCACGAAAAACATATGTGCTGTTTACGGAGAAAATGCGCTTTCATCTCGCACCTGTAGGAAGTGGTTGCGACGTTTTAGAGCTGGGAATTTCTTTTTAGAAGACGAGGAACGCTCCGAACGTTCTCCTCAGACAGACGAAGATAAAATTCGGGATCTTGTTGAAAAATCACGAAGTTTGACAGTTCAAGAGATTGCAAATGTTCTGAAAATACCTAAGACAACGATTCATAGGTGTTTAAAAAAAATAACATATATAACCGCTCGAAAAATGGCACGAACTTATGGCATGACCTAATAATTACGAAGCTATACAACAATATGTATGCAACACATTTCGACTACAAGTTAACATAAATGTAAAAATATTATCAGAGCGCATGGAGGTAAATCGTTTAGAGTATCTCGCTCGCGTCCTCGCCAGATTAACCTTGCGCGGCCACTTTCATCCCCCAGCCCTCGTTATCGTTGGAAAATTACCTCGTTAGCAGAGTGTCGAGCACGACGCACAGTTCCATTGAATGAAATTGTATTCGAACCAGCGTTCTTCCATACAGAGTCCAGCATTACGTGCTATCATTAACGTTCCGTTGTTTGTACAACGATAAACAAAAAGGAAACCGAGGAAAATTGGTTTTATCGTGTCGACACTGGGGAAAGAGTTGTTTGCCAGCGCGTCCAACAGTTCTTCTCGCATCAGATAAGAGATTCTGTTGCTATATCGCGAACAACCTTCGGCATTGCAGCTCGTCCTCTTTGTCTGTCCTGCGAGATACTCGCATGCTAGGCTGTACAATGGCCTGTAAACAATAGCGAAGAAATCACACGACAAACGTTTGCGTGATTATGAAGTTTCTTTTGAAAAGAGAGGCGTCGGTGCGTTTCTTTCGAGCAGCCATTGTCCAGGCAATTTGTTCGCTATTTTATTTACGACTTCGTGACTTCGACGCGGGTAAACCGTCGTTCCGAACGCGTGGGTGGCGGTCGTTCTTCGAATGCAAGGCGAGAGAGAGGAATGACCGCTGTTCGAATAATTCAATTTGGAACAATTGCCGAGGAAGCGAAGGAGAAACTCAGGAAACTTGATATCGTGAATTTTTGTTTCTCCACTGGTTGTAAAATCTGCGATTCGCCTAGTTCTCGTAAATTACTATGTTTCGTTACTACGTTACGTTTGTGTTGCAAAGTAATTTCGTTTTATGATTTTCCATAGAACCATTTACATTGCGTAAAGAGCGTCTTAAAAAGATATCCATTTTTTTTTTTAAATTACCTAATATGAAATCTAAATTACCTGATAGAAACGTTTAGCTCGTTCGAACTTCCGAATAAAAATGAAACTTTGAGAAACATCGCAAAAAGAATCGAACAGTTTTTCCATGGTTACGGTACTTCAAGCTTAGAAAGCAGATAATTTGAGGAGAAATTAGTTCAGTATGTACAGAATGTTTTATAACGCGTGGAATCCATTTCAGGAGTGGATAGGGCATACGATAAAAACGAAAGTAATTCTGTACTCCTATTCGACATTCCTTCAAAGTTATAGCCATTTTTGTGTTTCAATAATCCACGACAGTTTACGAAAGAATGCTCTGTATGTCGACCGAAATTCGTCGCTACGACTGCGTACAAACCGAGGATGGTCATTTCGAGCACCATCTATGAAGATAACCTGTTGCGGATTATTTTACGTTATGAAATATCCTGCATATACAGGGTGCCGCTGAATAACGTACAGCTAATACTCCAAGAGGGCGCGAGGCGATTCCTTATGAAAAAATAAGAACAAAATATGAAATAAAATTTGTTCGTTGGAGGCTTAGTTTACGAAAAAATCGAGTTATTTATCAAGTATACTTGAACATGGCTAATTCCGAACTGGACAGGACTAAATAATCGACAGGAGGTCGTTCTACGAGTGAAAATAAATCGAACATGCAGAGTGTAATTTTTGCCTCGAGACAATTTGTTTCGGAAAAAAATAAATTTGAAAATTTACCATACGCGTGTATTAGGTCGATTCTCGACTAATCACGATCGAATTTTATCTTCTTAAAAACGAAGCCCCGAACGGAAAAATTGTATTCTACATGTTCGACTTATCTATTAACTCGGTCCAATAGTTCAATTTCTATCACTTTGCGCAAATGTTTTCGAATCGTTACAATGTACATAGATGCAACGCGAAACAAGCGATAAACTCATTTTCTTTTTCTTTTTTTTTCCGCTTAGAGATCATCTCCATATCACCGGCGCATATTCCATCGAAATTCCTATCGTTCCTGCGAGGTATATCTTCCGATTTTCTCTTTTCCTACGTCGCAGCGCTAAACAGCGCAACACATATAGCTCAAGGCGTTGTATCGGTCGGTTAAAAATCGCATCGGTAATTACAAAGCGTGTATAATTAAAATGTAATGCGCGGGTGCGTCAAAGTATCGTGCAGGAGTCTGTGGAAGGAATTAACGGAACACGAGAGCAATTAATTTCCTGTTTTCCTGCCGTTTAATTCCACCTCGCTTCGGCTTGCCGCTTTTTCTCTCCATCTTTTTTTCCCTTCTCTTCAAAGGGTAACATTAACCCCGCGTTGTGCGGTCAGATAGTAACGAGCACACGCCAGCCACGAGGCTCGCGAGTGTATAAATAGGAGAAGAGAGCCGTGCAACCGGCGAGAGAAACGCGCGAGATAAAAAGTCATACGTGCCACGGTCAAAGCAGCCGCCACGGATGACGAGGAGGACGCATCCTGATGGAGATTAAACACCGGGTCCCCACCGGCGACGATCTTCAACGTCTTCGAGGAAGCACTTAAACTTCCGTGGACCAGTGTAAATCATACGCTTAACCGCGTCGTTGATCTCCTGTGTTTCCTTTCGAGGCTCTTGTTTTGGTAAAAGTATACACACGAGTCTATCCGTCTGTCAAGAGAAACTTGTATCTAAACTGTGGATGTTTATGAAAAAAGTTGCAACCACAGTGGATATTTGCTTCATCTACTACAAGTTACGGCTACTTTGTATATTTATGTTATGTTTTATATATTTTTGTATTCTCAAATTTCACGTAAGTGCTTATGAGAAGCGGAGGAGCTCTTCGTCAAATTCGACTTTCGAAATAACAAATGACAATAACACGTTCTAATAGTCGGAAGCTAAATAAATTCCATAACACGCTGGGATTGGTATAATAAAAAAGTGATTTACGGTGGTGTGCAAAAGTACAGAGCTGGTAGATTTGTCACTTTATATTTTGAAGGCGATATTAAAACATTCTAACTGGTACTGTGTATAACTAGATACAGTAGTGTTTATTTATTTTTCTGTCCTTTACTTGTTTATATAAAAATGATATAATATAGTGAATATTTTGTCAATAAAGTTGAAATGGAAGAAAAGTCAAAGAGGTTACGGTATACTTTATCTTCGGAGACAAATATGGATAAGGATCGTTTCTATCACGAACCCTTCGATTGTTTCTCATTTTTGCTTCCTTTGCTTTTTTCTTTCTTTTGCCTTTTATCGAACAGTGTACGATTTAAAAATATCTAGAATTCCCGGAATGACGTTGTCTCGCGTACACACCCCTTGTTTGTTAAGCAAACAGAAGAACGACACCGTAGAATCTTTAACAGTCGACAAAATGGAGAAGGAAGATCGTAAAGGAGAGACGGTTCAAAGTTCGCCATGAGATCTTGCGAATCGTAAATTTTATTTACACGCTCCGTAAGCGCCACTTCATTCAGACGGTCGCCTGGTCGCCTGGTCGCCTGGTCGCCTGGCTGCCTCTGGTCGCCTCTTTAAATAACCAACCCGCGAAAATCGGTGCAAAGGCAAGCCCACGAAGGTCAAGATTTAAAGTAACTGCTGCAATAAGGAGGCAGCTCCAATTTTTAGTAATTTGACCGAATCAACAGAAACCGACTCGGAGTTAATTAAGATCGAATCACCTTCTGGAACGTATTATAAATTCATAGTCAATTAATATTCGTAGTAATAAACGTTTTTCGAATATCTCCTCTTAAATGCACTCCTTTGAATATGAAAGCTATTCATTTCTTTTCCAATAAACGTAATTCAAATATCGCAGTTGGCACCCGACAATTTTCAACTCGACTTTTTCCTGTCTTCTTTATTCCTTTATATCTTTTATCCTCATTTTATCCTTTCATATACTTCATCGGCTTTAATTTTCTCATATAGCCCTTCTTTTCTATCATTTTTATCTCTATTTTCGAATTAGCAATACAAATTTTTGCGCTTTCGTACAATATAAGAAATCTGTGATATTTCTTCTCCATCGACAAATACAATTTTTCCTGTCTTCTTCATTCCTTTATATCCTTTATCCTCATTTTATCTTTTTATATACTTTATCAGCTTTAATTTTCTCATATAGCCCTTCTTTTCTATCACTTTTATCTCTATTTTCGAGTTAGCAATACAAATTTTTGCGCTTTCGTACAATATAAGAAATCTGTGATATTTCTTCTCCATCGACAAATACAATTTTTCCTGTCTTCTTCATTCCTTTATATCTTTTATCCTCATTTTATCCTTTCATATACTTCATCGGCTTTAATTTTCTCATATAGACCTTCTTTTCTATCACTTTTATCTCTATTTTCGAGTTAGTAATACAAATTTTTGCGCTTTCGTATAATATAAGAAATCTGTGATATTTCTTCTCCATCGACAAATACAATTTTTCCTGTCTTCTTCATTCCTTTATATCTTTTATCCTCATTTTATCTTTTTATATACTTTATCAGCTTTAATTTTCTCATATAGCCCTTCTTTTCTATCATTTTTATCTCTATTTTCGAGTTAGTAATACAAATTTTTGCGCTTTCGCACAATATAAGAAATCTATGATATTTTTTCTCCATCGACAAATACAATTCGAACATCGCAACTGCCTCCTTATCGCTGCAAACTTTTTGTCTCTTCTTTCGCTTCTGTAATACCGGCTTTCTTTGCATGCTGTTTGACAGGACGCGATTTATGTGTTTGAAGGAGTCTCGAATATGTCTATATAGTAAATACGAGAAGTGTCTACGTTGGCATGTACTCTAGGCCCGTTCAGATTTTTCTCAATGAACGTACGACGAAAATATCATGAGCAACCGGATGACGAGACCATCACGTATTTTTGTCATTTTCTTAGGCCGGTTCTGTGTCTTCGTTCTTTCGGTGCTTGTATAAAAACAGGAAATACTTTTTGCCTGTTGACAGCAAACACGAACGAATAAGCCGAGGAGGAATGAACTCTGTACTTATTAGACTGACGAAGTGCAGTTATTTTTCTACGCGATGTTATGGTTAGTTAATCGTTTCTGGGCAAGAATGTTCTCCTTGTTAAATTTTCTAATTACCTGCTATTTATGGCTACGAATGGTGTTACAGTAGCGTACAATGCAAACGGAGAACAATTTGTTCGAATAAAAGGACAATAGGTGTCTTCGAGAAGAATTGTTCTACCAGAAACGTTATCCGTTAAGCTATTAAGATCGAGGCAGTGATGTGCAGAAATTATGTAAACGTATATTCTTGGAGAACGTATGCAAATAAAGTAATCTACATAGCGAAAGTACCAAACTTCGCCAGCTTTTTAAAGCATAAGAAAATCTATTTGGATAATGAATATTTTATGCAAGCTTGGCAATATAAATCAAATTTCCATAATTTGACAAAAGCTAGCTTGTATCGTGGAAGATGAAATAATAGGAATAAAGAAAGATATTGTACAAATCCTTGGAATTCTCTACCGCGACCACGATATTTAAAAAGTAGAATTCAGTTAGGTAAATTGATCGAAAGAATTGCAAATGAAATTAACGGGATGTGAAAACATCAGATTATGATAATAATAAAGATTTTATCGTATTTTATCGAGTTTAAGAATTTCCTTTAATTATATTTGAACTGTTTCTCACAGCAAACGAGTTAAGTTAATTCATTGCCTCTGTAAATGTTATCTCTCGCGTGGGATGACCTGGTCTGTCTATCGAGAGTTGCACATTTATTTTCATCGATTGTATTCTCTTATAAAGTATAAAATAGCACATGTAAAATATCAAGCTTCAGCAGCTGGATGGAACGTACGTGGATCCTGCGAAATTTACCCTTTCATCGGTCTGACAACGTTTAATTAAAATACACACACACGAGCAATCCATTCATCACTCTGACACAATGAAATGCACACGGATTCGAGGATTTCTCGATACACGACACGCTGATAATCGCGATTTAGTTGAGCATGAAATTGATCTCTCTATTTCTTGCATAGCTCGGTAATAGGATATTGATAGAAATTATATCCGCCTCGCGAATCGCATCGATGGAGATGAAATTAAGCTGCCATTGATCGCGATCTAAAAGATCATCGCGATAAATGGTTGTTCCATGGATCGTTTGACAACATCCTTCGATCCCTGCGAGCGATAAGATCGCAGATATTTATGCAAATTTGTATTTTCGTGGAAAAAGATAAAGAAACGATATCTAAGAGATTTGTTTCATTCACTAAATATTAGAACGAGTATCTTGCGACTATACTTTGGATACTTCGCATAGTTACGCAACTTTATACTTTCCATGCATACGTAAATATTTGCGGCCTCACTTTGGATAGAAAATGACTGTTTTCCGAATGGAAAAATCATAAAATTACGTCTCCGGCAGTTACGTACGGAATATTTTAACGTTTCATAGAAATTAGAATAAACAGATGCTTAAAAAATTTGTTAATGTATATTACATCGCACAGCTATGTACATAGTTTCGCTTTTGCATTTCACGAAACTGCACTTTCTTCCCCTTCAAATATCTCTATCTAACTTTCCCCTTTATTCCAGCTATCTGCCTTTTTCTACACCTCTTCGACACTTTTCCTCGACGATTATGCATCGATTAGGAATTTTTCTCGAACGCGCATCGATTCTGACGTAACGTGCATTTATTCGTGTGTGTACGTTTATTTATGATCATGATATATTTTGTCTTCAATGGAAATTATATTGAGGTTACTTGTATTCCTGTTTAATTATCATAAATCTGGTTTTGCTATTTGCCGTGAAATAATAGCAGTAAATCCGGTAAATAAACCAGCGTGTAAATTTAACCAAGCTGTCAAGCGCGCACGGATTTATTTTCGCGTTGGAAGAAATTAGATTGACTTCTCAGCCTATCGACCGCGTTTAATTATAGGTAACACAGCCGGTCATATTTTTAACCGAAAACATTCCCGTCATCAGACTGCTATCGAGTAAGCGCCGCAATGTCAATCCTGTTTCTAGCGCAGCAATTTGTCCTCGTTTCTATCTTACTTTTATCATGCAAATGTAAGATAAAAGACACGACTATTCCGAGAACGAATATTTTCTTGTTCCCTTCGCGCGTTAGATACCTGGCATTCTTTCGCATAACCAAACCGATATTATTAATGAAATTGTACACGTTAGTAGTTACGAGTTACGAACGTTAATAAAATCTTACATACACACGACATATTATACATTACGACAGTAACGAGTTCGATGATTGAACAAACGAAGTTTTACGAATAGCTTTTGCAAATTACACGTGAGAATCCGATATTATGAAATTCTACGAACAGCGGAATTTTGCATACCGCCAGTTACAAGTTAGCAACAAATTCTCTTGCGTAACAAGTATGATAATGAAACGAACGACGTTGTAATAGGAGAGGAGATAGTATACAAAAAATGTAGGATGAGTCAAAGGTTCTAAGTGACCAAACGTTTAAAAATATAATAATACCGCAATTGCGTATTTACGACAGATACCTTTGTTAAAAATCTGTCGGTATTTACCAGATTACGAGCATCCAACACACGTTCCACGCAATAACTTGGAAACGATACAAAGTTCAAAATTACCACCACTCGCTCTCCGACGATTTACCAACGTCTGCTTAATGATCGAAGATCGAAGTTTTAACGAGGAAATATTATACGAAGGTTAGAAGAGCGTTTCGTATCGAATTATGCATTACGCGCTATGGAAGAAGGCGACGCGTATAGGTGCAACTTGTGAAAAATGACTAGATGCAATTATCGAAGTGCCGTGCCGCGGATCGATGAGCAAAACAACGTCGCGAGTACAATTGCGTCGGCATCAAATATCGTTTCCTAGCTACCATTTACTATCCAACGAAGAAATCGAATAGCACGAGCCGGAGAACCGCGAGAGCTCCTCGGGCTTGACTTTGTTTTGCATAGATATCGTCGGGCAAATGAACGACTTCCGGCCGGTTGGACTTGGAATACGGGATCCTCGATCGCGCCTACGACTCGTGATCTTTGTTCATCTCGATAAGAAACGCTGTTAACACGTCGACCGCTGTTGAATTTTGCCTTCGGAGTCACGATAGATGGAAATATTCTAGACCGTAAGATCGCAAAATTGCAAGAGATTAATCGAACTAACGAATCGATTATACGGTAATATTATCTGCGTCATTCGCGTTGTTGAACATTTTCTAGCCGTTGAAATTTATCTTGTTTTAACGGATTAAAGAAATTCGGTGAAAGCGATATCAATGGATGTCTGTGTGTTTGAAACGAAAGAGTATCCTCTCTACGTTACAAATCTGAATTGATAATTCGAAGGTAGCAGCTGACGTGTAATTTAAAATTGTTAATGAGATACGATTTCAATTGTTGCTGTAACATACATATGTAGCAATTAATTAATGAAGTAACTTTATCCGGGAATTAATAAGGTAAACAGAGGCAGGATATAATTTATTCAGCCATCGTGGATCATTTTCGATGTTGAGAGAATTATATAATCAGATTTCAATATTATATCAAGCAGAGTAATTCTCAATGATTTTTCCGACATCGACCATAGTTAACACTGTACAGGTAATAATATGTGATTACCTAGAACTTGATTAAACCATGCATATCATTGAATACGTGAAATCAGTTTCGAGAAATTAACAGATGCGGTGAACAGCTTCTAATTCGAGCGATCGCTTAATCGCGTAGTACAGACACTATGGAACTGGTCGTTAAACAACGGAGGATAAGAAAAACACACGTTACGAAGTCGTAACGATTAGGAAGGAACGAACCAAACAACGGACTTGTACTTTATAATTTGTTAAGCAGAAATCGTACAACGTAAAGAGTGGCATTAGCGTTCTTTGTTCGACTGCAACGACAAAAATTAGCTAGACTCTGTCTATAATTTTACTTAAATTCTATTTACTCGTGTCTTTCATCCTCCGTTTCAGAAATTCTTCCGTTATATCAATATATAAAATATAATATAAAAATCTATCATATCTCACTTTCTCTAATATTCGCAAAGGTATCATTAGTCGAGCTGTTATCGACTACAACGACGAAACTTAAGAAGCAATTGGTAACGAGCACATGTTCGAAGCAAATTGGTTGCGCTTGTTCGACTCTGATAGGAAACTTTGTGTATCGAACGGCTCTCGAAACTGGCTGTCGTCGAAGCTGCTCGACCCTACACCCGTGCGCAAACATCAATTTACAATCGACGCTTTAACGTTGCCGCAACGAGTAGATTTAATTAACCTCATAACAGCTCGACCTGCGTTAATTTAGTCACGAGGTACGTACAATTCTTTTGCGACGATTATCGATAATACATCAACGCGTAGAAGTGATTCTTAAGATACGTTATATTTCATTCTGAGTGATATAGCAAGCGGCGAGTAGCTGCTATGATTAACTACTAGTTCGAGAAATTAGAAACGCGCATTAATCTCGTTCATCGACTAGTCATTCTCTTGCTCCTTGCCTTGCAGCGTAAAGTCCGGCATCTTATGGTCGATCGGCAGACTATTCTCTTAGATCGTTATACTTTCTATCGCATCGTTCGTAATAAGTAACATTTCACTTTCACAACATCGTTACGTAAATTAATAAAATCGATTTCTAACGCTGCCGCTATCGATTCTCGCGTACGTGAATCCTTCTTATTCATTTCTTCGGAAACTTTCTTAGAAATTGTATATAATCTATATGTCGGGTTCGAATTTACCATTTACGCTCGAATTTACCATCGCGGTTATATAGCTGATATTTATCGGTACAAATGTGGTCACCACAAGAGGCTGTGAGTAACAGCGGCGAGATGTCGATGACAACGAATTCAGGTTCGATAACGAATCCACGGCCAACGGGATGACGAATGCGATGTGATACACGTATGACTCCACGTACGAGTAAAATTTATCTGAATGAACTCACCTACAGTCCAAGTGGAACTGCCCTTATATATTCTTCTCCCTACCTGTCTTTGTTTTTAAGGAGAGCTATATAATTATTCCACACCTCTGTCAGGTGCACGTCCCTCCCGCGATCGTGGCTACGTTCAGTGACCCGTTATGTCACTTCGAGCCCAAGCCCATCGTCGTAAAATCGGATTGGAACATTACAACTATTTCTTAGTTTTATTACTTAAGCGTAGCTATAGTAAAAATCTGGACTAGGGTATTGGGGGTTCTTGCAACATTCCAAAAGGGAAGTCCCGATATGTCCTTTCATCTCCGATATGTACAAAGTATGTAACGGAGTTTACCAGCTTCTCTGTTAACGAAGAAATTTATTCAAAATACACATCACCCGAATTAATCATTTTTATGTTGCACGTTACCTAACGTCATTTTTACATAGAATGACGAGAGGATTTTACCTATGCAACAAATTACACGCTTCCACTGAGAAAAATGGTGCAACTTGCATGATTGCACTAAAATGCATGTGCATGATTGCACTCGCGGACCATTCATCATCTTCCGACATTTTTTCTAATTGCAGTCAGAAACAGATATGGCTTGTTCCAATTACGTGAATTCCTCTGTACATATATATATTTGATTACTATACATGTAAACTATAACGACTATATAGATCAATCCAATCTACGCTGGATCTTAGCTGTAAAGCTACCTTAAAACTCCCAATTCTTGCATAGGCACAACGTAGCGGATGTAACACGACAAACGTAATTATATTATGCAATTATGTTCAATTGGATTTATAAAATCGACTCCATGCAACGTTGAATTTTCTGTATAATTAAATATTCTACGCTGGTTCCGGCAGTTATAGGACAAGAAGAAACCAAATAGTATTTTACACGAAAACGTCCAGAAACAGCATAAACCTATTCAATCGTAATTCGTTCGAGCAACGATTAATTAATAGACGCGTCGAAAGGACGATCGTAGAGTTAGGAACGAAGCAAAGGGTCAGTTTTGCGCAATCCAAGAGGGAATTTCTCTTCTCGGCGTCTTCCACAGCTCGTTTCAGCTCGCGTGAATTAATTATGCCGCGAGTTTCTCTCCTCTTGTCGTTCCTTTATTTTCTCCTTTATCGCGGCTCGTTTTACCCGCTCTGCGCGCGTGTGAGTGCTCCTTTATTGGGCCTGTAACACTGGGGCCTGATGCAACGAGCCGCGAAGGCGTAAGCCGCGTAGGCGTACGCACGACGTTGTGTTGTCTTCTCGTACGCGATCGCGTGCACAGTGTGGGTGATCGAATGTAAAGGGTGCTTGGAAACATTCGTACACCTGACGTAACGAACACGGACTAGGATACGGGTGAGGACACGCGTCTCTGTCCTTGGCTGGAAAGCGGCAACCAAAGGGATCCGCGCTCGCTTAATCACCATCGTCCTCGAGTCACGTAAATTTCCACGCTGTCGATATCAGAAGCCATTCTCAGCTGCGTCCTTCGCCGATCGATAGAATCGCAGCAGTCGGAGAAACGACTCGCTGGTAATCTAGACCGGAAGTTGGATAGTAGGAAAGGAACCGAAGAGTGGTTGGGAAAAATCCTTTTGACCAAGTTTGCTTTTTTGTCGAGTCCAAAGATCGAGAATTTATTCGGAGGCTGCGAACGTAGGGTGGAGGCGATGACAAGTTTCGGTCGTCGCGGAAGATCGGTTTCTTGCTTTTGACAAACGAATCGCGGAGATGCGTTCGTTTGGAAAAATAGAGTAGTTAGAGAAGACTGTAGTTTCGGGGAATCAAAGAGATTCAAACTTTTATTTACCTTCAGAGTATTATTTCTTAAGTCTTCTCGGAGATTTAATTTCTTAAGTTCGATATAAGCGCCGTTTTAATTTCTTGTCTTTAGTGTGTGGTGCTGGTACGTTCGTGGGTCGAATTGGATAATAGATGGTAGAAAGTTGACGTTTAAGGAACAAGAAAGTTTAATCGTTATTTTGCAACCTATTGAATTGTAAAACTGGATAGTCGAGGTGAAAAAAATTGAACTTCAATAGACTCGGCAAGTTTCGTTTCTTCCTTTCGACGTGTATCACGTCGATGAAATTCACGAAAGTAATTAATCAAAATTAGAAAGTGGAAGTTGAGAAATCACGAGATTATAATCTCGCATTTTTAACCTACTAATTTCTGAAATTCAATAATCCACGATAGACGATAGAGATCTATACAACCAATGAGATTTAATCTCATCCTATCTATATATAATATACCGATACACGTACCATAGAATCGAATGATCAAAATCAGCAAGTTCAAGTTCGAAGTAACGAGAAAGTTGAATTATTTATGCGATACCGACTAATCGAGGTTAAAAGATCGAAATATTCTTTGTTCGTTTCACCGTGTCAACTATGTTCAAATTGTAAAGCCTCGAAGGACGAACACTTTCTTTCTCGTTCTTTCCTTTTCTTTACGAGAAAACGTCAGTTCAAGGTTATGGTTTCCAATCTAAACATCTCGAAGGCATCGATTTTACGATCGCTAGAGGTTGGAACACTTGGTTCCACCCGGTACATGAAAAGGAACATAAGAGAACCCACGTGGGCTCACCTATCAGCCTTTCTCGTTCGCCCATGCATATTACGCACACGCGTGTGTGACATGAATAACGCACGACCCGGTTCGCGATCATACAGGCATATTCCTTTAAAAGAGCTTTAAAGACCGGCAATCGGGAACATTTCGCGCGAACAACGTTCTCCATATACGCCATTTTGGTCGTTTGCAGATTCCATTAGATCGTTCGTGACAATCTGGAAAGTAGGAGGAGCATATCGTCGTTCAAATATAATTTCATCGTCAGACCAGCTGCGTATCTTTACTGTTTTTATTTCGAGGTCGTTCATGGGAAATCGTCGGCCTATTTTCTCGAATGGGAGAATCGAAACACCATGGAATACCGGAGTATACTATATCGAGACGATGACGGTTAAGCTACGTCCTTGTTGAAGCAACAACGAGGTATTTTTCGTTTCTTATTGTTGCCGTATACTGTAAACGGTATCGAACGAATGAAGAGCACAGAAAAAGAGAGAAGCTGTAAGTATATGTTACAGAGCAAATTGATTAAATCCACTTTTTATAAAGTTATCAATTTCACGTTATCCAGCTAGGTAATTCGTATTGAACATCTGAAAAAAGACATCTTATTTTCATAAATATATTTCTCATAAGGAGACCATGTAAGTAATAGTTGATTCCAAAGAAAATTTGTCGTTCTTCCATACAGCTTATATGTAGCAGCTTTTACGTTCGCTGATCGGTTTGACTACCGAGAGGCTTACTCGTTTCTATCGCTGTGTTCTTTACGTTCCTTTGATCTTTGCCGCTTCGAACGGAAACAGACAACGAGCATTACCTTTTGTTACTTTTGTATATAGCGCTAAGAACCCGAAGAAACACGAACAAGCATCGAACAATAACTAACAACTTTTTCAACAAACGATAGAACATCCACAAAAGGTTGCTCGTTTTTGCTTCGGCGAGGATGCAGCTTCAGCGCGTATACGATACGCGCGTGATGAAGCAAAGGAAAGATCGAAGGAAGCACGGAATGAAAATCGAGGCGTAACGACGGTATAAATAACGCTGACACGAGGAGCACGCGTAATGGTGATCCTTGAAGACGATTTTCTCGGTCGCGAACCAAGGAATTCCGAATGACACGCGTATTTTCTGTGAACGTGCCTAAATCGCCGGCTCAAGGTGACGAGTACCAGCGACCACGGCGGTAAACCTTCGCTCGAAACTATATTGGCATTCGTGTTCCGAACACGAAACGTGTTCGAGCTTCTTCGAAGCCAGATCTCCCCCGCGGATCTCTGTATGTGGCAAACGCATACGATTAACTTTATTTTCTCTCGTGTTCTCCGTTCTCCGTTCTTTTTCCCTCGTCCTCTTCCTTTTCTACTATTTATTTTCCTTTCTTTATCTCCAATTTTACAAACGTGAAACATATAGCTCATTTAATTTGCTTCTCCCATTCTTTCTCTCGCCCATCTGTATTTTTCCCCGTTATCCGGTCCTTTCGTCTGTAACTTCGATTTTACAAACACACAACGTAGTATTAATTCTATTTGTTTCCCTTTCGTGCTACTCTATTCTCTTTTCCTTTCCATCCTCTCTTCTCTACCCTTTCCTACTATCTACGCGATTGTCCTTCTCTGTCCTCTTTACCTATACAAATCTAGAGACCTTTTGTCGATTGCCAATTATCACAAAATATTGAAACATCGAAAAAATCCGAATGGAATTCTTCTGTCTACGTTTATTCGTCTTTCTATATCGTTATCGCTGTTATTATTTATTCATAGCGCACGCATCGCGACTTAGGATGCCTCCCGATTTACATTCTCCTCGCTCGAAATACGTGCTTAAAACATTTTTACGTTGTAACGTTTACTCTTTTTTCTTCCTTGTCTAGAAAAAAAGTCTCGCTTTTTTTCCCCCAGTACTCTCCCTTTTCTACGAATTTCTTTATCTTCGACCTTAACGATCCGATGGTTTTCCCATTCTTTTTACCTTTGCTCGTTGCCCACCTCTTCTCGCAACTTTAACGTTCCTGTTACGCGTCGTTATCTCTTATGCCCTTTTCTATTCGCTTCAGCCAAGCATCGCGGTTATTCCCGCTTGAGTTTTTGCGCGTTTTTCATTGCCACGGGCGATCATGAATACGTCCCAAGACCGGAATATGGGATTGTTTCCTGGTTGTTATACCGAACGAGGCATTAAAAAGCGCAGCCAGAATGCTCCATGCGTCTTGCGTTTGACATGCACGAGTCCAGCGTGGATTGTACTCGTTTTAAACGAGTAGACATTCAAAGTTCTTCTAATTGATTTATCTAGGTGATTTATGTTATCTTTGACAGTGATCGGAGAGGAAATGGAGCTCGTTCTATCGTTCGTATCTACGAACGAAATATTTCACGATGTAACGTCGTGCATGCAACGTTATGCACCGGGTATTTCGCGTGTCTCTGTAATAACACGTTTATTATGAAAATAATAGTAGTTTTACAGAGACTTTAAAAGTAGAAAATCACAAGCTTGCGCGAATAAGACAAACGAGAGTTCGAAGAATACCCTTTCAAACATTACGCTCTACATTAATTCAATCCTCTTTCGTTCTTTGGTTGCCGGAATACTTTTATCGTTAAAAAGTTGTTCAAGTGTGAAAAAAATACGAGAAAATTTCAACTTCAATTTCAATTTCATGCTACAGTTTCTCATAAAGTATTCCAAGTCTTTCCGACTGTCGGAACAAAAATGAGATTGCGATATAAAAATTCAAAGACCCTATAGTTGGATCACTTCGCCTGGCATCGTTATAGGATAATAGATATTTTCTTTTTCCTTGACATATTCTCCTTTATGTTTCGTTTATCAGGCATCAGGTTCCTGAATTACAATAACAAAGCTGGTGTTAAAAGGTGCATTCAGCTTGTTGAATGCGCTCGGAGTTGCATTGTGTCGGGAAGAAACGGTTCTCCAATTAAAACGGTGATTTATATTTCTGTGATTGAACAAGGAAACCTCTCGGATACAGCCGAGGTCAGATTCGGATCCAGCTAAAAGAAACGGTTAGTTTTTCAGCGTACATATCGAGCATCGTAGTATACTTTTTGAATTAATGCGTTTCATACGTTGCGTGGGAATTTCAAGTCGGCGAGTTTTATCAATCCATTTAAAATTCAGCCGGTTTTTCGAAATGTTCTCGGTGTATTTGATGAACTGTACGAATCTGAATTTTAAATCAACTGAATATAAAATCAGGTGATTTTAAAGTAATAAGAGAACGAGATTGATATGTTCCGTTATAATTACATTCCGAAATTCATCCGAACGGATGGTATATTTCGTCGAATCTAATTTTACCGATTTTTTTACGGCAATTTCACGGATGATCACAATACACAAAAATGAGGAAGGAAATCCTAGAAATTTTTTTTCTTTTTTTAGCCTCGAGGTATTTCATTCCGAAGATGATGTAATATATTCGAAAAATATTAGGTCATGCCATAAGTTCGTGCCGTTTTTCGAGCGGCTATATATGTTATTTTTTTTAAACACCTATGAATCGTTGTCTTAGGTATTTTCAGAACATTTGCAATCTCTTGAACTGTCAAACTTCGTGATTTTTCAACAAGATCCCGAATTTTATCTTCGTCTGTCTGAGGAGGACGTTCGGAGCGTTCCTCGTCTTCTAAAAAGAAATTCCCAGCTCTAAAACGTCGCAACCACTTCCTACAGGTGCGAGATGAAAGCGCATTTTCTCCGTAAACAGCACATATGTTTTTCGTGGCAATTGTTACAGAGCTTCCTTTTCGAAATTCATACAACACGAGATGTCGAAAATGGATACGCATTTCGCTCGTGATTTTTTACTGTTAGAAGACACTGTGTTAGCTATATTACGATCTTATACCCACGGAAATCTGCTCTAGCCTGTTCTCGATCGGCTAAGCTCAAGTGCATTGGTCCCTTATCGCCGTATGTTTAGAAATCGACACATGAAATGTATACGCAGAAGTCGACACGAACTTATGGGATGACCTAATATATACTGTAAATTTTCGAAAGATAAAAACATGATTCTAACTGTGCAGAAAATAATCGAAATAAAGCTTCTAGATACCAAGTCTTCTTTATTATTTCTTTCCTATTTGCCAAACACACTGTGACGTACTGTTTTAAATTTTTCCATCGAAAGATATATAAATTCTATTCTAACGAAGCCAATCTAAATATCAGCCAAGTTCGAGTTATTCGATTACTTTTCAGAACGTTGATTTAAAACACTGGCATGGCTGAGCGCGCGTCAAAAAATTAACGAGTAAAATCATTGAATCGCGATTGAAGTTAATTTTTAATGCCAAGAGAAATTTCGTGAACCTCTGGTCCGTCAGTAATCATTTTCCAATTTCCAATATCTATCGTGTCTGAATCGTATTATTTTTTTTGTTTAACCATCCGTGCTATCGTCATTGTTGCAATTTACAAGGTACGACAAACGCTGCAATTTCAGATGCGTTATCGTGTCGATGAGTTTAAGCTCGCCGGATGGAGCGATATTTTTCAACATTTCTTTTTATTTATTTCTATGAAATTGTATTAAAAATACCTTTGTCGTTTAGAAAATCGAGGAGAAAGGATTAAATCTACGATAACATTGATCTTGAAACTTTTCAGAACTTTAATTACATTTGATTTTAATTTATTATATCTGATCGCTAAAGAAGATCGATCTAAAGTTCGCCTACTTCCTCGACATCGATCTTTTGATTTCACCAATATTAATTCATAAAGCATATAACCTAACAAACACGAAGATGGTACCCCGCTGGGGGTAGCCACCCACGTGATAATCAAACAGCTAAAAAATTCTACCAAATGTCCAAATTGGACAAATTTCCAAATTTCTACCAAATGTCCAAATTGGACAAATTGTGAATGTGAAATATTAAAAAAAAAAAAAAAAAAAACTTGATCGATAAAATCGAGTAAAAACCAATATTAATGATGACTCGGTGACTCGCACCATACTGGATCCATCGATCGCCGATCCAACACGCAAAATAAATTACGGTCGTCTACGTTATACACAATGCACGGACGATCGACGATTTATGCAAGTTTCTCTCGCGAGCATCTCGCTGTTTCGCGTTTTAACTTAGCTAGTCATGCTTGGCGAATGTTTATGTTAATAAACGAGTCTCGTCTCTGCGTATAAATAGTTATAGCCATCTGGCGATAAAAGCTATCTTAACCCAGGTAAACTCGACTTATTCACACTTCACACTGAACTCATCATCGTTGTATACTTTTCCTATATTTCCTAAGATAAGATAATCGAATTTATATTGACGCTCCTTGCGTCACTGTCATTGTCGTCTTACATAATGACTAATAATGACGTACCTTCGTGTCGTGAGGCACGTTTTCCTTTTTTTCTTTTTTTCAGGCTATTTCGTCGTCGCGTAGATCAGAGTAATTTCCACGTTTTGAGTAATTTCCTCGGATTTCACGTTTGAAACGATCGCGCAGGATATTACTAAATTTAATTGTATTTACGCTGCGATATGACATTTTTCGTATGAAATTATTTCTTTACAGTTACGAAATATTTGTACGGATTACTTCTCCAGCGTTGATAGAATGAAATTCCTCTGTATTGTATTTGGTGGATTGCTAATTAACTCGGAGAAAGAATTTCATTCAGAATCCGAAGTTATGCAATCGAATATCTGTGTTAGGTAAATATCGAGAAAGCAGTTCTTTTTCTTCAACTGGTATCGTTGAGACGTACATAGGTAGATGTAAGAGATGATAGATCATTTAATATTCAATCGTATTTTATATTCTACAGGGTGGTTGGTAGCTGGTGGTACAAGCGGAAAGGGAGTGATTCTAGGCGAAAAAAGAAGTCGAAAATATAGAATAACAATTTTTCCTCTGAGGCTTTGTTTTCGAGAAAATCGACTCTGAATTTTCGCTCGGTACGCGTTATAATGGATCTCACTGTAGATCGTCGTCTCGATGGAAAAATTAAAAAAAAAAATTTTTATTCTATATTTTCGACTTCTTTTTTCGCGTAGAATCTCGTACCACCAGTTACCAACCACCCTGTATATTTTAGGCAATGAACGCTGTTCACATTTTTACTTTGCTTTCGTTTGTCGTATCGACCAAAGTAGCGCGTTAAACTCTCGGACAAAGGTAAGGTGCAGAATACCGTATTACAAAAATAAAGATTTGAAAACAAAAATAAATTTCGTCACGATGTATTACGAAACTGAAACTCGATATTGCGCTAGAAAGAAGTACAAATTTAAAGAAACTCGTGAATTGTTCACAAACGCGTGTTACATAGCAAAGTATCGAACACCTTTGGCTCTGTATCTTCTCTTTTTCATATAATTATTCGGATATATAATTTTTCGATACGTAATTACCATTATTTCCTTTTTTTCGTTATATCCGGTGTTTATTCGACCAATCGCGGGGAGACGCAGTCGCTAAGAGAGACGTCAACGGGGGTCGTAAATCCCCGTTTCGATTATAACAATCGACACCACGAATTGATCGATCCCCTGATTTCCGTTGAGATAATAGGGGTGATTGAGTTTGTATAACACTGTAACACTTCCAACATTTAGATTACACTGATGAGCATAGATAGATAGATAATCA
>NT_176601.1:0-51493 GCF_000188095.3 Bombus impatiens
TAGAATGTTCTAAAATAGCGTCTTTTTGTGATATTTGTTAGAAGGGATAGAAAGAAACAAAGTTATTGAATTTCGAGGTATGGTTTTCTATATATTTAACGAGTACAAAAAATTTTTTTTAAAAAGAAAAAATTAGAACAGATTTCTAAACCTACTTCATGGGCTGCAGTTTTCAATCGGCGGGAAAGATACACCCTCGTAATTCTTGACTGAAACGAAAAACCAAAAAAGGATTAAATTATTCTATATATATTTTTCTTCTCGATGAACTAAAAAAGTTCGTCGAGAAGTTTATTTAAATAATTGTTATAGCACCTTAAAGTCTATTTTTTCTTTTTAAAAAACACATTTTTTTTAACCCGCCAAAATTTGTAATTTCACACTATTTTCTGCCTTCTTTTTAGTTCTGCAGTCTGCTACAAGTAGTATACCAATAACTAATTTTTTCTACGTTAGTTTTACTCATATTGTTAAGAACGATGTAAATAAAATAATAAGAAGAGCCTATCACAAGGGACGTTCGAACGTGTACGCAAATGAATGGTTAATTGCATGAAAATTCTTAATTAAACTCTTTGCATTAAATACTTTCACGTGACATTTCTTTTCTATAAGAAAAATTTGAATTGATACTAAATAAATAAGGGTTTAGCGTGGATAATGATTCTGATGTAACTATTTTCATTCGTACAACTCATATGTTATTTTCAATTGTTTTTGAAATGATTTCGAAAGTTAATAGAAAGTCGTATACTTTTTTATTTTATTTTCTGATTCGAATGTCTACAAAATTTCTTAAAGGAACTATCGTTTTTGTCGAAACTGAAAGGTTGAAATATATATACCTGTTCATTTCTTAAAAATTAATTTACATACAAAATGTTACTCATACATACATATCTGTATTTATCATATTTCTTAATTATTTTACTATTACGTTATATTACATTTCAATGTTTGTATTAGACATCTTTAAATTAATTGTAAAATGCTATTACTGAAATATTCATTGCTGTTCTGCAGACATATTCAACTGTAAAATGAATAAAGCACGACTTGATCTTGTCTAATCTTCTTTTTCTCTATTTCTTTCTACAAATTTAATTTTTTTCCCCCATCCAACTGGCGTCTACTGATTTTCAATTACAATTCAGGTATCTACATACCCTTCTCACAGCGGTCAAATGTATTGCTTTTGAGTTGCGATTATATCGTATATATATATCGTAACTGTATATATACAGTTTACTTGCCGTGTAAAAAATAACAGGTCTCGTTCCAATAGCTATATGTTGAGTTAGCAACTAAATCACTTAGTTGCCAACTCGATAGTATTGAAAAGATTCTTTTTGAGATTGCTTCGGGAGGGAAGCTCTTGTTTCTGAGTGCTCTCGCTCTACAAAAGTTTTATGCCTTTTGTGTTATTGCAATGTTTCTTTTTCATGTTCCCGTTTAGGATGCATGAAAAAGTTAAATAATTAATTTCCAAAACCGCTTATCGAAACATTTTTCGGTTTACAGTTTAATCTAAACAATTTTACCACAATTCGTTTTCCTTTCCTCTGATAAATATTTAAAAAATTGACTATCTGCGATTACTAAAAGTTTTATTTTTGTACCTGCGGAATCGCCATCGATATGCTGTTTTCTATTACTTGATGACGATATTTTATTTGATAATGAACGAACATGTTGGGTTGACAAATTCGGGATATTCTTCGCTATTCTAATAAAGCTGAGCAAATCGATATACTATAGAAAAAGTATCTTTTAATTAATAAGATGAATCATACCGACTAAGCAAACCGTACTCTATTCTTTGTACTATTTCAGTATGAGGCACTATTCCAACTGGCAAGCTTGCTTGCGATAGAACAAAAATCACGACTATGTGTTAGCCTGAGAATATTAACAATAATATTCGTTTCCGTTCACTCGCTTGGCAATTAATAATATTAAGGTGCGATAATAAATAAATATACACACATATTAGATTGACAACTAAGTGATTGCGGATTTTGTCAATACCACCTAATGATAAAACCCGCAATCACTAAGTTGCCAACCCATATAACTATATACAACGTTGATTCGTAAAAGGTGAATTAATCATTTCGTCAGCGATTAAAAATTATGGATCAATAATTACGGAATGCACAGAAATATTCATGAAATTTCTCTTCCTGACGAAATTTTCCTTCTTCTCGATTTTGCCCATAACATACATAATGTACGTTAAATCGTTTTCTCTTCCTTTGTTGCTCTATTTCTTCCTCCTCTTCTTCATCCAGAAGTATCACTATCGTAGCTAACTGTAAGTCTTCGAGTAAAAATGGCATTAAAAATGGCATTTTGTTGTATGTTCTTTTATAACGTTTGATTTCCAACTGAGTGACACATTTATCCCGAGCACGTTGCGGACGATCGTGCAGAAATATTAACGCATAAACGCCCGGTCACGGAACGGACGCGGCACGGTTGTGTATAAATCGACCTTAATTCTGCTTAGGCGACACCGGAAGTAAGAACAAGTTACGCGCCACGAAATCACGATACGTCGGATGCGTCGACACACCTCGATTGTCGACATAGCGCGACATTGAGAGATTGGCGAAATAAATTCTTATTTCTTATTCTGTTTGCAAAATGATACTTTAAACATAATTTTTTATTGCATGAAAGTCAATTATGTTAAGAATCTTAATATATAGTGTATCTTATAATATATAATAATAATGTATCTTTACATTTTAGATTAATTTTTACATTAATTTTTATACTCCTATGTATGATTTAATAGACATTTAAAACATCTTTTCAAATGATTAAAATTTGTTCATATATTGCAAATTTTATAATCGTTGTTGTATAGTTATTGGATAATTGTACAATTTCGTTATATAGAGGAACGTAGCTTAATTAGAAATATTTGATAAAAGTTTATGCAATTAATCTTTTGGTTAAAAGTTTATTAAAACCAAAGCAGGAATTCTTACATTTTCCTTTGGTGTAGATGATTAGATAAAGGAAGAATGTATTTGGAAAACTATGGTAAAAATTGTCAATACAATAATTTATTAAATACATAATATAGGATATTATTTATAATTATACATAATACATATAATAAGTAAACAGATACTATCAATGTTATAGATTCTTTTGGAAAGTATTTGTACTAGTAGTGTCTTCCATAAATTAGGTGATCATCTGTTTGATAATTTAAGGATGCGCATCTATTTCGGTCACAACAATAAAAGTTCCTTTTCAAATTACTAATGAAATTATGACAAACAATGCTAGAAATTAAAAATATACGTGTACCTATATCTAACTGTTTATAAGAAGGTGGAATGCCTGCCATATATTTTTTCAACACATTAAATGCTGCATTTGTACAGTAAAAATGTTATTCGATGTAACTTGTTATTATATTGACTAGCTTGAAAGGCAGTGCGCACATTATATCTAGTTTTATATTTCAGAGGTTGCGGTTACATATTGCTTTTATGTTCGGCGATGACGGCATTGTAATTCAACTGAAATAGATCCAAGAATATGTATTAGTCGGTCAGAATTCAGAGCACCTATAGATGATTAAAGTGTTCCTGGAATATTTATTATCACACGTAAATACATTATTCGTGAAATAGTTACTACTTCATAGCATTTTAACTAATGCCATTAAATCCATTCGTTAACTTCTTCGGTGTAGCTTCATATTGCAAAAATAATTCTTGGTCTTAATCGTTTTCTCTGTCATAAAGAGCAAATGAAAAAATAATATTTGTAATAAAAATACAAATATTATTTCGATAATCGGAGATTATCCAATAAAAAGAATATTATACTATGTATAACTTTTTGTTAAAATTGAAAGTGTTAAAATGCAATTTTTGCATGTGTCTTAATACGGCCTCTATCTTTTTCAAATTCCTCCATTCCTTTTTCATTTATCTAACTAAAAGCAGTTTTATAGCACAGTTACAAATTTTTCACGCCTCGTGTAATAGCGACTAGTAGACTTTGGATTTTAATGCATTTAGACGAAATTCAATGTAAAAATACATATTTTTAAAGCGGAGTACTCGTCATAATCTTTACTAGATAAATTAGTAGGCAGTAAAAATTAGTAGATGAAATTTACATAAAAATTAGCAATCTGATAATAACATTCACGCTCCTATCTACAGAAAAACTAATATCGTTAGTTACTTTCCGATATAATTGTATAATATTATCAGAAATATCGTTGTTAAATAGGTTTTGGAGTTGGATATTTAATTAATTCACATAGATTCGGTTTTTATATTCTGTATTTCACCACCATGTACAACCATATGAACACATCGGATACACTGAGGCAATTAACCCGTGGCGGACGCCAAAAACAAAAGAGCGTCGTTAGAAGTCGTACCAACTTTACATGTAGAAACTAATGATCGTACCAACCTAATATTTTTCTGAACAAATATTTCAGTTTATTTCTACTGTTAGGTAACTCCCTGTATACACGGTTTATTGATTGAACCAATTTAGAAAATTTAGATCGAAATGTTTACCTGACAGAACTTCCGAAACAGACAATTTACATAGAAGCTACGCAATAAATCGCTTCGTTTAAAACAAACGAGTTCCAAGGAACGCGTGATCGCTATATTTATCGCAATCACCTGAAGAGATCGAAGGTTGTCTCTAATAGTTTTTGCCGTGTTTTTTAACACTAGAATTACCGGTATTTGAGACGTAGCTATCTCTACCAAAGCCAGTCGAAATGACTGGTCTTTAAAAAATACGTAATAGTAGAATATTTTTATATTTATTGATTTATTATTATCTTACAAAAGGAAGTCCATGTTATGAGATCATAAAAACAACTTTAATAATAACAATAAGTACAACAATGAAGAATATTTTGTACCAAAACTTTTGGTAACCTTTGGTAACAAGAATGTTAAAATAAATTTCCATTGGTAAATATAAGAAGTATAATATAATAATATAATAATAAGAGTAATAAGCGTAATAGAATAAATAAAATACAAATATAACTTACATTATTAGGTACAGAATTTCTCATTCATCACACTTCGTACAAACGTAAACGTTCTTCTGCCTGCATTTTCCGCATACATATTTTTTTACAAAGATTGCAACTGGTGGTGGTCTTATCATTATTACAGTACCCCATGTGACACCATTTGCGTGAATAAGGTGAGTTCGGATCTCAGATGCTCTATGATGTTCTATTCGTGATTTTTCATTGTCAGCGGCAAGCTAGTCTGCTAATTGAAACATAAAATCTTTTCTGGATATCTGCTCACATGTGCTTTTTTTTTATCTAAAATCCAGGCAATTATACCAGCTAAATCTAAAATATTAAAAAATGCTTGAAGTGGCCATCTTCTTGATCCCGACTTCACGCTATATTTTTTTCCCATTTTGTCTGCTATATCTATCCCAAATTTTGTTTTATTATAAAATTCCACCGTTTCAGGTAGGTCCTTTTCGCTTTTTCCTAAATAAGGAAATCTATTTACAACATACTTTGTTTGAACATCGGATGCTAACCAAAATTTAATTCCGAATTTGTCGGGTTTGTTATATAACTCTATGCTGGTTATAGTCATATCTTTTGAAACATAGGCAATGAATACTGATTACGTTGATCTAGTCATCGTTGACTCGCATTGCTTATTTAATAGCGGTTTGTATGACCCGAATCAGGAACGTAGATTGTCGCCCTTATTATGCAGCTCGCGTTGCTTAACACTGTTAGGGTTATGAAGAATAGTCTACACGGTACAATCAGTTTCTTGACTCTGCGAAAGAACGTTGAGATTTTTATTGCATTTTAAAACGCGATTGATATCGAATGATACATTTCTGATAAATGTATTCTTAATTAGTTAGAATATAAAAAAAATATATGTAGTTAGTCTTTTCAATATCGAGTTTGTTGTCAGCCTGTGAGAAAAAATAATTTTGTTAGTTATGAACAGTTAATTATAAATCGGAAATGATAACAACATATAAGAAAGATAGAAAAGTCTGACTAATCTGTATTTTTACTGATAGACAGTTTCGAAAGAAACGGAAGTTTTATAAAATTCAAAACCTATGGCTTCGTTAGATGTGTGTTTTTTCGTTATAAATTTTAAGTACTTCAAGCAGACTCTATTACATGCTATTAATTTTAAACAACTGAAAATTGTCAATTTATAAATGTCTTGTTTAATTTAGTTCTCCCAAAATAAATAGAAATTAATACTTGTGTGTATGAAAAACACATGAATCGTACAATTTGAAGGTTCTGTCCAAAATTAAATTATATTCGATTCGTATGGTTTCGTCTCTGCTCTCCTGTTACTTTTCGATGAAAAATATTTATGCCAATGATTTATTACGATAGATACATGAAACTAAAATGTATTATTTATGAAATACCATCCTTTAATTTTCAAATTATTATTATATCAAATGTTCTTTGTATTCCATTGTATTCTTTTAACGTCAAATGCATGCCAAATTGAAAAACTGTAATTTCTTCAATGTAATGCATATCTTTCGTGCAAATATAGTAATTATTGGTACAAGTTATCAATCTTTAGTATTTGCTATTAAGGGACTACATATACTTAAAAAGAGTACATTCAACACCAATTATAAGAAATCGACTATCACTTATTTGCATATATTTTATATTATACAGAGTGGTTGGTAACTGGTGGTACAAGCGGAAAGGGAGTGATTCTAGGCGAAAAAAGAAGTCGAAAATTTTCTTTTTTAATTTTTCCATCGAGACAACGATCTACAGTGAGATCCGTTATAACGAGACGCGATAAAGTGCACGCTCACCGAGCGAAAATTCAAAGTCGATTTTCTCGAAAACAAAGCCTGGAAAGAAAAATGTTGATCGCTCTTGGCGATACAATGGTCATTTGACATTCTAATCGCACATTATTATATAATGATTCCTGTAATAAAACTCAAATTATGTATCGAAAAATTCTGACAAAAAAGTATTTAAAATTACTTAATTATTTATAAGCATAAAATAACTTTCAAAAAATTAATTTAGTAAATTCTACGATATTTCTGATATCACTTTTGAAAACATTGTTTTAAGGATAATTTAATGTTCATGATAATTCAATGTCTTAAAATAGCTTCGCTATTTAAAAGATTTGTGTCATGAAAGTAAGGATGTGGCTACTACAAAAATTGTACTTTTTAATTTTTAATTACTAATTGTATACATGTTACCTATAAAAGTAAAAGAAAAAGAGTAAAAGAAAATTATCATTATACGTGTGATATTTCTGGTATTAATTTCCAATAAATATATAACAATAATTAGTAGAAAATTATGGTATGTAAATTATTGTAAATGAAAGAAATATAGATGCAACAAGGAAAGTCATACTAAATTTTTACCTGTTTTACCTGTATCTGTTTCTAGCGTCAATACCACATTGAGTAATTCTATAATAATTAAACAAAAGACGGCTATGTTGTCAAATATAATATCATAAATTTTCCATCTTGAATATCATCGTACGAAGCGCAATTCTTAATATTTGAAAGCCACAAGTAAAAAACATCATAAGTCACATTTCCTTTTATCTTTTTATTTTATCTTTATCTTTTTATTTTATTCTGGGATTAAATCTCGTATTTTTTCACCCTCTTGAACATTTAAAAAATATAAATAACATTAGCAGAGAGAGAGAGAGAGAGAGAGAGAGAGAGAGAGAGAGAGAGAGAGAGAGAGAGAGAGAGAGAGAGAGAGAGAGAGAGAGAGAGAGAGAGAGAGAGAGAGAGAGAGAGAGAGAGAGAGAGAGAGAGAGAGAGAGAGAGAGCTTGTATCAGGTTATTCCCGTTTTTTTCATTTTTTCATATTAAAATATTTCTTCTTAACCATCGAGCGACATAAAAATCAACGAATCAACAAAAATCATATTTTATCGTATGTTATTTATTTTTTCTGTATAAAAAGTTGAAGGTTCCTATAGAATAATAACTTTAATATCAATTCGTTATTTTATCAGATTGTCGATAAAAATCGGTTAAATAAAAAGCGAAGGCGCTTTTTCTGCTTTTCTTCTCTCATACCACATGCACATTAAACGGAATTTCGAATTGCGCGATCGTTAAAATTAGACGTTGACGAGGTGCGAGTGTTCGCCGCATCGGAACATCTCGTACGGAATTCGAAACATGCGAACCGATCGCTTTGGTCGCCCTCTATGCGTTGAATACGTCGGGGCTAAGGGTGTGCCACAAATCCGAAATAGAAGTGAAATTTCTCTGCCGCATGTCGCAACGGCTACGGCGATTCACGTGTTTCGAGAAATTAATCTTTGTACGGTAATTTAAGCTGACAAGCATTTACAAGGAAAGTTGCTGCGCTATCAGGTAACTGTAGCTAACCAGTTGGAGCTGGTCGCTGCGGATGCGATCACCAGGGGTTTGGAAATTGCTCCGACTTGTTATTTGAGATCCTCGGTAGACGAATTAAGGGTTCGATCTAATTAGAAAAAGCGAGAAGTTGTTTCGCTAGGGACTCGATTTTCTATTACAACTGGAAATTAGCTTTTGGAATTAGCTTAACTGAAGATAAAAATGATGAGAAATTTATAAATACATAGATTGCAAATTAGCTTGTATAATTTATAATTTATATTATGAAAAATTTGAAAGAAATTTGAAGATTAAAGAAGAAGGAGAAAAACATGATAAGTACATTTTTGTTGATTTCCTGATTTTAATGTCACTTTATGACTAAAAGGGGATTTTGATATATTGTATAAACCATAATATTTATGTCGTGGTAGATGTCTTTCGTACGATTAGTTATGCGTTTATAATGATCAATGAAAGTGTTGGCACAGATTGACTTGTTTTGTAAACTTTTATACTGTTTGTTTAACTTTTTTCTAAAATATAAAAAGTGGTTTTACGATATTCTATATAAACTTCTATTCTAAGTAATTCTTGTAAGGAATTTCTGTTTCTATAAAATCTTGTAAGGGATTTCTATTTTGGTTCTTATGCACATTGTTTCTAGATTAATTATTTACAAAACTTTGTTATTTCCGAGACAGTCCTAGAATTGTTTCTTGTATCGATTTTATAGTAATTGAAACATTACGTTTCTATAAAAACAGTTCAATATACAAGTATCTTTTATCATTTAGTTTTATACTTTAGAATGGAAAGTTATTTTACCAAAGAATTAAATAAGGCATCGTATGTTTTACGAATTTACTCAGCATTTTATAAGAAAGTCTAGCGCATGCATATACCTAGTGTATGTGTTTATCGTTGTTCGTTACTATTGGGTTGGCAACTAAGAGATTGCGGATCTTGTCATTAGGTGGTAATGTCATTTAGTTTAAAATAGTTAGAATTAAAATAGTTAGAAATTGGAGGAATCAGTCAGGTTTAAAAATATGATTGACAGAGTTTCGTAGAAGGCAAAGATATAACTGTTGAAACAAGTAATATGCGAATATTATGGCAAGCAGTATTTCAAACGTTATGAAGAGGCTGGAAAAATGTATGTTTAGTCCCAAAACCAAAAAGGAAAGGATATTTGTAAGATGATTTGATCGATAATGTAACAATATATAAAAATTTGAAGTTGCATCTTTTAAAAAAAATGGATAATATGGTTTGGCGTGTTCTTTCTCTGAAATTTTGATTTTTTACAACAGTGTAGTTTTTACACTTTGCAGAATTTTATTGTAATATTTTAAATTCTTGCATACATCGGTGATTTTAACTAGCATTGTATTTTTCTTTTTATATATTTTTGTTTATATTACATTTTATATATACTATTTATATTTCCAATATATTTTACTTGTTAAAATCTTATGACGTTGGTTACGTTGTTGGTTATGAAATATAATTTATGTCAAGCGTGACAAAACGAGTGAAAAAGAGAGACGTTTCATGTATACAACTTGAAATGAAGATAAATCCTCTTTGTAATTTGATCTGTTATATCATTATTTATGAAATTGTAAACAAAACATTTGTATAATGTTGTGCAGCCTTTGAAACATGTGTATAGAATGATTAATTATTTTTTTTTTTTTTACATCTCTATTGTGTATCTAACATTTTAAGAAAAATAACTAGTGAACTACAAAACTAATGAAAACAAATTATTAATAGTTTTTTCTGAATAATACTTTAGGAAATTTTACTGCCTTATAAATAGGATAAAATTTCCAAGGTATTAAAGGTATTAAAGGATTTTTATGATAAATTACTTGCACTATTTTTTGTTAATTTCATATATGAATTTTGTATTCAAATTGATTTAAACTTAACAATCGATAAAAATCGAACCAAATTTTGAGTTTAATAATTCAAATAAACCAATAATTGTGAACACTTTTGTTAAATCAATGGTAAAAGATTTATATAATTTACCCAAAGCCGAAGTTTTCGTTTACGCAACAGCTGTTAGATAACTTCAATACAAGTGACGAAAGAAAAAAGAAATCAATAAATTTATTGGTATATTTGTACTATTTGTTTCTGTATTATTATTATAATATATTTATATTATTATTATGAATAATAATAATAATGTCGTTATTATTACATTATTATTATTATGTAATATTATTGCTTAAATTTCACTTGGAATCAATTTTAAAAATATTATTATGTAATACTAATCTTTTTACAAAACGTTAACTACAAGATCTAGTATTTATATTTTACTACAATTAAATTGATATCGCTTTTAAAAAATATTAATAACAATGTAAAAAGAGTTCAATTAATTCTTAATGTTAAGAGAAAATTTTACTCCTAACTTCTTTCAATAAACTCCATTAACACTATTGTTTTTAAAGATGCTACAGATACCCGAAAGGATTATTAATTGTATATTACAACGATCAAATTGATATCAGAGTTTGAATTAATTACAGTCCAGAGGGTGTTAAATTACTAAAAGAATTGGTTTATTTATCAGTTGTTATTTAAGAAAAATATCAATCTTTGGCTACATCAGTTACAGTGTTGAAAGCGTTAAATGAGAAACAGGATATTTTTATTTCCCAACTGCCATTTTAAAGAAAACTTCATTTCGAATGTCTTTGAAAACTTTTAACAAATTCCATTAATATTCATCTGTTTAGAAAATGGTGTATAGTTCTATTAAAAAGACTAGTGATTTCACGACGACTAACGATGATATCAGTATTCGAAAGTGGTAACTACAGCTTGAAAAATGTGAAATTAACCGTAGTCTTTCTACATGTAAAAAATCTGCTGTAGCTTCGATCGACGAACTCGATTTCTGAACCGCTGAAACACTTTTCTCCATGATTACAGCATATACTGGCGTAGTTTGGATTTAAAGCTGCTTGAGTCACGCCTACTCTTATGCAGCCCGGCATGCAGGTCTGCAGTTCTGCTGCGCGAGTCTGCAGGCGTCGCGATCGATTACTTTTACCTCTGGACACGACCAAAGAACGTTCCACCGTGTTTCCCAAGGTCTCGCGGTGAATATTGATAGGGACACTTCTCTCTATCTTTCTCTCTCTCTCTCTCTCTCTCTCTCTCTCTCTCTCTCTCTCTCTCTCTCTCTCTCTCTCTCTCTCTCTCTCTCTCTCTCTCTCTCTCTCTCTCTCTCTCTCTCTCTCTCTCTCTCTCTCTCTCTCTCTCTCTCTCTCTCTCTCTCTCTCTCTCTCTCTCTCTCTCTCTCTCTCTCTCTCTCTCTCTCTCTCTCTCTCTCTCTCTCTCTCTCTCTCTCTCTCTCTCTCTCTCTCTCTCTCTCTCTCTCTCTCTCTCTCTCTCTCTCTCTCTCTCTCTCTCTCTTTCTATCTCCACGACGAGTCGACATAAAAATTGCCGTATCTACAATTTTCTACGATAAACTAAACGCAATATACTCAACTGTATGATCAAATGACGACCCTGGTTTCTGAAAATTTATATAATGGTAGATGTTTTATTTAAATTCAAATTTCTAGATCTTTATAATAAGCTATGAAAAATGATACGACGTATGTAATTTTAAAATTCAGTACGTCAACTAATTCCATATCATCAATATTATCTCTTTATTTGTCTTTCTTAAGCTCTTGAAAAATATTGAATAATATTAAATGTCAACATCTTTTTTCAACTATTTCATATAAAATACTTTCTTGCTTAAAGGTAGGAAGACACTAAAAATGGGTTCATTATGTTTTTTCTATTTAAATTATAATACATTATTTAAATAGAAAAAAGATATCAGAGATTTTTATTATTATTAATTGTAATAGAGTTTTTAAAAGTTAGTGAGAAAGTTTATAAAATACAGGATTTTAATTAAATTTAATGTCTTTAATTTAATAAAAATACATATAAAGAAAATATATAACGCGTTTTAGGATTATATAAATAATAAGAAGAACATAAAGAAGAAGATATATAAGATTAATATAAAGAAGGAAAGATTTCAGCTCATTAGATGTTTTGTTTACTATTTTTCTTGCGTTTACGTATGCAAAAAGATTAAACACTGTTCCTCTATTCGCCAGTATCGTAATATTCAGCAAGTTTTCTAGTGAATAGCATTAATTGAATTGCGTAAGTATCCTCTGAATAGCATAAAACTTTGTAAAACGTTGAGAAATCTGTGCTACGTTGGTCTCGAATTTTGTAGAATTCTGTGAATCGATACAGTAAATTGTACTTAAGGGGTTAGGTCTAATATTTTTAGAAATTACTAATTTTTCTCTTAGAATAATGTTTTTCGTGATTTTGCACTCAGTAAATTTAAGAAAGAAAAATGTAAAAATTATTTGCATATATTATGGTACAAAAAATTTAGAAACATAATTGTATAACAATTATATAAATTATGTGATATATATAATATTTATTCTAATAATTGGTTAATTATTATAGGTTAATAATTGCTTCCATTAGGAAAAAGTCGTTTTATATGTATATTAATATAATAATATAGTTTATTAAACGTAATTGAGACGCAATCTATTTTATTTATTTGTTTTTATATTTATATGGAGTTTATATAGATACCAAACTTGTTACTTTCTTATTTACGTTCAAAATTCTTTCTTTGAATCACCTTTCTTCTAATAAGAACAAATTGCATTTCGCCATTGTAAGCTTTAATTTGTCCAATTTAACTAAATTGTTAAGACAAAAACAACATAAACATAATACGGCTTCGCATCTTACCTTATCTTTGGTACGTTAAATTTAACAAATTACAATTAAAATATCTGCTAAATTAATAGTTTTTTAACATAATTAGGTTAATACATAATAATAGGTTCCATTTGAAAAAGTGAAATCCCTTAAAATCTTCCCTACTGCTCTACCCGCAAAAAATATTTTGCGCATGACGTTCCCCTGAATGAACGATGAACCAAATAATTTTAGTTCAAACATTTTTTTGATAACCTCAATGATACCGATCATTGCTAAAATATGTTTAATATGAAAATTATAAATAATCAAATCTCATTTCCTCGATTATTACAGTTTATTTATTACGTCCTTTCAAAAATTTGTAGAATAAATATTTTATAAATTATAAAAATATTTCATTAGGCTATGCTAAGATCTAAATACGATTTAAGCGATCCAATTAATCGAATATTAAACCTATCCGATACATTTACAGATATGATTTACTTTTCCTGTAGCAAATTCAGCAACAATATTTATTTAGCAACAATATTCATCGTTTCAAGAAATTTTTATACAATTAGAGCTTTATACACTATTTAAATTATGTTTTATGAATTTTATCATTACCACCTAATGACAAAATCCGCAATCACTTAGTTGCCAACCCAATATTTTCGAAACTTACCTATAACTTAAGATTAAGTATAACCTAATGCGTATAGTTACTTCCGTGTAATTTAGGCTTTTTTTATATAAATCTGTGAACTATACAATAATAATAGGCAATACTGTTTTGTTTTATCATTAACCTGCCATTTGAGCTACCCAGCTTTCTTTCAAACTCTTAAGCGTCACTAGGCGCGGTTGCCTACAGCTTTGGTCGTCTTGACAACTGTGATTGTTCTCTGTCACCGAGGCTTAACGCAGAACTAGCGCGTTGACTGTCGCGTCACCCACGTTCGGTCGACATCAAAGGTGAAATGGTTTCTGATCCGACAGTGTCACCCATATTCGGCTGACGATTATTTCACTACTTGCGAACGATCGTCGTAGATATTTGAAAAGATATTGCACAGGAAGTGATAAAACTATTGAATTGTTATAAAAGAGAATTGTTTATTAAGAGAATTATTTAGAATGTAAAACTTTAAAATATTCTATACGAAGCTGAGGTTGGTCGGCAGACAATTTGGACAATAAGTTGTTGTTTTCTTTAAATTCTCTCGTGTCTTTCACCGGTCCATTCAACGTCTTTTATCTGCATAACATAGTTTGCATGCGCGTCCAATGCTTCTTCCGCAATCAATTCGTTTTTATCATCTTCAGAAAATATTTTCTTGTAAAATATGCACATTGCATCATTTGATTCTGATCGACTATTTCACTTGTCTGGTTGGGTATTAGCCAAACCATCTACTTTAATTGGTGTCGTTATTGATTTCCTGTTTCTTTTACTAAGCAATGCAGTTTCTTTCGAGATGTCGCAGAGACAATTATCTTTATACGATGATATCGTTAATAATGCAGAACTTCCGGCTTTACGGTATCGATTCATAGCCCTGGGTTTAACACGTTGGTCGTCACGTCACCCATATCTATGTGACGGGTATACTTCCGTTGGAGAGGGGGGGGGGTGTCACCCAAATATGAGCGACGCTCTTCTTGTTCGAGTTAATTAACACGTTGGTCGTCGTGTCACCCGTATTTATGTGACGGGTATACTTCCGTGGAAGCCCCGTCACCCAAGTATGGATGACGCTCTTCTCGTTCGAGTTAATTAAATATAGGATATTATATATAGGATATACAACATGAAAATATTAAAAACATATTATACCGTACTTTCTATTAATTCGTATTCTGGATAAAATATTACATTATGCTATATCGCATGGTATTTGTTTAAACGTTCCAAACGTATTTGGGCCGATTTTGGGCACTTCGAACAATAATTGTAGACTTCGTCATCGCTACTCTCCTCACTTTCAAATATATTTTCACGCTGTTTACTGAAAAAAATAAGACATTCGGCCCCGAACCGCGTGACGAGAAAGTCGAAAGAAACGGCCACGTTTTCACCGAGAAACCGACCGAGCGACGCTATTGCGTATCGACGTTAACAATTAACCGATGTTAATTGCAGACTGTACGTTGTTGTTATTTGTTTAATAAACGTTAGTGGTTAAACGTCACCGAGTGTACTTCAGTGCCTATCACACCATTTCACCTCATATAGGATATTATATATAGGATATACAACATGAAAATATTAAAAACATATTATACCGTACTTTCTATTAATTCGTATTCTGGATAAAATATTACATTATGCTATATCGCATGGTATTTGTTTAAACGTTCCAAACGTATTTGGGCCGATTTTGGGCACTTCGAACAATAATTGTAGACTTCGTCATCGCTACTCTCCTCACTTTCAAATATATTTTCACGCTGTTTACTGAACATTTTCAGGATGAAAAAATCACTGATGTACGTCTCACAAGTATGCTTTTCGACCAAATGAAAGATCTGAGATATCTGCCACGAGATCCCTCGGAATACTCTAGCTGGAAAGCTTATCGCTTTCTCCATTTCAGAACTAAATAATCTTTCCTTTACAATGAATCGAAGGCGATAAACAACGAATACCCGCTTGTCGCATCTATTTACGTTCTGCGTACCAACGCTCGGATTTGGGCCCGCAAGAAACTTAGCCGAACCACGCTGGACGACCAACGTGTTAATAGATGGGATTGGCGATATGTGATCAGGACTTTCGATCGAAATGCTTGATATTAGGCTGGTGTCTCGAAGAACCTGAATATTGGAAGTGCCTGAAGAAGAACTCTGTGACATCGAATCAGCTACAGTTGTTGATGGAGTTAGGATAGTTTAATATTCTATCTATTATTTTCAGATGCAAATTGCCTTCCTTCGTCAGTCAAAGAAGCTGCATTTCCAGTTAATGCAGTAAAATCTGCTTTTGGAAAAGTTTCTTTGTTCAGTGGATAAATTCCAGTCGCTCGGGTTCAGTTTATTGCTATTTCAGCTCTTTGTACTTTTATGTACGTCTTCTCTAATAGTTCTGCCTCGATCAAATATCAAAAGGCCTCGATGTTTTTTGTTTTTGACGCAGAAATAATCGCATCTCTTCAAAACTTACCACAGAGTAAGTTCTCTATGGCCTTATGAAAGTTTTATTAAAAAGCTGAAGTTTCTGTGTAGAATGTGATGGTAGGTATACGATTGATACAAAATTCTTTTTGGCCAATTCAATTATACTTACATTATGGATGTGGCTGTAATGTCCATCCAACAAGATAAAAGATTCTTCTAGAGGTTTAATAAAATTAGCGAAGTGTGGCAACCACTTTGTAAAGAGTGGTGCTTGAATTCAGTCAGATGGATGATATGTACCGATCGATCTATTGAGTTGGCAACTAAGTGATATGTTAGGTGACCGTTAGATGGTAATGACAAAATCCGCGATCACTTAGTTACCAACCAAATACATGGTACCCTCCTCATAAGTACACTATTTTCATTTTTCCTCGGAAAAGTGACTACAGGTGGCACAAAATTTCCTGCTGCATTCAGGCAATCAACAGTACACAACCATTACCAATGCACCAGATTTTGCTGCTGTTCGTTTGCCCTTTTCCTTTAGGACAACAACTTTTGGTATTTTTAACTGTACAACGGTAAGCATTGTCCCATTAACATTGTAAATTCAATCAAGAGTATAACAATATTTGTCATACTCTTAATCAATAGTAGCAAAAAAGCATTTACATTTTCTCTACTGAAGCTGATAGTTCTGGCAGCTGAAGGGTCTGTTTAATATCTTCAGTGAAATCTTATCTTAATGACGGGTCAAAAAACAGTCTATTGAGCCTCTTCCAGCCGTGTTATTCTGAGAAGGATACTTGATATCATTTGTAATCGATAGTCAATGGTCTATTAATTTGATATGTTATTAGTTGTTCCATGGAATTTTTATTTCATTTTCAAGATGTAATTAAGTAATTGAGTTTCGAAGTCATCTCCTAAAATTCTTTCAAGCTATATTCTTAGTACTGATACTTTTATTAACTTTAGAGCACATATATGGGATTATGACATGATTGTTGATCGTGACATGTTAAATACTTTTGCTGTTTTAAAGTGGCCAAACTTTTTTAATTTGACAGCCTTAATAGCTTGTATCGTATCTTCTCCAAAATAATTCTTTCTTAAACCTTCCTTTTCTTTATTCAGTTTCGTTCGTGGCATCTGAAGAAACGATCGAAGCCATTTTGTAGTTTAATTATAAATTATAATATGTATAAATAAATTATAAAATTATAACTAATTATAATTATGATTATAATAAAATTATAATATGTAACAAATTGTAATAAATAATAATAAAATCTACCAATCAAGAACCTTACATTTCATTTTTCACCAATTTGCATTTCATTTTCTCTTATAATAATGTATTATAATCAAAACACAAACACTTCAAGTACTTTTGGATATATTAAAACCATGATTATTATATAACTTACTTTTTTCTTTTTTTTTTTGATCATAAAATATACCAAAGTAAATTTCACTTTAAGAAGCATTTGTACAAACTTTCTATTATGGCCAAAGGATAAAATATCTGTTAAACAAAAAAATTCATCGAGAACGGTTGCTATCTACCATTATTATCCTACTCGTCCCGATTCTGAACATACACGTACCCATACACTTCTACATAAAATTAAACAGAAATAGGTACAGTACCATAACTATTGATATTGTAGGAAAAAAAAAAAATAAAATCGGCCGATTGGGTTGCTGGAGCGGGATTTGAACCCAGAACTTCCACTTGTCGAGTGGTTACATCGTAATCTTTCTTTCTTTAACGATTATTTATCATCGGGTATCAGCCTTTGGTTGCATCAATAAATGAATAGGTGAGACCCTAACTGTTTATACTTATTGATCCTTATACATATTCGGTTTAAACATTTCATATAGATCTCGGTGTGTGTTGTGTGTGTTGTATAATTGTGTTCGTATTTTAACAAATAGTATTTGTATACAAGTTGCCATTTTGTCTCGTCTTTTATGTCAGAGACTCTTATGGAAAAATATATAATAGTATATAACAAAAATCATTAAATTACTCTGTTGGATTAGCCTAAGCTCTATCCTAGATTATATTTTAAGACTATATTTTTAAGGTTTATTTACATATTTATATATTGCACGTTATTGACGACGTGATGTATTTAGTTTTCATCGTTATGTGCCTTTTTGTTGCGTCTTCTCCCCTGGCTTGTGGTGATTGTTGCATCTTTGTCTCCTGACTTCTTTCGTCTCGTTTCCATATGTGTTGTATTTATTTGTTCTCTTTCGTGAGCCATCAGTATCCTTCGTGTGTCCTGTGAGTATCTCCTCTGTTACATGTTGGCGTTTCTCTGAAATATTTAAATAACTGTAGGTGTCTTTGCGAAGCGCGTCAACGGGAGTCGCAAATTTCCGTTACGATTAGACAATCGACGCCACGAACTGATCGATCCCCTATTTCTATTAGGATAATAGAAGTAGCTTAATAAGTAGAATGCTTGATTAACAATTCAAAGATATTATATATTTCCAACAACTTTGTAGAGAAGCCAGTTACGCTGGTGCGTAAGGTGACTGATCGAAGGGTGGAAACCCAGTAAAGAGACGTTGACTGTTCTAAAGTCGATGAACCAGTGAAGTCCGGTGACGATGCTATCGCAAAGGAAAACTCTTACTTGGTGGTGATCGCCCCACTGCTGATCGCTTGCGCGTGGAATCCCGGGAAACATGGGAAGATCCACGTTTCTCCAATTTTTACCTGATGGGGCGATAGCCATAAGGAACCTCTCGACTCGAAGATATTTTATGCCAATTGACGGCCTTGACGATAAATCAAAAAGCCTCGATTTATGACAGTTCCTTAGGATTATCGCGATCCGCTTAATTCTATGTACACAGCTGGTGGCCGCCTCGAACGTAAAGGGTCATCGGACGTAACAGTAAGTGTGTGAAAAGTTTGGTTCCTTTCTTTGTCTGGTTTCTTTTGCCTCCGTGGCTTCTTGGTCAGTGGTACAGGATTGGAATGTTGTCTGTGTCTGGTATCAGTTGCATAGGATTTGGTTTGGTGTATTCTTGAGCTATTATGTAGCCTATGGCGAGGGATTTGTTTAGGTATGCGGTGTCTATTTCTGCGAGACTGTAGATTATTGTATTTTCTTGTTACTCCAATGGCGTGGTTGTTTATTCTTGGCATCTCTGCTTCTTTATGTGTCTTTTTGTTGCTTATGTATTTAAGAGAGTTCTCGCTGATCGGCGTTTCTCAATGGAATATCTGGGGCAAGCTCTTTCGAACTTTTTGATTATTTTCCAACCGGCTATGTTCAAGTTGAACCACATTGCGGCTGCGTAATTATTGACACGATAGGTAGCACATAGCGCAATACAAGATATTCTTTTTTCTACATACAAGATATTCAGCTACAGGTGTAAAAAGATTTAAGGGGTGATTTTTGAAGTTAAAATTAGACAAAGATCAGGAATAAAAAAAATTGCGTCTGCAGCTTCGTTTTTACTTATCCACAATTAAAAATCGATTGAAATGTCCTTGTGCGAGAGCGAATCTCTTTACGCGGATAAAAGTAGGTCACCTTGAGCAGAGGGATGCACAGAGATTTTCAAATCGAACGAAACGTACACCATCCTGCGCGAAAACGTTCTTGCGGCAACGAAAATTCGTAGATTGAACATTAAACCTGCTTACTGATTGAAATCCATAACGGCATATCGAAAATCTGCTATGGGATTTCCGATTAGAGGGGATTAATGTTTCCTCTAATCTTTTGCTTCCATAAATAATTAGTAAACAAAAGCATATATTAACAATGTTTATGCAAAGTTCGCACATCACGATTGTCCCATCCGCGGATGTCCACAGTCAAATCACACAAGGAAATGGCAATCGTTTTATATTTAGTATTATTAGTAAATGTTCTATATAACGAAACGCAGTATAAGCAGAATACACACAATAAGCACTACACAAATTTCACATCCAAATCACTCGCGTTGGAACTAAATAAAAAAATTGAGAAAGTAACAAAAGATACAAAAATAAAGGAAATGAAAACGTTCAAAGAACTAGAAATGAAAAGGCTAAAAAAAATCGACAGCAGAATAAGTTAAACCTATACTTAATCTATATTTAACTCTAACTTTATGTTTATAGAATTCTCCTAATTGTTTTTGGCTGTCGAAATGGTTCTATCTTTTCAGAATAGTTTTACCTTCTTACCAACTTCCTGAAACTACCAAAACGTGTTACTTAACAAGGTAGCAGTGGAGATTTCATTCCGAAAATATATTTACAATATCCTTCGCCAAACGCCTTCGTTTTTGGTATAGCTCGAAATTAGTCAGGAACAACCACAGTATCTAAAATATTATCTTATATAATATTATTATACAGGGTGATTGGTAACTGGCGGTACAAGCGGAAAGGGGGTGATTCCACGCGAAAAAGGAAGTCGAAAATATAGAATACAAATTTCTCGTTCGAGGTTTTGCACTTTATCGCGTCTCGTTATAACGGATCTCACTGTAGATCGTTGTCTCGATGGAAAAATTAAAAAAAAAAAAAACACTTCTATTCTATATTTTCGACTTCTCTTTTCGCGTAGAATCACCCCCTTTCCGCTTGCACCACCAGTTACCAACCACCCTGTATAATTATATAATTATATAAGATATTTCTTAGTTTAATTAACTATTATTATATAAGATATTTCCTTTAAAATGTACGGTTGGGCGTGCCTATTGAGAAAACAAATAGGTTGCACACCAGGTGTGTTTAAAATGGTTAGAACTGCCTTGCAAGGCTAGTATTATTTTGGCAACGAAAGCGAGAACTTAAAAGAGCTATTCAACGCGATAAATATAATTTGTCATTCGATTATACATTAATTGATATTATTACGCATTACTCCATAAAACGAGAGCTTAATCAATCCTTCGAGTATAAATCGAAATAATCTTTTCGTAGCTTTCTTGCGTTTCTTCACTTTTTATTGCATGTGTATGTATGTATGTGAATATCGATGACTTTTTGATGAGCTTTTGCTTCTCTTGCTGGTATTGATTGGCGGATTTTCTGAATTCTTTACGAATTTCTTTTTGACTCTTTTCAGTATGCTGTGGGGCATCTGTATTTGCGGGATTTGTCGAGTTACGCGATTAGCTACGATTACTTTTTATATCCTCCTGTTTATATACTTTTTAAAGTTATATCCCATAGTGTTTTTTTCGTACGATTTTCTGTGCGGCGGAATATATTAAGTTGTTAATGTCTGTTAGTTAATTGGCCATTTGTTTTTCGAACTTGGTCCAGTCAGCCTTCTTGTATTGCAGCCTGATTGTGTTTGACGCTGTTGCTGCTATAATTTCTATTACTTTGTGATCGCTGTTGTAATTTGCGGTTTGTAGCTTACCGTTTATTGTCCGTGCTAGATATATTCTGTTGTCTGCTGTTCAAATGTCCAGAAAGGAGCCCGCGCTTGGAAATGATACATATTTACATACATATATACATATCTTTAATTTATAGTGTATTTATCTTTCGCTTGCCCAACTGCGAGTGAAACCGCCTCTGAGATTCGCTGCTGTGTCTTCCTGCTGCAAGGATATAATAGTTACTCGTTGAATTTTAGATCCTAGTACACCGAAATTCGTCTTTTTTACTATTTGAACCTTATTGTTGTATATGTGTATAGGCACTGATGATGTAGTGTTGTTGCTTTCCGTGTGGTCTTTAGTATCACGGTTTCGAATATCTTGTTTCTTTTTATTGCGGTGGGCTGTATTTATACGTATGGTATGTGTTTCTCGATTAGGATTGCTAATACCTCCTTGTTTGGCATTCGATCTGTTCGATCTTAATATACTGTAGTCTGCGCTAGTGTGTTATTTAGTTTAGTTTCGCAGAGTAGGGGTATGTCTGGTTTCTTTTAATCTAGCAACTTTTTTAGGTTGTATCTCCTTATGCTCCTTATAATTGATTTTAAGTTGGCTATGTTGGATTATATTTAGGTGTCTGATTTTTAATTCTATAAAATGTTTAGGGCTCGTACTGCTAAATTGATTTTCATTGGTCCTGGTATGTGTTTTCTTTATAGGCTGCCGGGAGAAGGAATCTATTACTTTGTTTTTGAAGCCTTCGAGCAAGTATTTTATGTCCGGTTGTGTTGTTTCTTCGCACTTCGGTAGATTTGTATTGTGTATATTTGTTATCTCGGTCTTCATTGTGTAACGAGCGTAATTTCGGTGTGGTTGTGCTGCATGGTAGTGGGGTTTGTCCAGTTTGATGGCGAGCTGTGATCTGTGGGTTTACATACTTGGATCTCCTGTGGACTGTGTCTAACCTTTGCTCTTTCTCAACTATGTTTTCCGTTTATTGTTGCTCGTGCAAATTTTAAGAACGTGCATATTTTGTAGTTTGCTGGATGCTATATTCGCTGCAATTGATGCAGCCTAGTCTGTTATCTTCATTTTCTGTTCTATTGCATTGTTCAGGTAAATGTTGATCGAGACATTTTATTACATATCTGTATCTTAGTTTTCAGTTTTTGCTGCACGGAGTTTGCAGTTTTGGCAGTTGCGGACCAGCAATATCTGCTTTCCATGTATGGTTCCCATGTTACTGTTTGATATGCAATTGCTTTGATTTTTGTTAAATTGTTGGTTATGCTTGGAACTGAGTGTTGCATAAAGAAGTATTCTGATGCCCCTGGATTGGCGTTGAACTTTATTTTTGTTATTTTTGTGATTTTTAAATTTGCTATTTTTATGTTGATTATATCTGACAGGATTTCTTGTAACGAGTGATTTTGGTCTTATGTTTTTTGGCGCGAATATGTGTAGTATTTGTATATATAGTATGTAGTATTTGATACATTGAGTGATTGAGTGTTTATTTGTGTATTGCCATCCCCTGTGTCTTTGAGGGTAAAGTCGGTTATGGCGCGAGATGTGTCGAGTTTGCGTTATTCATTTATTAGCTGTATATTGGTGACGGTTTCATTTTTTTTTTACTTGTTGAATGTGGTGTTTAACAGTTGTGATTGAAGTTAGCTTCTCTCTACTTTTCCGCTTTCACTTCGTTTGCTTGCTGAATTTACGTTTTTGATTCTTCGTTTCGTAGATGGCTAACTTGGTTATTTAGTTTTACCGGTTCTATCATTGTTGCGTTTCTCATTTTCGTTTGACTTAATGAACATTTTAGTTGGAGCCATCTTCTTTCCATGTTTTCATTCTTTTCTTATTGATTGATAAATGTAGTTGGTGTTTCTCTGATTTTCTCGCCGTCGGTAGGGTAGGAATCTTTTCTCTCTCATTTATGTTAAGTTGTGATATTTTAGGTTGGTGATGTCTTCGTCCAATTCTTTAAGAGCTTTATTCTAATATTATAATATTTCCTGTCAAGCTGTTGGATGTTGCTTTTACTGCCCTTGGTTGTTGTGTTTGTTTTTAGCGCAGTTTTGCTTGCACTTCGTGTGCAGCACGGCGCCATTTTATGGTTCTCGTGCGGCGCGGTGGGCGAGACTCGTCGATTTCCTGCACCTTTGTACACGACATTTTTTCTTTTTATTTTTCTCTTGTAGTAGAGAGTATCCCTATCACGGAGACCACCAATTTTTCTCGCAGAGTTACCATGGGCGTACACTGTTACATTCTTTGGAGGTTAAGTTGCGCGCACTGACCAGAGGTGTCGATGTTTTGGTTCTTACCGCGCGATTTTGTGGTTACTTTCTCAATTAAGCTACCTAGATCGTCAGTGAATACTGTTCTCCAAATTCTTAAGCGCCACTAGGAGGCTCCTTATACAATCGAATAATTAAATACACAAAAATGTATATACATATTTATCACATATGATTAAATATAATATTAATAAATAAGAAGATATTTCTTATTTATATAAGATTCTTGTGGGAAATTCTTGTGGAATTCGATTCTCTGTTTCTAAAGATCGTGATAATACGGTATTGCCCTTACTTTTATACGTCGAGTCTTTATGGATTTGTAAGCTATAAGATTTTATAAGTTTCCAATTTCCGCGGGATCAGCAGTGGTTGACTTACTTTGTTTAGTTAGAAGGCTGATGTTATTCTTGTAACTATTTGCTTGTATAGGTTTCAATTCGTTTTTCAAAGACTTTTATTCGAAGTTGAATCATTAAATAAAGATACGAAGTCCAGCCATGACTGCTTTTTACCTTCTCCTATTATTTTCCTCAAGTTAGCCCTAATTTTTTTGAAGGCGACGAGCTTTTCAAACGAAATTAATGAAACGAAAGAACAAATCCATCGTTTAAAAAAGTGCTCCACCCAGTGATCTTTTGTTAGTATATCTTTACATACTGTAAGATATACTATACGCCGCTTAGAAACGTATATTTAACTAGATAGAATTTAAGAATTCCCTAAGTATATAGGTAGAAAAGTTATACAAATGGCAACGACTGTTTGAAACAAATGATCTTAAGGAGCTTCATCTACTCATTATCACTAGAACTATCACACCAGTCAAATTGACTGGTTTTACAATTTTATTTTAAAATTTCTTCTTCACGTTATATTTTTTTCCGCGATGATGTAATGCCTTTCGCAACGATAATTGAAAGAATAATATAATGAATTTTATTTTGTTTTTTATGTATTCAAACTGAAAATAATTTTGTATCAAGGCTACTTATACCAATAGCAGTCAAAATGACTGGTATTTGTCTAAGTGTAAAAGGGTGCTGCAATCTGTTTATCGAACTCCAATTAACCAATTTCCTCGTCTTCTACAACTTGCCACGCGTTTTTCAAATTTTTACCGCGTATCGTTCGATATGACGATATCAGATGTTAGAAAAATTCCGGATCGATCGCTAGATGCTGACACTGGAAATACCATAGCAGTGAAAAGGACTGGTTCTACAATTTTATAAACGTGTCGACTCTCGTTTAGAGATTATGGTCCCAGATGGATCAATAATACCAAAAATCTACTACATAACATGGAATTGCTTCTGTAAGAAAGTAATAAATCAATAAATATACAAATATTCTATTATTACGTATTTTTTAAAGATCAGTCATTTTCACTGCTTTTGGTAGAAATAGCTTCGTGTTAACTATCGGTAGTTCCAGTGTTAAAATGCTGAAAACATTCACGCAGAAGAAATTAGCAGTTACGGTTGAATCATTCATAAGACAATGGGTGCAGGAATTCAACACGGGTAGAAAAACTGTATGATCACGTTTTCGCCGCCTGTCTCTCATTAACCGTTTTAGTGCCAGAGGTTTTCAAGAATCCGTGTCGGATTGTACCATGCAGCGTGACAGCGTTTCGTTCATTTATTTGCGAGAAATTCTTTTCGTTTATGCAGGTGGTTTACGATTTAAAAGAAAAAACAGAATTACGAACTACTTTCGGAACCGAGCGCGTTGCGAATTGACGATTGTGACCAAACATCGCGACACAGTTTCACCACAGTACGTGAACAGCGTGATCGCGCTGCGTAGCGCTAAAACGGTTAAAGAGGATCTCAAGAAATACGTCTGCAATTTGTATTTGGAAGAATTTTACAATGGGATAACTCGACGTTGAAAACCGTCAAATATATTTTAAAATATCAGGTGGTATGACGTAATAGGTACCGAAGGTACACTCAAATACGTTCAACAACCAATAACGTTTATTAGATTCTATCACTCGATAGCAATGAACGATTAACAACGGTTGAATGACAATTAACAATTAACTACGGTTGACGCTTGAAGACGATTGACAACAGCGACGATCGACCGATCTGCGGAAAATAGCCGACTCGTTTCTCTTCACCATTCGCGCGTCACGGCTCGGGGTAGAATGTCCTTTTTGTTCCAGATCGAACGGATTCTTCCCTTCGTTGCCCATCGATATTCCCACTAGCGTGCGTTCGTTAGATGTGTCGCAACGGTTGGCGCGTGTATGCCCTTCTGAGAATTCGGCGGAAGAAACGTGAAGATATCGATGGCACATTGGACACGTCGGTGTCGCACTTTCACGGCGTAGCGCTTTGTATGACGAAGCCGTTGGGAAGTTCCGTGACACGTGCCGTCACAAATATTTAACAAATACATAGAATGTTCGTACTAACGAATTCGCTAGAATAGATCGCTAATAAGATCGCTAATAAGATCGCGTTCGTTTATTTATACTGGTCGGGGAGAGCCGGAAAATTCAAAATATCTTCGTCCGACGGTTGCACGTAGCGGCAACATTGTTTCGTCCGGAGTTTATTTATTATTACATCGCGTGTTTCCTAACGATATTGATACTCCGAGGCAACAACACGATTCGAATTGTCTTCCAGCTCATATCTCGCTACATTTCCATTTATCGCGTTTCGTTCTCTCCACAGACGCCCTGTGTACTCGAGAATTTTCCAACAAAATTTTTTCCACGAATCAACTACTGCCTCGAATACGCGCATACCTCTCTATCCGTTTGATCTCTCTCATCCACTGCCACTCTCGGACAGCTTGCTCAATGTGCTGTCTTGCTCTTTTATTGATAATGAATAGAGCAACGTCACACACGTAGGGACACGCGTTTCCAAGAACAATCGCCAGCAGGGAGGATACATATGCTTTCAATTTCAACGAGCAAAGGGGCAAATGGTCGCTAATAGCATTTTGATGAGCCTCTTTTCTTCTCTGTCTCGCACTGCACCATTCTCTCGAATAATCACTGTCTCTCGGTTCTCTTTCTCTTAGTTTCTCCATGCATTGTCAGTGCGTGTTTCGTGTGCATTCCGAGTGCAAGGAGGGGCCATGCTTAGTTCATTGATCATTCGGTAAATCGGTGACTCATGTGCAAGCCGGCATGCGTCTGCCCCTTTCTTTGCTTCGTTTTACTACTTCGCCCCTTTCAAAATGAAACGCTCGTTCGATCGTTACGCCCGCATAACGCGAAGCGTAGGAAACACGCGTCTATGCCTTGCCCTCTCGATAGTTAGCGTTGTAGAGCGGACCGTTGCTCAGGGCCGCCTGTACGTAGTCGCGGCACCCTGTGGTTCAGGATATTCTGGAGAAAATACAGAGGCGAAAATATATTAGGTTGTCCGAAAAGTTTCTTTCGTTTCATAAGGCGATAATTGACGAATAACAATTTCTCTTTTGTATTATTTCATTCGATTAGGTATGATCCATTTAGTTCTAATTCTATTATTATGTTCGTGCATAATTCAATAAACTATATAAAACAAAGAATATTGTGCGTCTATCATTTCCTTATAAAACGAAAGAAACTTTTCGGACAAGCCAATATATATAGAAACAACTTTTATAATTATAATACTATAATATAATACTAATTATAAATAAAAACACACACACACACATATCCATATTGTATATTGTATATATATTTACATATGTCATTTTATATATTATTTATTTTTATATATATTTTTATATACAGGGTGGTTGGTAACTGGTGGTACGAGCGGAAAGGGGGTGATTCTACGCGAGAAAAGAAGTCGAAAATATGGAATAGAAATTTTTTTTTTAATTTTTCCATCGAGACAACGATCTACAGTGAGATCCGTTATAACGAGACGCGATAAAGTGCCAAGCCTCGAACGAAAAATTTGTATTCTATATTTTCGACTTCCTTTTTCGCGTAGAATCACCCCCTTTCCGCTTGTACCAACCACCCTGTATATTTTATATTTATTTCATATATATACATATGTCATATAGATAGAGGAATTAAATTGAGAAGAGGGAAGAGCTTTTTTTCAAGAATAGACCAAATAACTTTATAGTGCATAGTGTAATATATTCAAGTTTAAAAAATGGTACATGTAGTTCCATTTATAATGGGATTCTACGTTCCCATGGGATTTAGACGAGTCAGAAAAATTGTAACGATGTAAAAACAATATAACACATTTTTCTAAAAGGTACTTTGGAACGTGTTGTGTAATTAGTCTATCAAAGATTTATTAAGTAGTTGCGATTAGGAGATAAAGGAAAAGCTATTTTCTTTTAGGATATTTAGTGTTATCACTCTCAGATTATTAAATATATTCGTTGATGTTTATTTAATATGTTTATGATTTGTAACTTATGACTTTATAAAATTCCATTAATAATTATAATTCGATTGTACAAGAGTTTAGTACAAATTAAATATGTTTTATCTTTTTTGCTATTTAATTATTTTGTTATAAATCTGCCATTTCATTTGTATCACGTAATTTATAATATTAAGTAGAGTAAATGATGATATTGGCTGACGGTATTTATATGTATAATTTATAGCTATCTACGGTACCCACTTGACACAAATGTGACGCGGATTAAAAATCACGAAATTGTAGAGAAACATTGCATAACAATTGATATCGAACAAATACCTACAGTTTTACAATATACAGATACAGTCAGACAAAAATTTCTCCGTGCACCCTTTAAAACAATAACTTTGTATAACTTAATTAACTAACTTAAAATTGCACCAAACGAATCAAGTTTTTTCGAGAAGTTAAAAAAATTAGTTCATAAAATTTTGTGAAAATAGAAATTGGTAGGTATGACGACGAAAAAAGTAAAAGTCACTTTTATAATAATAAAAGTTTTATCTGCGCTTACAATGAAAATTTGAACAACACACTTTGAACATGTATGTCAGTTAGATACATGCCGAAAATTTCATAAAAATCAATTAACGTTACTGTAAACTACGAGCGATTAAAAATAGTGAATTTTTCAGTTTTTCATAACTTTCGGCCTATGACTGTAAAAATAAATTTTGATATCTGTTGCTTGTGTTCGTACCAACCGGTTTCGGTGAATTTTTCACCATGTAATTGACATATGTTTACAAAACGTACTTTCTAAATTTTCACGATAAGCTCGGGAAAAAAGTTATATAACGTGATCTTTGGTACTTGCATCACCATTCCTATCAATTTCAATTTTCTAAACATTTTTTTCCCGCATCGTCTAGTTAAAACAATCCTTGCAATTTCTCGAAAAAGCTCAAGTCGTTTGGTTCAATTTTTAAAAAGTTACTCTACTTCAAAGAGTGTTTTTTGACTGACCATGTGTATTATGCACGTGAAAATTATCTGTTAGTGCACGATATTGTATCTAAATGATGACATTTCTACATATTACGAGGCTAATATAAGCGATTCGTATAAACATCTTCAGATTTATAACGGCAGAAAATTGTTTATAAATGGAATAAAATTTACCTACCATTAGTTTTCGATTGTAACTTTATGATTACTTTTTGACGATGGGGAGAATAATATTTCTACGCCTTTGACGTTATTATCATCGTATCAAAAAGCTATTTATGTCGTATTTGAGGAAAATGCGTAAGAATGTTATGATATGCGTGATTTTTCGTTTTACAATTTTTATTCGTAACATTACATTAAAGTTTTACTCGAAGCGTTCAGAGGTTGTTTATCTGTTAAAACTACAATGAAATTAGAATATAAAAATTTAAAACTCAAAAATTTTGAGTAGACTTGCCAAGTCTAAATTAATTTGTCGATTTAGATACAATTTATATAGGTGAAATATAATTGGACGGAAGTACAGTTTTGCGAAGCTATCATTTTTCCACTTGTACAGAATTTTAACTTTGCTTTACAAGATTGAACATTTATTGTTATTAAACCACATGAAAATTATCTTTGTAACTTATTCCTCGTATTTTCATTCCTTTGTGTCTTAAAAGTCTCTTGAGTGTGTATTGAGAAATCTACAAATAATAATTTTCTTAAATCTTTTATAAATGATAATTATGTATTTGTGAGTTTATTTATTTGAGAAATTATTCTGATCAATAATTTCGAGAAACTTACAATCAAAACGTGATAATAAGAATACTAGCTACTAAGTATCCTTGCTCCTTTCTGGCGTCGAAAATAATAATGGTAACTACATATTGGTATAATATGAATAGTTGTTGTATTGCTATTTACTAGCCTGATGATTTAGGATTATTTAAATTCTTTACATGTACATAGAGTTTATAATAAAGATGAAAGTTTAGGTGTAAAATTAGCCTTATCGTTAAAGATTTCTAATTTGGTTTAAAAGTTTAAAAAGAAAATGGAGCTCTATGTTTTACAAGTATTATAATGTTTTGTTCCGAGTGTTACAGTTTTTGCAAACATATTATGTTATTTGAGTAATATTTACATATACCAAATGCGTGTCCTGTCCTTTATAGTTAAGCGTCGTGTTTAAAGAAATTGGATAGTCAGATGCTTGCCGGGTACGATCAGCGTATCAGCGATGAACGTATCGGAAAAATTTGCTTGCTTAACTTGTGTTTAAAGAAATTAGAAATGAAGTTAGTGTACATATGCGCGGGACAATTAAAATAAATAAAATACGTGATAAATAAAATAAATGAAACTACATGAAATCAGTTGAAACATTTTTAAAACATTGTTGAAAATACTTCTGAAAGGTTAAATAACGTTGTAAAAATAAATTTAGTAGAGAAATTTTCCAACGTTTGAAAAACAGCGTAACGGATTATTAAAGAAATTAAAACGTTGAATTTATGTGAATTACACGAATGAATTACATATTTGAAATAATGAAAATACAGATCGCATATTGAGTCGGAAATTTAAGACATAAAAATCCTATTTCTCATTTATTTCGTATTAATTTGCATTTTGCTTTATGGAAATATGGAAAAATATTCCAATATAATATAGTACGATTTATTAGGAATTAAATAAAAGTCGGAGGAAATCAAAATAAATTTTAATAAATACAATGATCTTGAGATACTTATTTTCATCTAATTTATGTAAAATTATCAACTATCTGTGACGAAGTATTGTGATATATCTTAAAATATGTTTACACTATCACATACATGTTTTATTCTAAATTTTCTGAAATACCATACTCATCGTTCTGCGTGTGGAAGGCTATTAGTTGCACAAGATATTTAATCAAATATATTCAATCGTCAAGTAGAATTTCTAATTTTAAGCATTTAAAAGTCATTTGTTATTTTAACACTGTATAAATGATTACAGAAAACATCGTTGAATTAAAAAAAGGAATAAAATTTGCCTGGACGGATATTCAAAATGGAACTTCAAATAAGGTAGTGGATAGTGTATATTTAATAGATTAATAGAATTAATTAAAAAAGAGAGAAATTCGTTAAATATTGAACGAAAACATAACAAAATTGACACTGGGTTTATATTTTTTCACAGAATATAATTTCACAGAACAAGATATAATTTCAGGAGAAAATTTAATTTTTTGCAGACTTCAAAAGAATACAATTTTTGTTTGTAATATCTTCCGTTTTGTCTTTCATTATAAGATGTTATTATATAACCGATTTTGTCAATTTTTCTTTGAATATCATGAAAAATCAAAAAGTGGCGTTGAATTTATAATTATTCACACCACTGCCACCAATGCCAAAACACGAGAACAGAAAGAGGCTATTGAATTACATTTAAAAATAGATTATAAGTCAATAAAGATTCAATTACATAAATTAATTACAAAGAAGGTTTGAAAACATGATAAATCTTTATGAAGGAAAACAATATTTTTATTGAAATTGTTTGCAAATAAGCATGCATTAATACAGTGTATTGATACAATCCCAATTGACTATAATTTATTGTACTTCGGTTTATTATCATTAGAATGCAAATTTTTATACATTTATAGGGAAAAAGGCAAAATGCACAGAATACACATAGTATGCGAAAATATATAAAATATTCGAAATATAGTATTCGTTCTAAGATTTGACGAGGCGAGCAATTTTCTACTTATTTATTTAAACATTTATTTAAACTCCATGAACAAATCTCGTACGATATATTTCAAAACGTATATCGTACGATATATTTCAAGACGTATGAAACAGTGAAAAATATACCTAAATATTAGAAAAAATGGAGCGATCGGAATTTCGGTCTTCGTGTCTCGAAATTTTCGTTGGTTTGTTCGTACGGGCCTGAGGGTCCCGTATGCTTCGACTGCGCGTAACGAGCAGTTGTCGAGGTTCCCTGAGTTGGGCCAGTGGCAGCAGTTGCTGACTCTCCAGTACAATCACCGAGCGTATCCTTCGCGCGCTGAGTAGCAATAGCAACGCTTTGAAACGTGCACGTGTTTTCTCACTCGTGTGATCAAGAAAACCTCTCAAAATACTCGTTAACATAATTTTCTATCATAATCTCGCGACTGAATGTTAGTCGTATAGTGAATAGTGTATTTATAATCGACGATATCCTATTCGTCCTGGTTAGTTCGTTATCGCGTTGCAAGGCGGCGTCACTTCAAACTGATTATTCGCGCGTTCGTTTCTCGTGATAAATACCGCGATACGAGGATTTAATCGAGTAATATTCAGTTATCGCAATATATTTTCATTTCACGGAAATCGGCATTCTCGCGGAGAAAGTCATACAGAGTAAGCGTTAAAATCACACTCTGACAGTTAAATAGAAAATTGACGCCCAACTGTCCAGCAGTTTGCGTTTCATTGTAATTTCCCATTAGTTCTAAACTATTTTTATTTTTCACTTTATTATTATTCAACTAATTTTTTTTATGTATGGTTAAATTCTTCCCAAATCTCATGTTTAAACTATTTTTCGTTTCATCTTTCACTCTATAACTCCAGTGTCGATTAACTCTAAATTGACTGAACAGTGTATAATGGAGTGTTGATGTGAGTGCAAGTTCAAGGGATACGTACAACGAGGAAAGATTTCACGAGATAACAAGAAATTCTTGAGCGATGGTTCATATGAGCTACGCGCAATGGGCTTGCCTGCCCAGCACTTATCGGAACAAGGTTCGTACATTTGTTTTAACGTGTTTTTTTCTCCAATCTAGTTGCCAGAATAGTTTATCAATGCCGCGCGCATACATCGTCGCGCGTAATATTTCTTCGTTACACGTTCTTTTGGAATGTTTGCGATTCACATGAAACATTTTTTTTCTTTTTTTTATTTGGTGAACTTTTTACAATCACTTCTCTTTGAGAATTATAAATAAATTATTTTGGCGTGGTACCGTAACTTGGATTATAAGAGTTTATAGTACGTTTGATTCTAGTTGAATCTAATGCTTCAATCTAGAGGGTGTTGTCTTTTTAGCCTGCGAATCTGATCCTAGTACCTACTTAGGAAGGACACCTAGTATAAATTTATCGCACAGAATATGGTATAAATCCAAGACAATTAGGTCCGAACTTTATACTTTATGTAAAGTATAACATATTTTGCTTAATTAATTAATTTTCCTTTTTTGGGTTTTGGTGGTTGTTTAACTCTTATATTATATCAGTTACTGAATTTGGATATACATGAAACATTGCCGTGAAAGATCATCCATCGGCTGGAGCTATGCCCCGGATGTCGATAGGTTAACATCCAGTGAATTTTGCTAGAAGTGCGTACATTCCACACTTATTTGCTTGATTCAGATGGAACTCGCGTCAGTGTAAATTCGTAATCGCGTTCCGTCCAATGATGTTTGAACTTTGCGAAACGCGAAAAATCGTTTTGCTTGTTCCATTGATACAATACGACGGATAGATTAGTTTTACGAAGAATTACCGATGTTTATTTGCCGTGATATCATTTCCACGTGTCAAACACTTGATAATGTGATTCAAAGCGCTGCTTATTTTTTGCTTGTCAAACGTTATCTGCCTTGTCATTTTCTTTTCTAATTTCAATCTATTTCTGCTTTATGAGAACTGTTAGATTTCGAGGGATAAGAAACTTGCATATTTCTGTTTCATTAAATACTAGGTGATTGCATGATGATAATTTAGAGCAAAGTACCTACATGTTTTTCTGCATTTACGGAGACGAACGATTTTTTAAATAAACGAGGCTGAAATATTGAAAATTTTTCATGAATTTTAAGAAACGGAGAGAGTTGTATGCGTTTAAAAAACCGGACTGTTTCATCATGCCATTATATATATAATTAGATTATTATATATTTTATTTATTATATTATATTATATATTGTGATAATTATATATTATATATTACTAATATAAAAAATGCGATAAACAAAATAGAAAAGTTGTTGATTTTATTTATTTGAAGTTTTATTGTATTCTATTTACTGTGTGTATGTGTGCACTGCTTTTATAATATAAATTAATATCTTTATCTTTATTGATTTTTCCCTTATGCTTGGAAAAAAGATTAGATATAGTCTTTAAAAAATTTGCTATCTCTTTTCTTTTCAAATTGTTTCTTGGTTTCTTGTGAACATTTTTTTAATTACAGTAGTAAGGGGACTTTTTGTACATTTTCTACTTCCTCCTTTTTATAATAACTTTGGAACTGAAAACATATTATTCGTAACTAAATCTTTTGCTTCTAGAAAACATTCTTAATGAATGTAATCTTTCATTAAATTTTCAATTAAATAGGAAATGAAAAGCTGATCGATATTTGTAACTTCATATTATACCAATCATTTATTTTATTATTTAAATTTTGCATTTTATTAATCGAGCAAAGCACTTTTTAATTCCTCTCATTTTTACGTTCATCGACTTGGTGTTCTGCTCTTCTCTTAAAAAATTTCGCGAAAACTTCGGTTATAGCTTCTTTCACCATTGCTACTTTAAAAACATTATGTATATTCATTTGCGTACGCCATACAATTGTTTTTGGTTTACAAGAATCCCTATTATCGTTTATATTAGTCAAATTTAATATATTAATTTAGGAATTTATATTTAAAAACATGTAGTTGTTTGATGCAGAATATATCGTGAAATTATGCAGCATATTTTTTAATAATCTTATATTATAGTTTCTCTTTCCTTTTAAATAAGATAGAAATAATTATGAGTAAGATAAAATTGATAAATGATCCAAATTAATTAGGAATTTAGGAATTTATATTTAAAACGAACGAGTTTTAAGTGTTGCGTCGGGTGTTTAGATACTACGTGACTTTGTAACGATTTCCATAAACAACTGTATAACGTGTACTTTTTCTAGCGTTTATTCGCAAAACAGCTTTAATATAATAATAACTATATAATAATATAATATAATAATAATAATAACATAAACGTGTGATATTGACTGAAATACCGCAGATCAATAAAATATTAGTTATAATGAATCCAATCCAATTGGCTTTAAAATTCGAGTACTCGCAGAGTATAATTTCTTATATTTAATTACAATATTTGCATTGATTATTTTATGCTTTCTTAGGGCATACGAAAATTACGTTGATGAAATAAAATAAATAAATGAGATAAAAAAACATGAAATAATATAAAAGAAAATAAAGTAATATGTGATAATATAAATAAAATGAAACAAAATAATTAATTAACCAATTTACAAATAGAAACTTTCGAAAAAATTCAAAGAAATATGTTTACTGAATTTGATCCAGAATGTCGGTAGGCGCCACTTTCTAACCATCAGTATGTATCCAAGTTTTGCCTATGATTATATTTCGCAGGTTTGGAATTTGATAATTAATAGTGTAAATTTTGTCAGTTGCATATCAAATTTTTTTATCTATTTCGTTTTTGATTACACGATGTCAATGGATCAAACATCTAGATTCGCGTCTAATATATCGTTCGAAATCCAATGCTCAAAAGGATGTAAAGATCATTTGTCACAAAAAAAGTTTGATAAAGATTATTCGTCAGTGAGAAAAAATTATTAGCACCTGCGTTTTTCGGAAGCGGTCCTTGCAAAAAGATCTGCCAAGTGCCGCCGAAAGGCGACAATGCCTTACCATTTATATATGTGTTCTACCCTTATTTAATAGAGTGTTAAACGTCCCTCCTCTCGTACTACAAAAAAACATTCTTTTTCTTTTTACGTGGAGGAAATCTTCATAGACACCTTACCACCCTTGGCAAAGGTGGACAGAAGGTAGTGCCGGATTCTTACCGGCTAAAACCTCCACGGGCAAGACGACGGTAGACCAGTGTTGTGCGAGTTGATCGTCGGGCCCCTGTGTGCTTAACGCGAAGCACGTTTAACCAAGCGTACTCCCAGAAGGTACATCCACACCACACGCAAGGGAGGGGCTGGCCGCTTGCCTGTTGTGTTCTTCTAATAAATGTTGTATGTTTCTTTTAATAAGAAACTTTCTCAGTCCTCTGCTAATAATTTGTGCTCCTCTGTATGCCGAGCTGATTGGAAAGTATTTGATTCTTAATGTGGCAATTTCTCATAGCCCTCTCAAAATACAAGTAGTGAAGGTAAATAATTCCCTTAATTAAATCATTATTATTAAATCTATTGCGAAGCTCTTAATAATATATTTTTGCTGCTATTATATTTCTTGTAGTAAGAGAAGGCCGTTCTAAAAGAATTCCTGCCTCTTCTAATGCACTTATTTTCAAGATGCGTAGCCTTGCGTTTTCTATCGCATTGGCAGAGATTTTATAACGTATGGGATTAGCATAAGTTATAAATAGGTCTAATTAATAATTTGTAACAGAAGATTTTAAGCTCAAGATTTAAGTCCGATGCAAACGATCGAATTTGTAACAAATGACCGCAACGGCAATGGGTTGGAAGAACAAGAAAATACATATGTATGCATCCTTCTTTTTTGAAACAGGAGAACTTTATTTATTTCTTTGCTTTTCCAACGGCACTGGAACGATGTCTTAGGATAAAATATCGCTCATCTGCATCGACCCTTAAGATACACGAATAAAAGGGGTTTTTATTAGCCAACATAGCCCTACATTTCCGTTAGTGGAATTTTCACATGTTTATTACAAGTTGTATGTGTATTAATACAAGCGACGGGTGTGTATATCGCAACTGGTACCACTATGCGATTGGCCCAGACAGACGATATAAATGTCGTCCATTTGATTCGGGTTTAAGAGTGCTTCAAACGCAGCTGCGTACGACCGTCGTCGTTGACCGACGGTTCGGTTGAAGAAATCCGACGTTAAATTGGGTGAGTGGCGCCGGGCGACTTTTCCAACCATCTAGAACTTAGAATTTTTTTTTTTTTATTATTTAATTTGTACTTTACAATTTGTCCAGCTGAACATTTGGTAAATTTTTCTAATCTAATTGCTAAATAACATATGGATGGCTACTCCCAGCGGGATACCATCTTCGAGTTTGACTATTATGTTTCTTTAGTGAGGTCAGTGGGCTGTTTTCTTCTTAGTCTTCTTTCTATCAGAGTTTTGCTCGCTTCGGCAGCCACCTGGTTTGGACGTGTTGCCGTTCTTTCCTTGCATTTTTTTGCGCATCTACCGATTTTTTCTTCGACCATTGGTATTTTTAAGTCTGCGTATATTCTCGTTTCTGACATACCATGGGACGTTGACTATTGTTCTCAGTATCTTCGATTGTAGCGACTCTAGTTTATTTATGTGGCTCGTTGCTGCTGTCCCCAATAGCGGTATTCCGTACGTCCAAATTGGTTTTATTATCGTTTTATAGATTTTAAGCTTATTTCCTATGCCGAGTTTAGAGTTTCGACTAGTTAGCCAATACATCTTTTATTACGTCTTTTATTTCTCAAATCGCCACTCGTCGACGACAACGCGAAAGTAAAATCGTCCTTGTATTCGTATTCCGGTTTCCAAATTTTTGTTCTGGTTTGTTCTAGAGGTGTAGATATGTGTTTCAAATAACATTTTGCTATATGCTATTATACATAAAATAAAAAAATTCACTTATTTGGAAATTATTTGTGGAATCTTTCAAGACAAATCACTATTTCTTTGGAAGAATGTAGGACAAACGTAGAATTTGATACTTTGACAAATTGAAGTGGCAACAAATATTCGAAGTTTAAGAAGTGGTGCACTATTTTTATACAGGTTAGCTGTTATAAGTTACCGAATTTTCCCGCACAGATAACAGCTTTATTCTCTCTTCCTCTTCTCCGCCTCTTCGCAGTATGTACTCTAATTTATCTATCCTCTTTCTTTTTTGCTTCCTTTTTTTAAATCGTATTAAAAATAATTAGCATTGATCTGTCAAATTTAGGTTGAGTTAGTTTAGTTTATATAAAAATACAGCCACCTAGATGCCCGGATGAAGTGCAAGGAAACTAAATGTAATTAAAGCTTTTTACGAATATCTCGTAAATAGAAATCGAGTTGCGGTTACATTTATAGGTCAAAAATTGTTCAAAATTTTGGCGTTGACAATATATTTCGAGTTTATTGAAATCGGTAAGGTGTCCGCTGTTCTATTTATATAATTGTCCAGGCTATCTCGACCATAGCCTCGTACTTATGTATTGGGTTGGCTATTAAGTGATTGCGGATTTTGTCATTAGGTAGTAATGACCTTAAACATCGCTTAGTTACCGATCCAATACGTCCCGAAGTGGACCAATCGCATATTACTGTTAGGTTGTCCGAGAAGTTTCTTTCGTTTTACAAGGAAATAATGGACGCACAATGTTTTTTGTTTTATATTAGTTTATTGAATTATGCACGAACATAATAATAGAAATATAACGAAATGGATCATACCTAATTCAATAAAATAATATAAAACAGAAATTGTTGTTTACCTTACGAAACGAAAGAAACTTTTTCGACGACCTAATACCGTTGTACTGATGTGACTTTCATGATACTATCGATTGTTATATTAAGTTTCATCTTTGCGAAAATAAGTGCAACCTGATGTTATTTTTTCGAATTTTTGAAAGGCTTATTATGACCTTGTCCATCAAAAAACCGTAGCCATACTTTTTATTCCTTCTTAAGGACTGATAATTCTCCCTAAATAACTTTAAAATTTGCGTGTGAAAATAAATGAATAAAAATCAAATGACCAATGTCACTGACTCTCTAATTATAGGTAGTTTCATAAAAGGTGGACGAAAGCACAACTCGCTCAACCTTCTTTTCTTACAGTAGTAAATGAGAAAGTCTGAAACTAGCGGTTGATGCGTTAACCGAGTGTTCTTTCGTGAATCGACCGACTACGTTCTCACAATCGTTTAATTACGAGAGACTTCTCCTGTCTGTACTCCATGTCACATCGCGTTCAGCTTTACGCTCGAGGAGAAAGCATTTGTTGCTTGGATGTTGCAAGCCACACTTATTTCTTCCCTGTAATTCCTTCGTAATTACATAACGAAATTGCATAAGTGAAACGTTTGTGGTATTTTCATAATGTTGTGCTTTTCGATGCGACTAAGGCAATTTGTTTCTTTTAAACTTCTTCCTTTCTTTTATAACAGGCAGTATATGTTTTTTAAGAAATGAACTAAACCTAACTCAAAGATATATATATGTCGGAGATGAAAGGACATCGGGGCCTCGCTTTTGGAATTTTTGGGAAGATCCCCAATACCTTAGTCTAAACTTTGTATCATAGCTGTGCTTAAATAATAAAACTTAGAAGTAACTAGAAGTTTATGATTTAATCGGATTATGTTTGCTCGAGATTTGTAACAGTGGGTTTGGCTCGAGGTGACACAACTGGTCGCTAAACGTAGCCACGGTCACGGGAGGGCGTTTTTACCTAACAAAGGTATGCAGTAGTTGTATAGCTCTCCCTAAAAATATAGTTGACCCGAGGGGTACAGAGAGGTACAGAGAAGAGTATATAAGTGCAGTTCCACTTGGACTGAGTTAGTTAGTTGAGTTCTGCTTGTACTGTGGACGAGTTAGTTGAGTTACGCTTGAATTGTGGACAAGTAAGTTGTGTTCGACTTGGACTTTGGAAGAAAGCGCATTCTGTTATCCCGTTGACCGCGGATTCGTTGTTGGACCTAGGATCATTGTCATTAGCTTCTCGAGCGTCTGATTACCGCGGTTACTTGTCAAATTCTGTAATAGTCGTATTTGCACTATTCAATGTCTTCTCTATTGCATAACGACAAGGTGTAGTCCGAACGAAGATTCGTTTCACGCCCCTAACTCTAACCATATTGCGAACCCGACATATATATTAGAGAATTTATCATTTTGAATGATAGAACGACACTAGTCTTGTTAAAAGGGCTGTGCAAACCCTAAACTAAATATATATATATAGGTTATTGGGCACTAGATATCATAACGCTGATTAAATTGTTTTAAATCATGGCTTCGTTCAGCAGCAAATTTAGAAGCAAAGCAGCTTGCAAAGTAGCATTGGGCGATCTAATTACAATGGTCTAAGAGAGCAATTCGATCGTCTTGTAAAGAACAAGCTGAACAGCCCGTACAGAAACGTGTTCTACGTATTTTAACGTGTAGAGAGAGTCACGTTTTATAATTCACGCGCGTAATCAAAGCTTGAGATCATTTCATGTTACATCGTCAGCAGATACATTGTAGAGCACGTGTTTCTACTATTGGAAAACACGCTTTTTTGCAGACTTGCCATTTTTTGTTGGAATAAAAGATGATAACATTTTGGTATAAGTACATGTTAAAAACACGATATAATTTTTCTCTGGGTCTCTTATTACACATTTTTCTTCCTTATCGCACTGTTATTACATTGACACGCCAAATAATATGTCATTGGTCATCGCATTCGTATAACTTGCACGTAACTGAAGAATACATACAAAGGTTTAGTTAATTTTTGATTTTTAAATTATGTAGTATTATGTAGTATTATGTATTCGAAAAAATTAAAGCCATAAATCTATGGAAGTGTACAAGCAATCAAGGATATATTTAATATTATAATAATTGACATTTTTGAAGTGTTCAATAGGTGCAAAAATGCGCATATGATCTCATAATCAAATACGATTTATCATTAGGATTTACCATTTTTAGAAAACAAAATTCATGTATTGCAAAAAGATGACATAAATGATAATCGATTCCAATGTAAATTAAAAAACAGTGTTTGCAACATCTTTAATATGCATAAATACATATACTATGTATAACTAATTAGACTTAAATCAATTTAATGAAAATAAATATATGTAATTGTGCTCCTGACCTAATAAATGTATTTCGTAATTTTACAAAAAATATATTGCAAAAACAAATAAAAAGTTTGAGATAACGATGAATTTGACGAATGTAATAGGATTAGTAAAAAATAAAGTTTATAAATGTTTAGAGTTTTATACAGATTTTGTAGAAATAATATATAAGTAAATTACTCATTGTTTATTTCTATTTTTTTGCGTTATGTTATGTAAAATTGAAAAGTTTGCGATAATAGTGACACAATTGTTATTAAATAACAGGCAACAGTTTTAAAAAATAATATCTTTTGAATAAGACCTCGGATCAACGAAACTGAGTTACACAACTTTTTCAGGTTGAAATACTTCTTGTGGTAAAGGCTATACCAAATTACATACTCTTTCGTGATCCTTATCACGTACGATATCAACCGTAAGATAATTTATATAATAATAATTTAATGTAAATTAAATTATTTTAATATCATACTTTAGATCTTAAGAAAATATCCATTAACGTAACACTGATATTGTACGTATTAAAAATATTAAATCCACGATGAACGTTCCTTCCAAATTTAAATGAATTAAAAATTTTATGTGCTTGACTAGATTGACCGCGTAGTATGGAAGTATGTGTGTGCGTAGCGCCTCGAAAACAAAGGAATATAAATTGTTCAATCAACAGTTTGATATGGAAGGAGGTGAGACGCGTATCGATGTGTATCGATGAGGTGTATCGATGAATATCTTTGAGATCGTTTATCAAATAAATATATAACTATTCTAATATAAATTCTAAGTGTAAATTTATTGTTCCTATACCATTATTTCGGCAATTAAGATCCAAAATTTTCAACAATAAAAGGGCTAAAGAAATTATAGTAGACTGTCGTAAAGAGCAATGGGAAACTTACAACAATATTGATATTGAGGCAGGACCCCAGACGTAACAACATAGAACAATTATTTAACAACGCGAAGAAGCAATATGAGATAATTGATAATCGTAAAAATAAGTGAATCGAGTGAAATTGATGATTGTACACCGTAACTTATCTCTTGTAGGTAACATTTCAACATTATGTGTATCGCGTAATAAAAGACTCATCGTGGCGCCACGGCGAAAGCTTGGAAAATTGGCGTGGCATTCAACGTGTTAAGAAAGGTGTACGTGACCATCTTGAGTCGACAGTTGTAAAACACGTATGCGTTGTAGTAATACCAAAAACTCTGGTATAAAAAGGAAGTGTTGGTGAAGAGAAGGGTCAATGTTCAGTAGTAGTCAATACTCGTAGTTAGAGTTATGACTGAGTTGTGACTAGTGGCAGTTGCGAGTAAGCTGCGAGTAGTTGCGGGTCAATCGTTGCTCATAAGTTATGGGCTGTTAGTTGTAAGTCGTAAGTTGAGTTGTGAACTATCAATTTAGTTGTCCTTAGTTGTATCGCATTACTTACTACATTAAGTTCTATTTAAATAGTTATAGTTCTCTATTTCAATCGTAATAAAGAAATCTATATAATAAACAAAAACCACTATAATTCTGATTTCTATAGTAATAATTGAATTATTATCTATTTTGATCGAAAATGGCTTGCCTTTTATACATAAAGTAAAATTTACTTATAGTATTTAACACGTTGACCGCCACAACAGCCGTATTCGGGTGTCAGCAAAGTTTCTGGTCAAGCCACGTAACCCATATTAGGGTGTCGCTTATTTGACTACTTGCGGAAAGATAATAATAAATTGTTAATTAATAATTAATCGTAATAATAGTTGAATCGTTATAAAATAAAAATACGGAAATGGTTTATTAAAAAAATTATTTAGAATGTAAAACTTTAAAGCATCGTATACATAGCTGAGGTTGGTCGGGACAATTTGGACAATAAGTTGTTGTTTTCTTCAAATTCTTTCGTGCCTTTGCTCGATCCATTCGACGTCTTTTATTCGCATAACATAATTTGCATGCGCGTCTAATGCTTCTTCCGGAATTATTTTTCCGAGCGGCGATATTATGCCGACTCCGTCGAAGACAAGAATTTTTTCTATTTTCAGACAACCACGATAATTTTGCAACTAATAATTGTCTAAATATTCTAATATTTATATTTGTTCTTGTTGCAATTTTGTAAACCGTCAAAACGTTTACAACAGAAATTCGCAGAAAGAATCGAATGCCAAGTTTTCCGTACCATTTGATTCCTTTTCTAATTGTGGTGGCATAAGAAATCATTTGGTCGGAATAATCTATACCACACTTTCCTTCGTTATATTCGACAACAGCTAGTGGTTTTAACGTTGCGAACAAACGAAACGAAAGATGATTCTTGAGACCACCGCTTGAGCGATTCGCAGTACTAAAATATCGATGGCAGCACCTAGCACAGAACGCTTGGTACTGCTGTACGCGTGGCCTGACGGAGATTTCTTTGAAAACACGCGTGCCAGTCAACGTGTTAAAGAAGCAAGAGTAACGTTAACATTAAAATTAGGACATTTGAAGCAACAGGAAATTTGTTTAAATTTTCAATCTGTAGATCAAACATATTTGTTTACAGTCTTTATTCGTAGCTATTTTGTTGATATGAGACCGTTTCACGAAAACTATTCGTGCAACTTTCTAAAGATCCAATGGGACGAAGAATAAACACGTGACATAATATACAGTGTTTTGAACTTTTAAGGTTACGTAAAAATGATCGTAAAAATAAACTGTACGAAGTTAGCATCTAATTTTTTAAATCTCGTATCGTTCCAAACGAATAACGATTTATCTCAGAAGATTTCAGAAATAATTCCAAAAAAGTGAATGTCTTCGTAGTGAATATTTTGATTTTATATAGAATAGTATTACGGTAAAAGGTTCTTCTTTGGAACACATACACTACATCCCAGAACAGCCCAGAACAAAAATTTGAAAATTGGAACACGGGCCGACAAACGACATCGATGCAAGAGCAAAATCAGTCTTATATGCGCGTTCCACTTTTCATAGTTTCGTTCTGGGTTGTTCCGGTGTTGTAGGTAAAGAAAAAGTAAGAAAAGAAGATTCTTTTATTATACGGCATTATTATCAAAATGAAGAGAAATGTCCTTAATTTAAGGAATTTGTAATCTAATTGAATAAATTAGCTAAAAGGATTCTTGTTGTATATTTTTAATTATCGTACAATGAACGAACCTATTATTTAACACTAGCACTACCACGCCAGTGAAATTGACTGGTTTTACAATTTTATTTTAAAATTCCTACTACATGTTATATTTTTTTCTGCAATGATGTAATGACTTTCGCAACGATAACTGAAAGAATAATATAATGAATTTTATTTCGTTTTTTATGTAATCAAACTGAAAATAATTTTCTATCAAGGTTATTTATACCAATACCAGTCAAAATGATTGGTACTTGTCAGAGTGTAAAAGAGTGCTGCAATCTGTTTATCGAAGCCCAATTAAGCAGTTTCCTCGTTTTCTACAACTTGCCACGCGTTTTTCAAATTTTTACCGCGCATCGTTCGATATGATGATATCAGTTCGATTCGATCAGACCAGATTCGATATGACGACAGCAGTGAAAAGGACTGGTTCTACAATTTTATAAATGTGTCGACTCTCGTCGACTAGAGACATAGGACATAGAGACTATGGTCCCAGATGGATCAATAATACCAAAAATCTACTACATAACATGGAATTGCTTCTGCAAGAAAGTAATAAATCGATAAGTATAAAAATATTCTATTATTACGTATTTTTTAAAGACCAACTATCGGTAGTTCCAGTGTTTATCAGCGAACGAACGTATCTTTAACGAATGTTTTCACAAACAACGCCAAATATAAAGATTTCATATTTCTAAATAAATTTCTAATATTTATTTATTCCTATGAATTATCCAATTCTCAGTATTGCTATCGTTAAACTAATTCTACTTCGATGCTATCAAGTATACTTCGCTTTACATTAATTAAATGTTCCGAAATAGTTATACAATTATAGTAACAAAAACTTATATGCATTATTTTACGTATCAGGTATTTTGGGAAGGCAGATCTTTAGATAAGATAAATTCAGTATTATGTAGTTAGTACGCCATTTTTTAATTCTCGAAATTTTTGTTGTTGTTCCAAGTTGTTCTACATTTGTCCTAGATTGTTCCAAACAAATAATGATTTATCACGAAAGAAGAGATTTTGTATTAGGCCCATTTTTTTTTAAAATCGAGCGTTTAAAGGTTATTTTAGATTGTTTTAGTCGTTGGAAACATTGTTCCCAGTTATAATTCCAATATTACGTTTAGTTTTGGAATTAATCGATGAAATTTGTCGAGTGCATGCAATTGAACGCACGCATATCTAGATACGTTGCCAGTTTCAAACAACCGTAAGTTTTTGCTTCATCAGCTCAATTTTCAGTCGTATTACCGTCCAAATTTACAAAGCTACATTGTATCATTTGCTGATATATATTCTTGTTATACTATTTAGAGAAATTGTTCGAGCCTTGAATAATAATACATTATCGAAATGAATAATACGAATCATACGTTGTTGTTTTGTCAACAATAATGGTGTTCTTGTTAATATTATTAATAAATAAATGGTAAAGATTGAGATATACATCGTATTATTTTTCAATATGTAAATATAAAACTTATTTAAGTAATTATATACAAAAGGGCACACTTCACCGATTTTCATGATTTTGAGATGTGTTGTCAAGGTCATCATTCTGGACAACTTTTTTTTTATACATGTTATCGCTACTTGACTTTAGTTTCCAAGATATTTGCAAAAAGCTTTAATATAATTTATGTTGCGATTACACTTCGTTTTGGAGTAAACGCATTTTTATGTAGTACAGCCTAAACTTAATAAGTAAATAAAAAAGGAAAATTAATTAGTCAAGCGAAATATATTATACTTTACATAAAGTATAAAGTTCAAACCCAATTACCTTGGAAAATGCTGCTTCAAACGAAAAAATATTATCTTATATTGTCTATTCTTCTTTCCATGTCAGTGCAAGTACAAATTGCATTACATCTGCACACAGATCTTGATTCTTATCATCGTGCTCTCTCCTGCAAAATATTCAGTGAAACTTACAAAATCTTTACAATCAACATCATCTAATTACATCCATTTACACGATACATTTATCGTTTACACGATAATTACGCGATATTCTGTGCAATAAATTTATACTAGGTATCCTTCAGAAATTTACCACAATTTTCTTCAGATCTACATATTTAGATACCATTTTTCAGAAATTCAACATGATTTTCTTCGGATCTGCATTATGATTAAATTTTATTATCCAGTGCTCTAAAATCTTCCTTAAACGCGCCAAAACGATCAGTAAATATTATAAACTCAACTTACAACCATTATTACCTAATTTCTGTAATCTCACGAATATTCATTTATGGATATAAATGCATATTTACCAGCAGTTACTATCGACATTACCTTTTGCGAAACAATTGGGGAAGTACCCTCAATTAGAAACTAACAGACGTATCCTTGGGACAATTTTCGATTTTCTTGTCTTTTTAACTCCATCCATTTCCGTAGTAATCACAGTGGTTTCCGATTTTTCTTCCACCCTAAGTGCCACCCTCTTGCTTCCTTACATTGGCCGTGACTAACGCGATTCCAGGTGCGTTGCAAAGGGCTTCAGGTATTTCCACACAGCACATTCTTGGATTCTCTCTAAAGAAGAAAAGAAAACGAACTTTAAGACCAAATTTCTTTTACCGCGCTTCTTACGATTAATTGAAATGTTCTGCCTAGCATTTTTTCATTTTTTAAAATATCTTCAAATCATGGACTATGCCATTTGTAACCCAAATTTACAAAGTTATAGTATAAACGTTAGCATCTTACAATTATTTTAAATTGTCTTGATCAGAAATAATCTATAATTACTCAAACTTCTTTAGTTACAACTTCCGTCACATAATGATTACCAATAACTAAAAATTACATTACAGTAATGGTTATGGATAACCAAAAACAATGTTTATCGTTAATAATAGTTATCGGTAACCGCAGAGATCATAGAACATTTGTAATAATTATTCCTAATCAGAACACTCACAAATTGATTTTTTAATCACTTAATTTTTTCAAAACATCTTTTATAATTTAGTAGGTTTTTTTATTGCCAAGAAGAGTTAACTTTTTTTTTAAATAACTTCTCTAAATTTTGCGAATAATTGTTATTTTTGCCCGCTATTTGAAGTATACAAAGTTCTTCATATTTTTATCTTTTAAACAAAGTTAGAAAATCTTATGCAGCTTATAGGGATCTAGAAACAGCATAATTTATTTACTCTAATTGTTTTTTAGATGTCTTTACCAATTTATAATGTTCTATTACAAAGTGTCGTAAATTAAGTGGTCCTACCTTTAAAAATCGATAGGATATTTTATTGCAATACCACGTACATATGTTGAAACCACTAATTTCTTAACAAATTTTTCTAGCTTTCACTTCTATTCTTTGTTTTCTCCTTACTATGTTTGCGTTTACGTGTAAGTTGTACGTATATTTAAAAATATTAATTAAATATATCTTCCGAATTTTGGATCTTAATAGCCGAAATAATGCTATAGGAACACTAAATTTACAGTTAGAATTTATATTTGATAATCGATTTCAGTGATATTCATCGATACACACTTGCACGCGTCTCAGCACTTTCTTCCATACCAGACTGTTAACTCAACAGTTTACATTTCTTTGTTTTCGAGACGCCGCGCGCACACAATCTTCCACACACTGATATTCACATACATGCATCGCTACTACGCAGCTCACCTAATCTAGCACATAAAATTATATATATCTCAATAATATGATTTCAAGTCGTTTCTTGATAAAAATGCCCCATTTCGCTCCTTTTATAAAATTAAAACGTTCTATCTGAAGCATTTAATTAATTAATACATTATTATCTATGTATTTATTATTTATTTTTCATTGTCTATTGCTATTATCTATGTATTATCTACGTGTACGCTTAGGTATAATGGTAGGTATAGGCTGTCACGAAAAGCTGACTAAATTAAATCGAATAAAGAAAAGCAAGAATCACAGGAAGAAAATGTAAAACCTCAGTTTTTTCAGTCTCCAAGTGCCAGATAGAATACTAAGTAACGATAGAAAAGACGGTATAAGCATCAGATGATAGCGTCTGATGTATGGCTCAGACCCATTTGCATATACTGAAACAACGAAGAAACACGCTTCTGTTTTCCAATAAGGCTCATTCCACATCAAGTCGATCATTTTTTGACTTATAAGTTCAACATTTTTTCAGTGAAGTATCGTATAATTTGCGTGAATTGCTCATTTTCATGAAAATGGAATTCACAAACTATTTTTATAATCGAGTTGCTCCTTTGCAGTTTTAATGTCTGTGGTTTAACATATTTAAATGAAATTTTGTTCGCATTAAAAAATCAGTATTTCGTGACGTTAGAAATGATAAACACACGTCTGTCTTACAATTTTGAAAATTTTACTTCAAACTGATTTTCAAAAATTTTCAAATACTGAGTTCGCCTTAAACGTGTGTAAGTACATGTCTGATAATCGTCTGTTTCAATAGCAAACTGCAGACGCAAGTATATTGCAATCAAAATCTTTTGTTTCTTTTCAAGCGAATGAAGCTCTATTAGAATATATTGCGAGTAAATGTGTTTTGTGTTTTTGTGCAGCGCGCAAAATTTAAAAGGATATATTAATCTCTTCTTGTTATTTATACAATTGATATACAAAATAACACGTTTGAATATTGATTAAAAATTCATTTTTGATTGAAACTAATCTCACCTAACGCTTGGAATGCCCCTTTATATCTAACTCACTTTACTGGTCTTTTTTTGTCCTGAGGTGCTTTGCAATCCGAGCACGCTTTTCCTGGAAACAGTGCTAGACAGGGCCCTATTGTCTAAAGATGGAATTTCCTTAGCCGTACTGCCGCGCCTTACGCGGTTGCGTCTGAAATTCCCAGTCTGAGTCTTATATCCGAATTGTATGGGTAACATTCATCACTTGTCTGCGCCACTCACATAGCAACACCAGCTGATATACGCGTGCGGCGCTTGTGTTGATACACATAGCACAGACGACTATGTTTTTTCACAAACGAGTTTTAAGTGTTGCGTCGGGTCTTTAGATACTACGTGACTTTGTAACGATTTCCATAAACAACTGTATAACGTGTACCTTTTTTACCGTGTATACACAAAACAGCTTTAATATAATAATAACTATATAATAATATAATATAATAATAATAATAACATAAACGTGTGATATTGACTGAAATGCCGCAGATCAATAAAATATTAGTTATAATGAATCCAATCCAATTGGCTTTAAAATTCGAGTACTCGCAGAGTATAATTTCTTATATTTAATTACAATATTTGCATTGATTATTTTATGCTTTCTTAGGGCATACGAAAATTACGTTGATGAAATAAAATAAATAAATGAGATAAAAAAACATGAAATAATATAAAAGAAAATAAAGTAATATGTGATAATATAAATAAAATGAAACAAAATAATTAATTAACCAATTTACAAATAGAAACTTTCGAAAAAATTCAAAGAAATATGTTTACTGAATTTGATCCAGAATGTCGGTAGGCGCCACTTTCTAACCATCAGTATGTATCCGAGTTTTGCCTATGATTATATTTCGCAGGTTTGGAATTTGATAATTAATAGTGTAAATTTTGTCAGTTGCATATCAAATTTTTTTATCTATTTCGTTTTTGATTACACGATGTCAATGGATCAAACATCTAGATTCGCGTCTAATATATCGTTCGAAATCCAATGCTCAAAAGGATGTAAAGATCATTTGTCACAAAAAAAGTTTGATAAAGATTATTCGTCAGTGAGAAAAAATTATTAGCACCTGCGTTTTTCGGAAGCGGTCCTTGCAAAAAGATCTGCCAAGTGCCGCCGAAAGGCGACAATGCCTTACCATTTATATATGTGTTCTACCCTTATTTAATAGAGTGTTAAACGTCCCTCCTCTCGTACTACAAAAAAACATTCTTTTTCTTTTTACGTGGAGGAAATCTTCATAGACACCTTACCACCCTTGGCAAAGGTGGACAGAAGGTAGTGCCGGATTCTTACCGGCTAAAACCTCCACGGGCAAGACGACGGTAGACCAGTGTTGTGCGAGTTGATCGTCGGGCCCCTGTGTGCTTAACACGAAGCACGTTTAACCAAGCGTACTCCCAGAAGGTACATCCACACCACACGCAAGGGAGGGGCTGGCCGCTTGCCTGTTGTGTTCTTCTAATAAATGTTGTATGTTTCTTTTAATAAGAAACTTTCTCAGTCCTCTGCTAATAATTTATGCTCCTCTGTATGCCGAGCTGATTGGAAAGTATTTGATTCTTAATGTGGCAATTTCTCATAGCCCTCTCAAAATACAAGTAGTGAAGGTAAATAATTCCCTTAATTAAATCATTATTATTAAATCTATTGCGAAGCTCTTAATAATATATTTTTGCTGCTATTATATTTCTTGTAGTAAGAGAAGGCCGTTCTAAAAGAATTCCTGCCTCTTCTAATGCACTTATTTTCAAGATGCCTAGCCTTGCGTTTTCTATCGCATTGGCAGAGATTTTAAAACGTATGGGATTAGCATAAGTTATAAATAGGTCTAATTAATAATTTGTAACAGAAGATTTAGATTTAACCTCAGATTGAACTTCAAGATTTAGATTTAGATTATTAGAAAAATATATAATAATTTAATCCTTTTTTGGTTTTCTGTTATGGTCAAGAATTACGAGGTGGATAAGTTTTCTTTTTACTTTGAAAAAAATTTGTTTGTATTCGTTAAATATATATAAAATCATACCTCAAAATTCAACAAATTCTTTTCTTTCTTTTCCTTCTAAAAAAAAAAAAAATCATAAAAAGACGCTGTTTTAGAACATTCTAATTCAGGATACTCCCTTAATCGTTTTATTTACTAGTCATATCGTATCCCGTTGCTTTTTGGGGGTTAAAATGGTAATGGTCATTTCTTTGACCTCTGAGGTTGTAGATGGTTTTATAGGAAAAGATATCTAGAAAGGTGATTTACAAAAATTTCATGTATTATCACAAATGTGATTTATAGGTATACAAATATTTCTGCTTCATTGGTAGAAGAAAGTGTTTTTTTATTATTATTTAATTTGTACTTGACAATTTGTCCAACTAGACATTTGGTAAATTTTTCTAGCTTTATTGCT
>NT_176602.1:0-5035 GCF_000188095.3 Bombus impatiens
ATTTATCCACGTGTTTTCTCTGTTTACACACCGAATAACCTCAATAACATCAAGCATAGAAAGAAGAGTGAAAAGAAAACACCCTGCAGACCTCACAAAGGACACAACCTAACAAACACGAAGTTGGTACCCCGTTTGGCGTAGCCACCCACATGTTATATTAGTATACCGCTATAATATTTTACCAAATGTCCTACTGGACAAATTGTAAAAATTTAAATAAATAAATAATAAAAAAAAAACCGCTACGGTAACATCCACTCACTCCAAACATCACCAACGTCCAGAGTAACATCCAAAACATAATACGACCAAAGTCTTTCTCCCATCCCAATCGCGAACCTCACATAAATACTCCCCCCGAAATCACCCGGGCAGTCTGCAGTCAGCAATACTCAAAACCTACCCAAAACCTTGTCGTTGTGAATCTTCGAAAAGTTCATTGCATAAGTGTGTGAAAATAAAGAGCTCGATCTCCTGTTTCGAGATCAACACTTGATAAATTATTACCCTACACCATCGTCGCCTGTTTACTGTCTATGGTCTGCCTTCATCCTAGTCCTCGTCTATTGTCTATACGCTGTCGATGGCTTCAGTGTTTGAAAAAACTGCAAAGAATACATATAGGGTTTTCTTAGAAGTGGTGACCACTTCAACATAAAATAATGAGAAAATCACATTCCGTGAAAGTAATCTCCATTAATCAAGAGCGTCAATAATTATATGTTATCGGCTATTCACCACTCACAGCGACGAACCGTATATATATATGTCGGATTTACATTAGAATTAGGGTTAGGGGCGTGAAACGAATCTTCATTTGGATTACACATTGTCGTTATGCAATAGAGAGGACATTGACTAGTGCAAATACGATTATTACAGAATTTGACAAGTAACCGTGGTAATTAGATACTCGAGAAGCTAATGACAATGATCCTAGGTTCAATAACGGATCCGCGGTCAACGGGATGATAGGTGAACGTGCTCACAAAATCTAAGTCTGACTCCTTTGTTGGTAAAGCGTGAAATAATCACTGATCGTAAAGACGTTACTCTTTTCATCGATGAGATCGCGAGCGAGAATGACTTTTCCGTCCCGATGATGCCACAGAGGAAAACTATAATGGGGTGTGTCTAAGGACACGAGATCATCGGATTCGTCGAGGATAGCCTTCGTTGAGAAAATAAGGGAAATTGGCGTTGCTGCTAATTGGTCAATCTCCATATCGATGGTTAGAAAAAGATGCTAGCCGCCCTCAAGGGAAAGTTGCTAGTGGGAGACGTCGTTCGTTGAAAAATAAGTCTCCTCTATCTTCCCGTAGCTGGGACAAAGACTGTTTGTCTGTTTGAAGGACTAAATCTTAACATTTATAACGGGCCCTCAGGCTAGCTGAACATGTACTGCGGAGACGCATCGACATCTGGCAATCATCTTACTCGAAGAATAGGCGAAGTGTGGCGAGCCACGCGACTTTTACTGTCGAGTGTTACAACTATTCCCTTTTTAAGGAGACCTATAGAATTATTCCATGCCTTTGTTAGACAAAGCGTTTATCCCGTGACCGCGGCTACGTTGGGCGACTGGTTGTCGCTTCGAGCCCAAGCTCATTATCACAAATCTCGAACAAATAAAATCGGATCGACTGACGACAATTGTTTAATTACGCCTATGATAAAATCTAGATTACGGTGTTAAGGGATTTGCCCGAAGTTCCAAAGAGAAGTCTCCGATGTCCTTTCATCTCCGACATATATATATGATTATTCAGTTAGCAAAAGTGTCATATAACCTCTGATAATCTTTGTTTCTCGATTTTTTCAGAGTAGTAGGTTGTTCATCAAGGCCGGCGCAAGACAGGTTCAGGGCGTTCGCCGAAACCTGGCCTCGCGTTTTAAGAGACCCTGCGATGTACGAAAATTACCCAATTAAAAAACACCGATTTTGAGTAACTTTTTACAGAGTGATGATACCATTAACAGATGCAACACATCTTTTTAGTAGTGATGATTCAGTTTAAAGAAGTGGCAAAAATTATCAAAGTTCAGTGTAACTCCATAAAGTCCTCATATCCTGGAAACTACTCTTTAGATAAAAAAAATCCAAAAATCCAGGCGCTTTCAGAGAAATGTACTTTTTAGAGAAATTAAACTACATCAATAGTTTTTTGCAAAAGTCATATATGATTACAAATTTTGTACTGTCATTGAATTTTTTGCTCCTTAAAAGCAAATTATGGACACGAAAAAATATTACTTGGATTTGTTTAAAAAATTGCTTAAGAAAATAGAGATAAGGCTCCCTATTTTTGAAAGCCTGTCGACGAGTCGCAACTTCTATGAACTTCCATAGGAACTGGGCATAGCAACCCTTGACATTTATTTAGTGGTTGTGTGTCAGTTGCCGTCTTGCGGTTCATATGTTTTATGCTGAGCTCATATGCTGTATGATGCTGACCGTTAGTCAATCTCTCGACGCGTGGCAAGAACTGTGATAGTTACGTTTCGGTAAATTTAAGACGACGAATATTTTTCAAAGTTATATTGTGACGTAAACCGTGACATATACATTTTTAAAACGTTTGATTTTCGGTAAGCATTTTTTTTTCAATTATTTCTCCTCTTTTAAGTTAAAATCAACTCTAACTGAAACCGCATCGCAGAAAAAACGTATGGCAGTCATACAAATGAAATTCAATACATATAACTAGTTGAGAATTTGAATTCGTTATTATTAAATTAATTTCGCTCCAAATGTTAAAATTTCGATAAAGTTCTTTTTTTTTATTCATTTATTTAAATTTTACAATTTTTCCAGTAGGACATACGGTAAAATATCATAGCGGTGTACTAATATAACATGTGGGTGGCTACCCCCAGCGGGGTACCATCATCGTGTTTGTTAGGTTATGTCCTTTGTGAGATCTGTTGGGTGTTTCCTTTTTAGTCTTCTTTTTATGTTTGTTGCGCCGACCGTTTCCGCTGCCAGCCGGTTCGGGTGCGTTGCTATTCTTTCTCTATACCATCTTGCACATCTGCTAATCTCCTCCTTGACCATTGGCATTCCCAGGTCTTTCCGAATGTCGAATCGTTTCTAACGTATCATGGCGCGTTTACTATCGTTCTAAGAATTTTAGCTTGCATTGCCCCTATTTTGGTTATATGGCTCATTGCTGCTGTTCCCCATAGTGGTATTCCGTATGTCCAGATTGGTTTTATGATAATTTTATATATTTTTAGTTTCTTTTCTATACTTAGTTTGGATTTTCGACTTGTTAGCCAATACATTTGTCTCCTTGCTATCTGTATTTTGTCTGTTATTGCTTTAATATGCTGTTTCCATGTGAATCGTGTATCTAAGTGGAGTCCTAGGTATTTGACTTGCCTTGTTTGTATTATGTATGTGCCGTTTAGTATAATGTTTGGTGGTATCTGTTTTCGCAGTGTGAATGTGATGTGTTTGCATTTATCCGGGTTTGCTTTAATTTGTTTAGCTTAAAGCCAATTTTCTATTTTTGTGATATGTCCTTGTAGTAATGTAACTGTTGTTGCAGGGTTAGTGTGCCTGACTAGTACAGCTATGTCATCCACGAATGTCAGTATTTTGCTATTGTTAGTCGTTGGTATGTTGGCCGTGTATAATGTGTATAGAATTGGTCCTAAGACGCTTCCTTGCGGAAGCAGTGCCTTGATGTCTTTAACTTCGGAGTATGTGTCTTTGACTTTTACTACAAAGGTTCTGCTGCTTAAGTAAGATTTAATTACATGGTATATGTTGGAATACAACGATATCAATCGCATGCAGATAAGACGTCTGATCATACGGATTCTTCCGCTCGTTGCCCAGCGCCATCCCCACTAGCGTGCGTTCGTGAGATGCACCACGGCAGTTAGCACGTGCATGCTTTTTCAAAAAACGCCGGAAGAAACGTGAGGATGTGGATGGAACATTCTAGATGGGCACGTCGAGAAGCTACTAGAAGGTTCTGTGCCACATGTGACGCCACGCAGACACCCACACAGGTCACACTCATTACTGCATAGAGAGTGGGGCTCTAAACCTTTTCAGGGGCCATGGGTCACTACGCCAGTCAGTCTGTGAAGGCTGCATATAATGTGTATGGAATTGGTCCTAAGACGCTTCCTTGCGGATCCGCTGCCTTGGTGTCTTTAACTTCAGAGTATGTGTCTTTAATTTTTACGAAGGTTCTGGTGCTTAAGTAAGATTTAATTAAATGGTATATCTGCTCCGGGAACTGTTTTCTGATTGATTGAAGTAGGCTATTGTGGTTTATCTTGTCAAATGCTTTCTCGATGTCCATAAAGAGGGCTGTGGAGTGTTTGTTTCTGAATCCGAATTGGTGATCCGGTATTAGTTGATTCTTCTCTATTATGGGTTTTATGCAATCGTAAATTACTTTCTCTAGTATTTTAGAGAACACAGGGAGTAATGAAATTGGTCTGTATGATTTAGTTTGATGTGGGTCTTTGCCTGGTTTGGGTAACATTATGATCTGTGCCAGTTTCCAAATGTTAGGAAAATATTGTATTCTTAGTATTGCGTTTACTATTATTGTGATTTGTCTTATCGCTTTTGGCGGAAGGTTTTTCAAGATTTTGCCGTTAATTAGGTCGATTCTTGGTGCTTTATTATTTTTTGTTTTCTCGATTATGTTTCTAATTTCTTGTGCTGTTGTTTTGGATGTGGTGTAGTGTTTGTCAGTTGATGTACTAGTGGTTAGCGCATCCTTGTCCGTATGACTAATGCTTGCTGTCTGAGCATTGTGGTTGCTGTTGTTGATATTATGTGGGGTGAATGTGTTGCATGGGTGGTTGGAGAATTCTTCAGCTTGCTCTTCGTTGCTTCTTGCCCATGTGTTGTCTGCTCTTCTGATTGCTGGTACCATTTTTATTGTCTTCTTTATTTTTTTTTGTGGCTTTCCATAGGGAGTAGTTGTAGTTCTCGTGTGCAGATGGTGACACGATGAACTTTGTGAACTCGTTGTTGTTGTGCTAACTCGTTGTTGTTGTGCTC
>NT_176602.1:5092-17555 GCF_000188095.3 Bombus impatiens
GAGTGTGTGTAGGTGTTTTTTGTTTTCTTTTGTTCTATGTTTTGCTATTTTGCTTTCGCTTTTCTTTTTTCTCTAATTTTTTCGAGGATGAAATTATTCTAATGGAATTATTTTTGTTTGTCTGTTGGTTGATTCGAGTATAGTGGTTGCCCTTGCTGATTCTTGAATAGTTTCTGTAAATGTTGTTAGTGCTTGATCGATGTGTTCAGGTGTTTTCAATGGGATGTTGCAGTTGATTTTGCTCTCAATTATTTCTTTAAATGTTTGCCATTTGGTGGTTTTATTGCATAGCGTCTCTGAATTGCTGTATTGGTTTTTTTCTGTATGTAATTATTATAGGTGTATGGTCGGAGATAAGCTCGAGGCTGGGTGCTATGTTTAGTTTATTTGCGTTTAGTCCCTTTGTAACTGCAAAGTCTAGCAGGTCAGGTATTTTGCTCAGGTCTGTCGGTCAGTATGTCGGTCTTCCCGTGGATGACATATTGAGGTTATTGTTTCTAATGTAGTTTTCCAAAGTTCTACCTCGTGGTGTAGTGATTCTTGATCCCCATAGTGTGTGCTTTGAGTTATAGTCTCCAGCTGCAATATACTTGTCACCTATGTGTCGAAAGTACTCTTCCCACATTTGCATTCTGATTTTGTGTCGCGGCGGTACTTATACTGCTGACAACTGCAGTTGGTTGCTGTTAGTCTGTACGATAACGGTGGTTGCTTGTATATGTTCCTTACTAACTTGGCTGTGTAAGTGATGTTTAATGTCGTTTTTTATTACTACTGCAGTCCCTCCGTGTGCTTTTCCTGAGGTATGCTTGGTATCATATGTGGTGTAGTACGGTATTTTTATGTAACTTTTTATAGTGAAGTGTGTTTCCGAAACGAATAGTATATCGATATTATTATTATACAGGAATGTTTTAGTTTCTGGGGCCCTTTGTTGTAGGCCGTTGGAGTTCCAGGCTGCTAATTTAAGCATGTCCATTATTATTTCTTATTTTTTGCTCAGCATGTTTGTAAGTAGTTGTAGCATAACTGTAATTTGTTCCGTTTGCTGTCTGAGGACTGCGTTTTGTTCGCTTAACATTTTTGTAAGTACTTCGGTGTTTTTGATTGATTGTTTTAGTAGTTCTTTGATTTCTGTAGCGTCTTCGGTGTTGTTGCTTTGTCTCTGATTGTTTATGGGAGTTGCTTGTCTAATGTTTTGGGTTGCTTGCGCGTAGCTTCGGTTTCCTTGGGGATCTGTGTTTCTGCTTATAGCTTTTATTTCCTTTTGTGCTTTCAATGTTACTTCGTTAGCCGTTGTACTTTGTTGTTGTTGGTAGTTATCGACTGATCTATTGCGAAGTGCTGGAAACAGTTTACGTTGAAGTTGTTTCCTGATTACACATCCTTTATAGCTGGCTGGGTGGTTTGCGTTACAATTATAACATCTAACTTGTTTTATTTTTCTTGCGTATGGGCAGTGTATTGTTAAGTGGTTTTTTGCACATTTAACACATGCCGGACTTCTGTTACAATAATTTTTTGTGTGATCGTATTGTTGGCACCGCATGCATTGTGATATATCTTTTTTGTAGCGTGGTGGTTCCACTGTTACTATTGTGTTTAGAATTTTTTTGATTTCATAAATTTCCTTGTTATTGATTCTGGGTTCCAGTTCTATTAAGAATAGTGGTAATGGTTGCTTCGTATCGTACTTTGTCATATTGTTTATTGTTCTTGTTTGATGGCCAATTTTTGCTAGTTCGTCACTTAATTTTTCTGTGTTAATTTTTGGATGTAATCCTCTTATAACTATTATGTAGCTTCTTTCCGTTTTAAGCTGGTACATGTGGTATATAGCATTTTTGTCCCTTAATTCTTTTATGATTTTTCTATAATTTTCTGGAGTGTTTGTTTGGATTTTTACCTATTCTAATTTTGTTTGTTTTATTGTGTAATTATCTTTTCCAACTATATTGTTTAGCTGATCAATAAGCGGGTCTATTATTTGCGCCTCGACAAATATTGGTGATGCTTTTGTAATGTGTGTTGGTTAAGTTGTGGTATTGCCTGTTGCGTCATCGTCTAATTCTTCCGTTAGCGAGCTGAAGGAGTTTCTTAATGGTAATTCTTGCAGCCATCGCTGCCTTTCCATATCTAGATTACCTGTTATTTTTCGTTTTTTATTGTAGCTGGCCACCTTCCAGCTTTCATCCTGTTGAGTTGTTTCTTTATTGGTTTCCATATCAACTTCAATTGTAACTGAGCAGTCCTGTTCTTGATTTATTTGTTGACTTGTTTTTGATGTATTTGTTGTTTTATTTATGTAGTATTGTTCGTCTTTGTTAATCATTTTTATCGGCGAGATTTGTTTTTTCATGGTAGGTTTGCTTGTAGTCTTCTTAATAGAAGACACGGGTTTCCACCATTTATCTATGCGCGTAGCGTAACTTTCTCGTTTACGTTCTTTAACTTTAACTTTAACTTTAACTTTAACTTTAACTTTAACTTTAACTTTAACTCTAACTTTACGTTCGTAACTTTCTCTTCCCTACTTGCCGCACTTTTCTGAAGCACCATTTTTCACGTCCGCTTAGCTTGGCTGCGCGGGCAGAACTGATTTCGATAAAGTGAGCAAGAACACAGAAATGTTTCAACTATATACAAACTAATGAAATATGTAGTTTATTCTATCTTGCAGTAAATGTTTTTTTGTACGTGATTTTATTCATTTTTGTAACAGACAAAAGTTTATACACAGAAGTATGTTTTTTTAAGAACCGCTATGGCTAGCAGGGATAGAGATCATGGACTGAAATACTTAAGTGGAGCTGAAAAACTAAAACGGAAGAAACAGCGAGACGGTTATATTAAACAGCAAACAAACATTTTGAAATATGTAATTGAAACTACTAGTCATTTAAGACAGCCAAACGAAGGTGAAGAACATACGATAATGAATCAGATCCCCCTGGAAGAGGAAAACCAAGAGTTAAATACACCTATGAAGGAAAATGAAGAAGACACCAATGAAACTGAATTAGACGAAAATAGAAACAATAAAAAAACGAGCGATTGTGAAACTTATCAAGAAAAAGATATTGAAAATATGGAAATTGAAGCGCAAAAAGAAGAAAACAGAAATTTCGACATTGAAGATCCTAGCACGTGGCCAATTGACAGAACACAACAAACAGTCAATTTAATAGTTCAACATGGTCCTGTACAAGTTACTCAGTTTAACTTCTCTAAGAACGAAAATAACAGGAGTTTTTCTGCAACATATTATATTTTACGAAAATACTGACGAATGGACAAAGGACAACACGAAGATGGCTAATTTATTTTAAATCTGAAGACAAGGTTTACTGTTTCGCTTGTAAATTATTTTCCATTACTGATATTTCATTGGGGGCAGACGGATTTTGCGATTGATCCCATTTAACACAGCAAATCAAAATGCACGAACGATCTGCGGTACATTTAAGAGCTATAAACAAGTGGCTTCAAACTGAACAAAATTTTCGCACTGGCAATCTACTTGATAAAGAGGGCAAACAATTTTTAAGACTGGAAACGGCACGATACGAACAAGTTTTCCAAAGAATAACTGCTGTTATTTTATATTTGGCGCAACATAATTTAGCTTTCCGAGGAAGTTTCGATACTTTGTACACACCGCACAATGGTAATTTTTTGAGTTTAATACAATTAATTACAAAATTTGATTCTGTTCTAAATGATCATTTAAACAGAACAGCCATAAAAGGGCATCATTATTTATCGCATTCAATTCAAAACAAATTAATAAGTACAATGGCAAATAAAGTAAAAAAAGTAATTATCGATGCAATAAGGAGAGCAAAATATTATTCCATTTTATTGTACACCAGATGTGAGCCATTAAGAGCAATTATTGTTGTTTTTCGTTATGTCAACATAACATACGAGGAGGTTGAAATTAAGGAACATTTTATCAAACTTGAGATATTGAGTTGGCAACGAAGTGATTGCGGATTTTGTCATTAGGTGATATTGACAAAATGCGCAATCACTTAGTTGCCAATCCAATAGTTCACGATAGAATAGGAAGGGGACTATCTGAAACTATCATGCTCATTCTGGATCAGTTGGGAATAAAAATATCCGACTGTCGCGGACAAGGATGGCGTCAATATGAGGGGAATATCAAGGAGTACAAACATTGACACGTATATTACGTGTAAATCCTAAAGCGTTTTATGTACCATGCGGTAGTCACAACTTGAATTTGTTATTGGAAGATATAGCAAATTTATCAACCTAAGCACTACATTTTTTTGATGTTTTACAAAAAATTTACACGATATTTGCAGCATCGACATCGCGTTGGGATGTTTTAAAAAAATACACTGAAAAAATTACACCTAAACCGTTATCAGAAACTAGATGGAAATGCCGTTTTGATAGTGTAAAGGCTATTTGATTTTATGTTCGTCAATTTCGAAACGCTTTGATTGAAATTGACAACCACGAGTCTGACAATAAATTGAAAATTGAGATTTTTTCTATAGTGCGCAAGATAAATGAATTTGAATTTATTGCCAGTCTTATCATTTGGTACGAAATATTATCAAAAACTAACATCGTCGGCAAAGTATTGCAAAATCAAAAGATGCGAATCGATTTAGCCACGAAGCATCTGAAAGATCTTAACGTATTCTTTGCGTAATATAGAAATGAAGGATTTAGCAAAGCTATGATCGCAGCAAATGAAGTTGCAAAGGAAACGGACATAACACCACATTTCAAATCATCATACAGGGGCAAAAAATAGAAATTATTCGATTATGAAGGACAGGATGAATCATCGATGATCAACGATAAAGAATCATTCCGTGTCCATTACTTTTTCAAAATAATAGATAGTGCGTTAGTATCCTTTACAAGTAGATTCGAATTATATGCAAATCACCAAAATATTTTTGATTTTCTATACATGAATGAGATTGGAAATTTAGATGATGAATATTTATTAAGGTATTGTCAAGATCTTCACTTACGTTTGAAAGGAGATTTCGAGGGAACTGAAATGTTTGAAGAAATTAAGATGTTACAGCCAATAACGAAAACGAATTATTCGGCTTTAGATTCGATGAATTACATTGTAAAGAACAATCTCTCGGAAGCATATCCAAATTTATTAATCGCATTACAAATTATGTTAACGATGCCAGTAACCGTGGCTTCAGCGAAACGTAGTTTCTCGCGATTGAAACTAATAAAAAATTATCTGCGATCATCGATAAGCCAAGAGAGATTTTCATCTCTGGCTATTCTGTCAATAGAAAGTGAAGTAGCAAATTCAATCGATATTGATGTTATCAAAGATTTGACTTGGAAAAACGGCAAGAAAAATTATTTATTATTATTATTGGATTGTATTATTATTTAATATTCATCTTATAAAAAATTGATTGATATAAAATATGTTATATTTAGTGAAGTGATGATTTTGGAATATACCGTTATCTGTAAAACTTATTTACTTTATTATGAAACTTGTTATTGTAATAACTAACAAACTATGTATAATGCAAGGATATTTATTAATGTTAACAAAAAGGTTTGAAACTAATAAAGCTTTACTAATAATTTTAATCGAATGGTGCAAGGGAGCCTTGGATTTCATAATACGTGTGACCTGTTTCGATGGACTACGTTCTTCGTAAGGGACTACACACTTCGTAAGATCGTTAGAGAGCAAGTTATACATATAGGTACGTTGTCGCAAGAATTCTACGGAAAATTAATCTAGCTTGTCTGAAGAGACAGTTTTATCGACATATTAACGGTTCGACCTTTGATCTCCGATTACGAGGATCGGCAGTTACTGACTGGAGTCTTAAAAATCTTTCGTAACATATGCTGTTATTTACAAACATCTTTCAGAATGTTCATAAATAAATTTGGTGTTCAAAATAAACAGATTCCTAGAAAATGTGAAACATTCGGATGAGGTTGTAACAGAATCAGAGATTATAAACGTATATAAAGTGTGGCATCAATGGAATAGTTCGTAGAAAGACGTACAGTAACACGCGAGAAACATGTCTCTTAAAATCTTCACTTTTCTGTTCCTCTTACTCATCGTCGAGTCGTTTGGTGCTGCTGTTTATGGTAAGTTTTCTCTGCGATGTTTACAGTTTTCTAATTGCCATTTATTTTAATAATACAGTAGCGGACAAAAGTTTAAGACGAAATGGAAGAAATAAATAATTGATTTACTTTCCATAAAAAATATAAATACAGTGTTCTACCTTGGGCATTAACTAATTAGACATTTGTTTGTACACTTATAAAAATAATTTCATTTTGATATTTTGCTCAGTAGCTAAGTTATAAAAAAGGAACGAAATCTGCATAATATTTCGTCGGTCAAAAGCTTAAGACTACACAAAAAATATTAACTTTTGGTAAGAAAATATACACAATTTTTATTTAAATTTAATATTTTGTCCGATATCCGTTATTTCTTATCACTTCGGTACATTTTCTTGGCGTAGAATCTATTAATTTTTTACATTGATCTACCGTAATATTACTGCAAACTGTTTCAATTGTAGAATAAAGTTCATTTAAATTTTTCGGTTTATAAGCTTGTACTGTCTTTTTTATAATGCTCCACAAATTCTCGATTAATTTAATGTCTGGTGATTGCGACGGCCACGGCAACACGGTAATATTTTCTTCTTCGAAGCACTGTTTCATAACCCGAGCTATGTGCTTCGGATCATTATCATTTTGAAAAATAAAATCATCATTCATATTGTTGCGTACGAAAGACAACATTGTGTTCTTGAGTATGTCCAGGTATTGAAAACGGTCCATAATTCCATTGATACGACATATCGGCAGATTTTGCCAATCTTCACTTGCCCAATGCTTATGAGCTCTAGCAAATGCAAGTCGTCTTTTTCGATTCCTAGAACTCAGCAGTGATTTCTTTTGGGGTTTTCGCCCACTTAAGTTAAAGTCTTCTAATCTTCTCCTAACTTCTTTAGTTCTAGCACTAATTTGTGTATCATTTTTATAGTTTATCTCCGCAGCAATATTATTTGCACTACGAAAACGATCCATTTTCGGCGTTGTTTTCCGTTTTTCGATTGATCGCGATACATGCCTGCCTTTAAAAATTTATACCAAGCATGCTTACAAGCCGTTTCTGACCTGTTCACTATATTTGCTATTTCGCAGCCTTACGATTTGTTCTCTTTCGTTTTCAAGTAAGTTCTTTGATTTACCCATAGTCTGTTCCTATCTAAATGGATTTTAAGCAATAAAAGAATACACTAAATAATGATTTTGACATTCCAGAATCAAAATGTTCAAAAACTGTACTCATATTCACGTTTTACACAGATCGTCTTAACCTAATGTCCACTGCTTATAAGTGCTAAGCGGTAACGAACTGTTGTAACTCCTACATTGTTTATATTTAACAACTGACGGTCTGAAGTTACGAAGGTCAAACATACAACTATGTCATTCCAAAGACACAAACCGAATAGAAGAACAATATGCGTATAAGATGTTTATAATCCGATTTACAAATCATCTTCTTAAACTTTTGTCCGCTACTGTATATTATAATTTCTACTAATTACATTGACAAACTTTTTTCAGAAGCAAAACGAAATTGTATACCGGGTAAAAGTTACTTTGATGGGTGCAATACTTGTTTTTGTCAAGGAAGTGGAGATATAATCTGTACCTTGAAATACTGTGAAATAATCGATTCCAAAACTGGTACTACGAAAATGGCAGAATACATACCCCCTCCGGACGATTTTTGGAGTAACTAACGATATTAATCATTTATAAGTACATTAACACTTGGTCAGTCGTTCAAACTGTCGTGGGCAGCACAAATTAGAATATCATATGCTTTTCAACGAACTATTGTATATCTGATCAGTAACAAACAAGATATTTAAAAAGAATAAATTATTATCTCAAAAACTGAATTTATTATCTAACACTATTTTCCTTTGCCATTATCTCTTACATAAATATCATAGAATGCACTAACCTAAACAATACTTTTTCTCTTTCTTTTGTTTGCAATTGCCTAATTATATAATGAAACAAAACTACATTACTAGGATATTAAAAGAAATAAGGATATATATGTACATATACAGTATATGTCACAAAAGTATTCGGACAACTTCTAAAACAGAATAACTTTTTAAAAGTTGCACCAAACGGCTTGATTTTTTGTTGGGAAGTTTACTACTAGTAAACGTTATTTTAGTAACGTTAGTAGTAAACAATTTTTTTATTGGAGCTTGCAATAAAAATATAAGAGATACGTTTTGTAGATTTATATCGATTATATATTTACAAGTCGAAAATTTCATCAAAATGAGTTAACATTGTCATGACTTGTAAGTTATAATTGTAACGGTAAAAAAATGACAATCCTTGATTTTCGCAGCTTATAACTGTAATAATAAATCTAAAAATCTTTACATCTTCCAATGTTTGCCGCTTGTTTCTACATAAACCGATTTAGATCAAATTTTCAGCGCAATAATTTCTAAATCATACAAAAGATATGTAATGGTTGAGATTTTACGATATGTATGATTTATAAATAATTGCATCATCACCGAAATAAATCACAGGCAACACTGGAAAATACTTCGAGCGATCAGTTTCGTCTCTAACAGAAATAACTTCCGTCATTTGCCAATCAATCCGAAGGGACTCAGGCACTGCAGTACCAGGAGTAAATTAAATTCTACTTTTTAAACTACTTTGTCCAAATATAAATTCTGTGAGGTGTCTTGTTGCTTTTCAATTGCTCTCCTGGTCTTTATTTCTATATTCGACGTATTCATAGCAGAGCGATCCAAAATCAGGTAATAGCTGTCAATTTATAGAAAGTTGTTGTCAACGAATTTTGGAGTACGATATAGAAATATTTAATACATTAAAAATGAAAATTAGCGGATGAAATAGAAAGAGAGCCTCAATGTTTGTAAGAAGGTAAGTAATTTCATAGTGATTCGACAATAACTGGCAGTTGTATGCAATTTTAAATAAAAAAAAATTTATTGTAATTAGATTTCCGGTGAAATTAAACATTTGGGTAGTGGTAAGGAACGTTCATTGACAAATAACGAGACAAGAAACAGAAAGCCGTGAAGAATTCAGGTATCGAGTATATAAACGAGTATGGCAAATGGAAACTTGTGTCGAAGAAGCAAGTCTCCATCAATGTTCGGGACTGTCATCAAAAAATTGGAAAGTTGGCTGTAACACAATTTCGATGAACATCATTCATGGATTGTGCAGAAGATTTTATAGATTAAAACCAGCAAACACTTTTCCCGATACAGTTCATAAACATAGATGAACCAAAGAGTAGGGGACCTAAGAAATCTGAGGAGACACCAAGAAAGCTTGCCGGTTACAACATTAATGATAAACCAGTGCCTTAAGACTTCTAATATTACTATAAAACATATTCGTGTCTTGCATAAGAAAATGAAAGGTGGGGAAGTAGCTTACACGGATAGAAATTCATAAAGTTAGTTTCTACATATATCTGATCAGGTGTAGATACTATTATACATCACATATTATGCTACCTTGATCGCTACAGTGAGCAATGAATTTTTTTTACGTTTTTCTGTAAATTTTATTAAATACAGTAACGACCTTCTTCTAGATATCCATTCCTATATTATACAGTCTTGGAACACTTGGAGACAAACTTTAGCAGCATGCAGTACTCGTCAAAACAAGGAAAAGAATTTTAATAAACGTGGACTCAAGAACCATTAGTTTCGGAGTTATGAAATGTTTAGTCTATAAAAGTATGTAGTGTGTATAGTAAACCAGCTGCTAAGTTAAATGAGTTAATACAACGAATCGAAGATTGTTACCGAAGAGTAAGAAAAATGTTTCGACGGGAAAGACCTTTCAACGAGTATGTGCTTCTATGAAAAATCGTGACAAAGGATGTGTTGTAACGAACATATACTGTAAAAGTAATGTCTTATTGATAAAAAGATCTCATAACTCCGAAACTAATCGTTTGTGAACACATATTTACTAAGATCCTTTCGCTTGTTCTATATGTTTCTAAGGTTTGTCCCTAACGTTTTTGTACGCACTGTATGCATCAATAAACCTCTATAAATACTTCTTGTTATTCTGTACGCAGATACATATTTACGAAGTTCTTAATATGTCAAACGATTTCGGCGACTTGTGTTACTTGTCTTATACTAACAATAAACCTGTTAAACACTATATGCATTGTTGTACCTTATATCATCTGGATATCTATCACTAATAGCAGATGCAAGAATGACTACTTACTCAAATCGCTCGTCAATTACGTGAGAACGAAATCGCTACTAGTAGTCGCTTTACCGTAACAAAACGCCTACATAAACAAGATCTTTTTAATCAATTAGTTATAAACAGTCGTACCACGTTGCACGCGCTGTTTACGACAGATACTTGCTTGTGCACATACTCCGCATTTGATATCTAATCTATTGCTGAAACATTTTTGGATCAATGTGATTGAAATTTCTTTTATTATTACTTTAGCTGTATTTCCGTATACTCTATCTTTTATAACGCTTCATATTAAATTGAGGGTGTTGTGGCTTTCGGATAAAAAAGATATCTCGGTTCCTATTTGGCCTTATGCAACATTTCCTTTCTCTTTTCTAATTCGTAGAAAAATACTAATTTTACAATGACCTACATGGTAATACAAAGTGATCACAATTTTAGATGTTATTTTATTTATTTATGCGAAAAGATGATATATAGACTTTGCTAACATTTCTGAATAGTTTGAAATTATAAGTCGATTAGTTTCAACTTGTAATCATAACACAACTTTTAAAAAATAGAAGAAGACCCCGCTAGTAGTTGAGCGACAAAAATTATAGAAATTAATGTAGCAATGTAGTATAGTATAGTATCGTGAACGGATTGCTTGGGAGATATCAGGTGTGTGTTGTCAACGTTATCATGGAGTGTTGTCAGCGTTGTCATGGAGTGTTGACAGCGTATTTTAAAAAGAACCGTTATAACGAAGTCAGTTAGTGACGAATAATGATTGCGTAAACATAGATTGACGGAGCACTATACCATTTTCTCACATAAATTTTTACGAAGACGCCTTTTTAATTCCTAAATAGCTTTTTATAAAAACTAATAAGCAGGATGGAATTTGGCATATTTTTTAAGAATGACAAAAGTTACATTATCGCAATTATATTGAGATGGAAGTGTTGTTTTCCGTGATAATTGTAGCTACTGACTGTAAATGTCGCTGATGCAGTACTACTATATTTTCTTCTCATTTAAGAATTGTGGAAGAAGAATCGGACACAGGCGCCGGGATTTGAATCCGGGACCCGAACGTTCGTAACGTGCGCTGCCGTCGTCCGACACAAATTAGTGTCGAGTGGTGGTATTTGTGCTGTCGAGTGCTGCCACAATATATACATTTATAATACATTTTGTACATACAATTTTACAAAAATAATTAACAAGTTAAAAAGTGCCATTTTGAGCACCTTCTACTTTTTCTTATGCCTCAGGAAACTAACCAATTTTTACGTATCTATCTCATTTGATAGATACTTTTAATACTTATAACTTATATTTCAAAAAATATATGTTAAAAAAGATACATATTAAATATATACTTGTCGGGTTTGCATTAGAATTAGGGTTGGAGACGTGAAACGAATCTTCGTTTGGATTACACGTTGTCGTTATGCAATAGAGAAGGCATTGGCTAGTGCAAATACGATTATCATAGAATCGGACACGTAACCGTGATAATTAGATACTCTAGAAATTAATGACAATGATCCAAGGTTCAATAACGAATCCGCGGTCGACGGGATGATAGATGAACGTACTCCCAAAATCTAAGTCGGATGCATAATATTCACTGGTCGTAAAGGGTTACTTCCTTCATCAGTGAGATCGCGAACGAGAATGTCTTTCCCGTCCCGATGATGCCACAGAGGAAAACTATAATGGGGTGTGTCTAAGGACACGAGATCATCGGATTCGTCGACAAAAGCCTTCGTTCAGAAAGTAAGGGAAATTGGCGTTGCTGCTAATTGGTCAATCTCCATATCGGTGGTTAGAAAAAGATGCTAGCCGCCCTCGAGGGAAAGTTGCTAGTGGGAGACGTCGTTCGTGGAAAAATAGGTCTCTCCTGTCTTCCTGTAACTGGAACAAAGACTGTGTATCTGTTGAGGGATTTTAGGTAACTAGATATTAGTGTTTATAACGGTCCTTGGGCTAGCCGATCACGTACTGCGGAGACGCGTCGACATCTGGTAAACATCCTGCCCAGAGAATAGGATCTGCGTGTGGCGAGCTACGGGACAGAAACCGTTGGAATGTTTACTGCCACGTGCCGCTACAAATCTTTCTTTTAAGGAGAGCT
>NT_176602.1:17834-21317 GCF_000188095.3 Bombus impatiens
TGTTTGAAGGACTTTAGTTGACTAAATCTTAAGATTTATAACGGGCCCTCGAGCTAGCCGAACATGTACCGCGGAGACGCATCGACATCTGGCAATCATCTTACTCGAAGAATAGGGTCTGCGTGTGGCGAGAACACGGGACAAAAACCGTTGGAATGTTTACTGTCGCGTGTCGCCACGAATATTTCTTTTAAGGAGAGCTATAGAATTACTCCATACCTTTGTTAGACAAAGCGTTCATCCCGTAACCGCGGCTACGTTCGGTGACTGACTGTCGCCTCGAGCCCAAGCTCACTATCACAACTCTCGAACAATTACAATCGGATTGAATAACTACAATTGTTCAATTACAGACTCCGGTGTTCTTTCATCTCCGACATACTTATGTTGCAAAAAATCTGGAGTAAACATATAGAATTTATTCCTGAACATGATTTTTATATGATCCCATAATAAAATTTCAGGTATCATTTTTTATTGGATTCGAGACTAATTTGATTGAACTATTATTATTATGGGATCATTCGATCATTTCGATCATTCGTTTCTTGATCTACAGTAACTTACGAACGTACTTTAACACTCACAACCGTAAACTTTCACATAGTATACAGGAGTCTGTAGATAAAGAACGCGTCGTTTCCCAAATTTAAGATTTAATATTTCATCCCGATCGGCTACTGAGGCCATTCAGAACGATAGTCCAAAAATTGATATAATAATATTTGGAAAAAGGTTTAGTCTGACTGGATACAAAATGGAGAAAAAATTAAATTTTTTTACGCTTGCTGCTACCTCTACACTTACGCCTACGTTGCAATTTTGTTTCTAAACGCGTTTAATCAAAATTATATGTATGAACACTCATTATAAGAAAGGAATCATTTATCTAGCTTTAGTTGTTTTAATGCACTCGTGTAACAGTGCTATTTTTGGTGTTTGTGTTTGTGTATGCGCGCGTTCATGATCATTACTCCATGCATTACATTTATTACACGATAAATATTGGATAACTGATTCAAAAAGTGAAAGTCTCGAACCATTGGACTATTCGCAAAAACGCTAACGAAACATGCGATTGAAACAAATGTTGCAAAGTTTCGAAAAATCGTAACTGATAAGACAAAGAACAATGGAACGGTTGCTTTTGAGGGAAGTAATAAAAGAGTTCGACGATCAACGATTTTGATCTTGCCGATGCAAAGATTAAAGCGATTCTGAAATTCTGTCAAAACGATGAGAGAGTGGATGGTTCGGTAACTTAAGCAATTCTAAACTATTCGAAGAACGAAATGATCTGACCTTGCTCGTGTCACGTAAACTTAAGGGTTGGTTGATGAAATAAAATAGCTGAGTCGTAACACAACTATTAATTTTGTTTTAATTAAACTTTATTATGAATTCAGCAATCACAATGTAATACACACTGAATTAACATAAATCACAATTCACTCCAACCACGTTATGTAAGACTTAGTTACACTGATACGTTAAGTACGCCACTGTTATAAGGGTAGAGACCGATAAAGATATGTTGACTATTCTAAGGATACAGAATAAGTGAGTCTTACTGACGATACTGTCTCCGAGGAAGGCTAGGGGTGGATGTGTCTAAGGACACGGGACTACCGGATTTGTTGATGACGATTTTGGTTAAGAAAGTGAGGGCAGTAGACACCGTCCCCGATTGGATAGTAAGACGGTTGGTGGACCCCCGATTGGATAGTAAGACGGTTGGTGGATCAGGAAGGGTTTCAGCCGTCCTCGCGAGAAAGTTGCTAACGGAACATACCAGATGTGAAAAAAACCAACTTTCTATGCTAACACGTGGTAGATAATAAACGTAAAGGAAATCTAAGACAAGAAATACTCGCTTGGTCCGAAGGACCTTAACTATGAGAATTCCAAGACCTCTGGTGGGTACTTAAGACTATCGAGGGTACGGTGCCAAGGATGTGCAGACATCTGGGTGCCGTCCTGTCCGCGGCGTGTGGCCTGGTCTCTGATGTAAATTGACGTTACACTTCACTCCATTGACAATGCAGCATGGCTCAAGGTGAAGTCCAAAAAATATGCATGTTGATCTGTTTTCACAGAATATAAGAAAGACAATGAGTATGCTCGAGCTCTTCTAGTGGAAAGAAGATAGATTATGAGGTACCTTGACGAAGCGAGGCTTCGAAGCTATTAGGTAAGTATTGCGAAAATTCCTCCGGGTAATCCTCGGTCGATCGGATCATTGCATTTGGCTAATTAATTTTCCAAATTAACTGCATTTACAACGAGTATTGAAAACACGATGGAGACAGAAAATACAAAGCATTATTATAACTACTGGTACAAGTCTTTCGAACTGCCGGGTCAAAAAATATGTTTTTGTCTCTGAAAGCGGACATTGTATACGTGAGCCCGCGCGCGTATGTGCGGTAAGCGTATTTTACTCTGGAAAAAATGATCGAAATGATTTGTAGGAGGTGTAGTTGGAGCTAGGTGAAAAGGGAATGAGGAGCGTTTCGTCCCGGGACTACCGGTGGACTCATCAGTAAGGCTATGCCCGGTAGTCCCTGCCTTAGACGTAGAGGGAGTCTCGCTAGGTGCGGTATTTGTATCGTGTGCCCATATATTCGACCGCTAGCGAGATAGACAGACTCATTGTCGTCGTAATAGCCCTCTGGTGTTGACAGTTGGTACATACAGATCGCCCGGGAGGTGTTGCGTCGCGTTGATGCCTCGACCTGTCGGCGTTCTGTTGATACCGATCCGCCACAGATTGAAATGTAAACTGAACTCAGCTACCATTCGTGTGTTGTTAACTTATAATAAACTTAATTTAACCTAATCTTTTCATTTACTATTGAGAATCTATATATATGTCGGAGATGAAAGGGCACCGGGGTCTTCCATTGGAATTCTTCGGAAAATCGACAATATTTTAGCGTCTATAACTTAACTCGATTATAATTGTTCGAGATTTGTGATAATGAGCTTGGGCTCGAGGCGACAACAAGACTTTATCTAACATAGGTAATGGAGTAATTCTATAGCTCTCCTTAAAAGAAATATTTGTAGCGGCACGCGACAGTAAACATTCCAACGGTTTCTGTCTGTGGCTCGCCACACGCAGACCCTATTCTTCGGGTAAGATAATTACCAGATGTCGACGCATCTCCACAGTACATGTTCAGCTAGCCTGAGGACCCGTTATAAATCTGAAGATTTAGTTAACTAAAGCCCTTCAAACAGACAAACACTCTTTGTACCAACTACGGGAAGACAGGGGAAATTTATTTTTTCAACGAACGACGCTTCCCGCTAGCAACCTTCCCTCAAGGATGGCTAGCATCCTTTTCTAACCACCAACATGGGAATTTTTTTTTTATTTAGTTGTTTACATTTACAATTTGTCCGATTTGGACATTTGGTAGAAACAACATGGAAATTGACCAATTAACAGCAACGTCAATTTTCCTCACTTTCCGAACT
>NT_176602.1:21361-23245 GCF_000188095.3 Bombus impatiens
CTTACACCCCCCCCCCCCCCCCTTAGTTTTCCTCTGCAGCATTATCGCGGCGGAAAGTCTTTCTCTCGTGAGGTCGTATTAGCGAGTTACTTAGCGTCTTTATGCTCGGTGGATATTCCATGTTTTGACAAAGAGTTAGTTTAGTTATACTTCCACCGTAGCCAAGCAAGTCAAGTACGACTTGGGCTTTGGAAGAAAGCGCATTCTGTTATCCCGTTGACCGGGGATTCGTTATTGAACCTAGGATCATTGTCATTAGCATCTCGCGTATTTAGCATCTCGAGTATCTAATTACCACGGTTACTTGTCAAATTCTGCAATAATCATATTTGCACTAGTTAATATCTTCTCTATTGCATAACAACAATATCTAATCCAAACGACAATTCGTTTCACGCTCCTAACCCTAATCATAATGTGAACCCGACATATATATGATCATACGGCCGATAATGACCCATGACCACCCTTTCTCGATAAATGGAAGCTCTTACCTCTACTTTATCTTTATTGTAAGAAAAAATAATTAACAATCGACTCTAATGATTCTTAAAACACGTAAATTTTCTGACTTCAGTATGGTTTTTTCTGTACGGTTCGTCAGTATGGTTTTAGAAAAACCAGATGTACGACAAATCACCTATCAAACATAGAAATATTTGTTTGTGATGTCTTTATTACTAAACAACACTTAATAAAAATAGGATTTGATATTGAAAAAGGTTTCGATATGGTGTGGAAGGATAGAGTCATGAAAATTCGAACAGTTAGTTAAATCGATTGAAAAATGTTAAATTTCATCAATCTTGTTTGCAATCAATCAATCTATGTCACAATAAATGTAGCATTACCCCAAAAATTTGGAATACAATATGAAATCTCACAACATACTCTTTTAAGTACTCTTTCTTATTGCTCCAACAAATCCTCTTCTATCATTCCATGTCTTGTTAAATTCTGCATTTATGCCGATTATATACCACAATTTTATGCAGTGGCAGAAACATAACCACAACTTAATTCATTCTTCACGATTTGCTCGACAAAATACAGAAATAGTCAAATAATTTCGAATTTCCTGGTAATAAGACAGAATATATTATATTCTATATATTTATTCATCATTCTATATCTAGATAATATTATTTTCTCCAGATTATTTAACAATGCCTTGTGCGGCCTGCTACCGAACATCGGCGGGGCGGGAGACGCGGTGCGCCGACTTTACGAGGGCGTCATTCTGTCCCGAGTGATGGCGTGCCGCCGCAGCATCCTGCTCCTGAGGAGGCTACACAGGGTAACCGCCATCAGAATCATTAGGGGATACCGGACGGTGTCTCACGCGTCGGCGACCGCCCTAGCCGCGTCCCCCAGTGGGAGCTCCGGGCGCTAACGCTCAAAAAGAGATACACCCACCGGAGAGTATGGCATCCGGAAGAAGATCCGACTGAGCAGGCGGCTCCGAACGACATAGGAACCGCTGAGGAGGACACGTGGGACCGGTGGCGATTCTATCTGATCAACGAGGGAGGCGAACATCGGGGCGCAGAGGCGAACCTCCCAAACTGGGAGGCATGGAGGAGTCGCCACGGCCACTCGCTCACATTCAGAATGACCCAGGTGCTCACAGCAAATGGCGTGTTCGGCGAATTCCTGAAGAGAATCAGACGAGAGACGACAGACATCTGATGCCAATACGGAGAGCGCAGGGACACAGCGTAGCACACCCTGGAGCACTGTCCGGCGTGGGAGCTGCCCCGCTACACTCTGCGGCACGCCATAGGAGAAAGATTGACCCCCTCAGCGATTGTTAAAGCGATGTTGAGAGGGTCACAAGATTACGAAGCCGTCCGCCTCTTCTGCGAGCGAGTTATGCTCGCGCAG
>NT_176602.1:23761-26645 GCF_000188095.3 Bombus impatiens
GGAAAGGGAGAGGAAGAAAAACTCTCACCCCTGCAGGATAAGACGATGGAGAATGATGGCAGTCAGGCGACCTAGAGCCGCCCCAACGCCGCCCCAACGGACCACGCCTGAAGGAGCGCAGCGCTAGGGGCAAGGACCCCCCTAACGCCAACTCAATAGACGCGAGATACTAGGACTGGCTCGAACAAGAGGACGCGAGAAGAGGGTGCAACAGAAGTTAATTCATTGAGGTACCTAGAGCACCCCCGTCGCACGCGTAGGGTGGTCATTGTGGAGTTTTAGTCGGTAGGAGTCCGACACTACTCTGCTGCTACGCGCCTACTGCAGCAGCGGAGTGTCCATGCGGATTTCTCCACGCACAAAAAAAAAAAAAAAAAATTATGGAAAAAAAAAGTATTATGGATAACGATAAAGAAGATTTAGTTATAAAAAACATCATGAGACCACTATTACAAAATTTGCTGATTACTGATTTCTATGCCTATTTTCTACCTATTTATAGGCTCGCGATAGAAAAATTGTTGCGTAAAAAGAAAAAAGAAGGACATGAAAAGTTTACTTCACTTGAACTTTTGAATTTGCGAATTCATTGATTCAAAAGTTATCATCAATATAAGAATCGATTTAGTAAGTATCGTTTTGAATATCCGGCCGGAAAACTATATGCCCAATCAATACTATAGCGATAACCGTGTCAACAAAGACTAATCTAACCCCTATCTCTAATACACAAGGCACAGTAAACCACACTGTAGGTTAAAAACAACAAATTTTAAAAAAGGTCCATTTCTTCTAGGGTTTCATAAAAGATCGAGTCAAAAAAGAAAATTCTAAAAATGAGTCTGTAGTGCACATAAAAATAAGTAAAGGGAAGAAAATTAATCCAGTGAAATTCAATAATAAGAATCCATCATTTGGCAAGATAACTTGGTATGAAAAGAGATTGAACGTCTTTTAATTTATTTCAATTACCAAGAGATTGAATTTATAGATTAAAAAAATTTGCTTAAGACTGGTTAACGGGTGATTGGTCGATATGAAATCACAGGCACGTAGAAACATTTTAGGTTATAATATATATAATACACAGAGAAAGATACAGAACTGGACTGATAATTACACTTAATAAATTAGATATGGTATATAATAGATGTACATAATAGAGTAAGATCATTTACCTACACACATTTTCCACCTAAATTACTGATCTGCTGCATATAACAATATTCACATACATACACATGAAATAAGAGATTAAGAAATCGAAAAAAATTACAGAAAAATTGTTTAAATCTATACTCGAAGGATCAGTTAACGTATTGTTGAGAAACGTTAAGTTGGTATGATCGCTAGTTCCTACAAGCTAAGTTGGTACGACTTCTAATGACGCTCTTTTGTGTTAGGAATCGACCACGTGTTAATTATCTAAGTGTATCCGGTGTGTTCAGACGTTTTGTACGAGCTGGTGAGATATAGAAGGTGAAACTCAATCTGTGTGAATCTATTAATTATCAACCCCAAACTTATATTTAATAACAACAACACGAGATAATTGATAATCGAAAAAAATAAGTTCATCGCGCGAAATCGCACTTCAGCGCCACGAGGATCACCAGTGACCTCTGTGAGATAAATTCATTAAAAATATGATTATGCACCGTAAATTATCTCTTGTAGGTAATATTTCAACATATATATCCATATTAAAAAACTCATCATGGTGCCACGGGCAATCTCTGTAAAACTAGCGTGGCATTCAACGTGTTAAAGTAATACACTTCAGATTCCTGGAAAATTCCACCTCCAGATCTTTCGTCGTACATTCTTTGTACGTATCAACAAATTTTTTTCGTAATTTAATATTTTTATCTGACAGACCTGTGTTTCGACCATTCGCGGGGAGACGCGATCGCAAGGAAGCACGTCAACGGGAGTCGTAAATTCCCGTTACGATTGGATAATCGACGCCACGAAATGATCGATCCCCTGATTTCGTTTGCGATAATAGGGGTGGTTAAATTGATTTTACACTGAATTAACGAAGACAATTAATGTTTATTCCAACAACTTCTTAACTAGAAATGTATAATTAATTCGATTGATAGCTAGAGTAACAAGGTGTTGTACGCGACGCACGCTTAGATGTTGAATGTTCAAAAAATGTATAAAGACTGACTTTCTGTAACGATGATGCAGCGGAGGACACTTGCGATGGGTGGGTCTAATGATGCGAGAAAAGCTGATTTGAGTGAAACATCGTACATGAGAAAGACGAACTTCTCCTATTTTTCCGTAATAAACAATAACCTTTAGACAGCGACTTAGTGCAGATGTTTGGTTCGGTCTGAAGGACCTTAGAAATTCCTCTAAGATTTATGATCGGCTCTTAAAACTACTGAAGGTTTTTTTTTTTATTTATTTGTTGAAATTACAATCAATTCTCGCGTTGAGAATTTTCAGTAATTTTTCTGGCGTGGCGCAGTGACATGGCTGTTTATTTACAATAAGTTAATACTTATTATAGATAGGTATAATTTATAAGTATTATAAGTAAGTGCATATGCTTAATTTGGATAACTAAATGAATCTAGCGTTTAGGTCTAGCGGGTAGTGCCTCCTCAGCCTGCGAATCTGGTCCGTCGTATCAAGTAGTCCAGTGATTAAGGGGTTTCGGTGTTTGTTGACTCTTTTGCTATATCTGCCGCTATATTTTGCTATTTCCTCTTTGACTGTAGGTATCTTGAGGTCGCAATGGATGGTTTCGTTGGTAACATACCAAGGTGCGTCTATTAAGGCTCTTAGCGTTTTCGATTGGAATCGTTGTAGTATTTCGATGTTGGAGTTACTTGCTGTTCCCCATAGTTGGATTCCGTAGGTCCAGACA
>NT_176602.1:27509-27846 GCF_000188095.3 Bombus impatiens
GAATTGGTGATCTGGGAGTGTTTTCAAGTTCTCTAGGAGTGGAAGGAGTCGGTTCGTGAGCATCTTCTCGAATAGTTTGGACAGGGTAGGTAAAAGGCTGATTGGGCGATAGGAGCTGGTTTCGTATATCGGTTTACTGGGTTTAGGGACGAGAGTAATCAATGAGATTTTCCAGGCCTTAGGATAGTGTTCAAGGCGAAGGATAGCATTATACCAAGGTCCGTCTATTAAGGATCTTAGCGTTTTCGATTGGAATCTTTGTAGTATTTCGATGTTGGAGTTACTAGCTGTTCCCCATAGTTGGATTCCGTAGGGCCCGACAGGTTTTATTACGGGC
>NT_176602.1:27854-29372 GCF_000188095.3 Bombus impatiens
CTGCAGAAGTGAAGGGTTCGATAGGAGGGGACATTTGGAAGGGGGTGTGCAAGTATTCAGTAACGTCCGCAGCAGCTTTGGGACAATGGGGTTTGAATACTTTAGACAAGTATTTAGCAAACGGGTCGGCTTTTTCTATAGGGCTTCGCGCCCATCCACCTTGCGGACAGCGGATAGGTGGGATTATTTGTGGGGGGCGTGTGAGTTTCCTGGAGGCCTTCCATACTGAGTAGTTGAAGTCGGCTGTGGGGGATAAGCTGGCAAAGTATTTTTGGAAACAGTCGTTTTTATAATTTTTTAAGGTTTTATATAGCTTTCTAGTTGCGTTGTTTAGTTTGCGTTTGTCATCCGTTGTTCTATGGGTCTGCCATACTCTTCTTAGTCTACGTTTTTCTGCTATTTTTTTCAATATGTAATGGGGATATTCTTGTTTGCTGATAGACGTCTTTGTCGGTGTGGAGAAGCGGATTGCGTTTATTATGCTTGTGTTTAAGTATTCCGTGGCTGCTTCGATTTCTTCCTTTGTTTTTAGTGGAGTTAAGGCTGAAGTTGAGTGTGTAAAGATTTCTGTAAAGAGCTACCAGTTGGTGTGTTAGTTGTGAATGGAGCCATTAGGTGTATTCTCGATGATTGTTGAACTGACTGTTGCTATCACGGGGGAATGATCAGAGGAGATATCAGCCGAGGAGTTGATTTGGACGTGTCTTGATGAGATATTTTTAGTTACGAAGAAGTCGAGAAGGTCGGGTATTGGTGTCAGTGGGCCAGTATGTGGGTTCGTATGTGGTGAGGTAGTTGAGGTTGTTGTTTATTATGCTGTTTAAGAGGTTTTTGCCTCTTGCTGTAACCAGTCTGCTGCCCCATTCGATGTGCTTGGCGTTATAGTCTCCTCCAGCTATGAATCTCTTGCCCAGGGAGTCCAGGAAGTTATCAAAGTCTTCTTTGGCGATGAAGTGTTTGGGAGGGCAGTATACTGCTGAGGTGGTGATTGTGCCATGACAGTCTTCTATTACTACGTTTGTTGCTTGGAGGTAGTCTTTCTGGAATGATGGAAGTTCGTAATACTTAATACTTGCTTTGATTATTATTCCGGTGCCACCGTGGGCCTTTCCGCTGGGGTGTTGGGTATGGTAGGATTTCTAACCATTTATTTTCAGGTAGTTCTTGTTGGTGAAGTGGGTTTCCGATACGAGCATTACATCGATTTGCTGGTGTTTTAGGTAGAGTTCTAGTTCAAGTTTGTGTTGCGCTAGACCGTTGGCGTTCCAGAGTGCTATGCGCCTTGGTTTTATTTTGAGTCGGGGCGTGCTAATTTTTCCACGATGAGTGTTAGTAGCGATAGCGAGTGATTTATTTGCTCTGATTGTTTCTCTATTAGCTTTTCAAGCCTTGAGGAGTTGTCTGTGTTAGGTGGGTTGGGGACACTGTTTTGGGGAAGATTCCTTTGGCTGTTCGGGTTATTTTGGATGCCTTGTACCGCTTGGGCATAGGAGGTTGAGGTGGTGAAGAATTTGGTAG
>NT_176602.1:30221-34367 GCF_000188095.3 Bombus impatiens
GGTTTTCTGTAAGCTTCTGGGTTCCTGGGCAGTATTTTTACTTTATTGTTACTTATCTTTAGGTTATAGTCCTCCTTGGAGATATCTCTCTCTAAGGACTTGATCATTGTCTGTATGTCGATGACGTCGTCCACAAATATTGGTGGGGGAGGGGGGATTCTCTGTGCGCGGTCCACAAATATTGGTGGGGGAAGGGGGATTCTCTGTGATTGCTGGTTTGGCAGCGGGTCTGCGATTTCCATGGCATCGTTAATGGATTGCAGTACGGCGAACCTGTTGTGGGTGTTTATTTGTATCGTTGATTGTTCGTTCCGGGTGTCGATTATGTATGGTTTTGCTGTTTTTATTTTCCGTTTCTTGGTAATATTAGCGTCGTTGGTGCGGAGAGTTCTGCTACACTTCTGCCACGGGGGCGGTAGCGCTGGGTAGCTGCGAGTCTGCTCCGGAGAGCCTGGTCGCGATTGCTGGGCCATCATCGAGCTAGTTAATTCGAAATGAATAACTAGTCGTGAGGCTATGAGGCTAGTATTCGGGTTGGGGTTAGGTGCGTGGAATTTTCTGCTCCCTAAAGGGTAGGAAACACTTGGCTGTGTTCACTTTCGACGGTTGGGCGACACGTGTTGTTTTCGGACTACGCTGGACACTAGAGACACGTCAGCACGCTTCGGCACTCCACAGCGAACTGACTTCTGAAGGTACGCAGTGAAGGCGTGCGGACATCTGGTTGCCATCCTGTCAGCGGTGTGTGGCCTGGTCTAGCTAGAATGTCGCACGACGTAACAAAATTATTATACTCTGACATTTTGTACTATTTTTAACCCTGATTTATATGCGTCATCGCTAAAAAAGTTAGTAAACAATTCATTTCTCTTTCTTAAGCAACTTACAATTAGTTTCATTACTACGCGATTTTGTCATTCTCATAATTATCTATCTCGGATAAAAAAGTATATATGAACTATTTCATAGAACCGTACAATTAAGTAGGTTCTTGTAGAACTTAATACGTTCTTGCGTATGCTAGTATGCAACCAAACAGACCCCTAACTTAAGCTTAAATACATAGACTCTTGTATGTGCTAAATTACGACCAAACAGAGCAGATCTCTAATTTTATAGGTTCTTGTGTATGTTACATTTAGTTGAACTCAGCACTTGGCCGCAGAACCAAGAAAGAGAGAAAGAATTAACGAGGAAGATGAAGAACTTTTCAAATGTGCTTTGGAAAGCCTTTAAAGAAAGACAGATTACGACAATAAATTCGGCTACGTACTTTAATGAAGTTCGTTTAGAAGTGAAACAAGGAACATAACCGTCTGCATTGCGTTTGAAAACTTTTCAAATACTTCATTGCGATTATTGCGAGGAGTATGAACAGGTCAGATCGTCCGACAACACCCAGCCGAAAAGAAAACGGGACACGACTGATGAAGAAACTTTTCAAATCTGCCTTAAGAAGTTTCAACAAAAACCTGTATGACAATGATAGATTTGGATAAAAATTTGGATACAAATAAAATTCAATGAAACTTCACCGAACAATGAGATCAGAAAATAATTGCACAAAATTACAAACGGGGATTTGTATAGCAATTTCCCTATCTTCCGTCTTGCGATCCTTCGTTATTTTCAACTCCCTTGGCGTCTTCTTATCATAATATGTAATTTTGCAATAAGAAAACTAAACTTACTTTTACAAAAACTATTCTTGAACTCAACGTATACAATAGAATGTATATTTTCAAAATAAAATATCAGAAAAATTGTCAATTATATTGAGTCGCCCGGAAAGTTCATTCCTATTTACATTTGAATTCGATATATTACATTTATTCAATTATATAGGTGTCATTTGGTGCCATTTCCAAAACCTTTCTTCATTTTTCACGCAACTTGAATATTCCATCCTTTCAGAGCCTCCCCGGTTCTTCGGCGAAAAATTTTTCAATATAATTGTTCATGTCTTTCATTTCTTATCGGGACAAACTTTACGAACACACCAATAAATATTTATATTTATACGTATATAAAATATTTATACCGCCATGGAATTTCCACAAGTAATATCATGAAAAATTCTCTGAATTCATCTGTTACTTGTTTTTAGTAAATTATATAATTATTTTGACCTCCGCGTCATAAAGAAAAAAAAATATTTTCGGAAATATTCGCTATGATGTTGGAAATGAATGCTAGAAGATGTATATTCCGCAACGATATACATTGACTGATTCTTATCAAAAAAATTAGTTTTCCAATGAACGGCATGCCGAATGCCATGACTATTCTTTCAGGTGTCCTTGATGCGCATTCTTCTGGTAAGGGTGGGGTGGTACCCGAATGGACGTGAGATTTCCGGTTTCCTTGATAGGTCGCATTACTCCTCCAGATCAGAAACCTTGGCAACTTGTACCGTCACAATATAGTCTTGAAGTACCCTTTGGAGATATCGAGCTTATAACAAGTCTATGGCTATTGAGTATGAAATAAACTAAAATCATCATGCATCATGCCTCTTTAATAAATGTTAAGATTCCAACTCAAAATTAGCCCTATTTACGATAGCAATATAAACTTTACCGGCGAGCGCCTCACATGGATCCTTGTCGCATTTTGTAAAAGACAACTTAAAAACAACATAATTACACACTATTAACTTATAAATGAAACTATGGAACTAAACTATGTATGTTTATATAAAATTTGTTATATTCAATATCATACTCAAATTTGTTTACACATGTTCCGCAAATAATCTTTTTACACTTTGTGCAGGTGTTGTTGCTTCCGTTTCTTTTACAATATCCGATTTGGCAGGTCTTGCGTTCGTGTGAAGTACCAGACAACTGATGATCAATGTTTTCTTAATCTTCCTTATCTTCGCAGGCAAGTGCTGAGTGAAGGAATTCAGATTAATTTCGCGTTGAGAGATTTTCCCGAACTTCGGAACGTAAAAGGAAAAGATTATCGGAAGAAAAGACCAAGATGGCTTAAAAAGTCTGTCTAGTGAATTTAATAACAGAAAATGCAGCGATAATAGCAAAGATTAAATTACTTGAATGTTATATAATTTATATACAGGATCATATTATATTAATTTATATATTATAATAAAATATTTGTGGAGAATAGTTAGTACGTGAGGTTTAAAGGACGAGATTACTCGTTGTTGAAACCGTCGAATATATTTAAAATAATAAATTAATGTACAGCCGTATACGTGAGTCGTTAGTGCAAAGTACAAATCGCGGAATAAGATAGCGGAATAAATACTCGCAAATGCTCGTCGTGTAACTCGATAAATATTCGTGAGATACTCAGAGATACTGTACGATACCGTACGATGCTGTTCGATACTCAATCGTTCACGATCGCGACCGTTTATTTATACTGATCGGGGGAAAGTCGGAAAATTCAAATTTGTCTTCATTCTACAGTTGCATGTAGCGGCGACATTGTTTTGCTCGGCGACACGTGTTGTTTGTGTTTGACCCGATCGACGAAAAACATCTTTCACGCGATATTGTAGGTTAAGGAATTAGCAACCAGCGGCGCTATAACGCGTTTGTATTTATATCCTTTGCCTATCATAGAAATGATCGAGGAATTATCACGCTTATGCGCTTTCGAGGCAACTAAACTTTATGCTATATACATGTTGGGTTTACATTAGAATTAGGGTTAGGGGCGTGAAACGAATCTCCATTTGGATTACACATTGCCGTCATGCAATAGAGAAGACATTGACTAGTGGAAATATGTTTATCATAGAACTGGACAAGTAACCGTGGTAATTAGATACTCGAGAAACTAATGACAATGATCCTAGGTTCAATAACGAATCCGCGGTCAACGGGATAACAGGATGCTCTTTCTTCCAAAGCCCAAATCGCACTTGACTTGCTTGGCCACGGTGGAAGTATAACTAAACTAACTCATTGTTAAAACGAATATCCGCCGAGCGTAATATCCGAGCGTAAAGACGCTATGTAACTCGCTAATACGACCTCACGAGAGAATGATTCTCCGTCGCGATGATGCTGCAGAGGAAAACTATGATGGGATGTGTCTGAGGACACGAGATCATCGGATTCGTCAAGGATAGCCTTCGTTCAGAAGGTGAGGGAATTTGGCGTTGCTGCTACT
>NT_176602.1:34439-37169 GCF_000188095.3 Bombus impatiens
CGCCGTTCGTTGAAAAATAGGTCTCTCCTATCTTCCCGTAGCTGGGACAAAGACTGTTTGTTTGAAGGACTTTAGTCAACTAAATCCTAAGATTTATGACGGGCCCTCATGCTGGCTGAACATGTACTCCCGAGATGCATCGACATCTGGCAATCATCTTGCTCGAAGAATAGGGTCTGCGTGTGGCGAGCCACGGGACAGAAACCGTTGGAATGTTTACTGTCGCGTGCCGCCACAAATATTTCTTTTAAGGAGAGCTATAGAATTACTCCATACCTTTGTTAGACAAAGCGTTCATCCCGTGACCGCGGCTACGTTCGGCGACTGGCTGTCGCCTCGAGCCCAAGCTCATCATCACAACTCGCGAACAATTACAATCGGATTGAATAACTACAATTGTTTAATTACAGCTTTAGTAGAGTCTAGATTACAATGTTGCGGGATTATCCAAAATTCCAAAGGCTCCGGTGTTCTTTCATCTCCGACACGGCCATCCTGACTATCACACATCCTCGTGTGTAACTAAAATATTGCGCTTTCTTACATTAGATTCGATGCAACCGACACTATTTACAATCTAACTAGATGTCCAAGTAAGTCAAGGGTCCAATGCAATAACAAAGTTTCGTTCGGAGATATGACAACAGAAAAATAAAAGAGAACAAGAATTTGTAGTGTTATAATTTGTATTCAAAGTGTTAAGTGCGTTCTGTGAGTCGCCAGTCAGACCGTAATGACTCGACAAATCATTTTCGATTTCGTACACTGATGAATCTCAGTTTGTTGGATCATATTGCCACGTTGGGTGCATAACAGAAAGCGCAGAACGCCACACTGAGCGTATTACAGAAAGCGCAGAACACCACTAAACGGGTTACAGAAAGCGCAGAAAACCACTGAACGGGTTACAACAGAAAACGCAGAACGCTACACTGGGTGTATTACTATGACCACAACGCGGTGTTGATGATCCTCTGAGGTCAGTGTACTTGCATCGCTATTATGACTGTCGTTGTCATCACCGCAGACGTCCAACTCAGCAGGGACTTTCTGGCACTTTTCTCAGTCTGTCATGTCTGTCCTGATATGATCGTTGGCCGTCTAAGGTTTTTAAAGTATATCTATCTCTTTCCAAAATCTCTGCTATCTCGAATGGACCCCTGAATTTCGGATCTAACTTCGTCTGGTTTCTTTTCTCGTTTTTGCGTAATACAAAATCACCAAGGTTAAACCTAACTACTTTAGCTTTACTTCTGTCGAGTCCACCTTTATCGTACCTAGCACTAACTTCTATATTTTCTATTGCCTGCTGTCTTACATCAGAGATATCTACTTCTCTTTCTTCGATATTATCGGGTATCAACGAGTCGTAAAGTCCTTGCTGTTCTACCAATTAATAGTTCCAATGGGCTCGATTTAGTCACGCGGTTGGTGGTGCAATTCGAACCCAGCTGTATTTTGCCAATCGCGTCTAGCCACGATCGCCCGGTCGTTTCTATGATTGTAAACATAATTTTCAACGTACTCATAATACGCTCTACCTGTCCATTGGCCCTACTCGCACCGGTCGCTATTCAGTGGAGTTTGATGTGCCTACCTTAACAAAAATCTTGAAATTCTTTGCCCGTAAAACATCTTGCTTGATCTGCTATTATCCGGCAAGGACTGCCGAATAAAAATATAGCATACTTAGGTACTTTAACGGCACTAAGGGAATCTACTTTGCGAGTATGGCGCAGATATGCGAATTTAGTGAAGACGTCGACCAAAACAATGACATGTTCTTTCGAACTATTTTTATAGCTTAATTTGTCCGTTATGTCCACGTGAACTGTATGCCAGGGTATGCTGGTCTTAGGTATAGGATCTAATTCAGCTTGTATTTTACCTGAACTTGCCTTCCAAACTCGATAAGCATGACAGTTCTCTACGAATTTACGAACATATTTCGCCATTCCTTCGAACCAGTGACGCTCGTACAGTTTCTCAAGCGTTTTATCCCAACCTAAGTGCATAATTCACTATTGCACATGGTTAATAACGGACTATCTAAAACCTCTGGGAACAATGAGCAAGCAGAGAGTTCTGCCTTTTCTCTGTAGCATACGATGAAGTGTACCGGACCGTAATTCATACGTATTCGCGATATCACCCGTGAGCTCCTCGTTCTGCAATTCATTGACGATCCCAGAAATTTGGGAGTCGCGACGTTATTCCACTAATACCCGTCTTTCGGGATTTCGGTCAGATTGATTTCTTTCTCTATGACTTCGTTGATCGTAAGGTGATCCAAGTCTACGGGATTTCGCGAGACAAAATTTACGTGGGCCATTCGTTTACCCTCGCGGTACAGAATGTCAAAAGTAAAAGTTTGTAAGTAAGCCCACCACCTGTAAACCCTGTCATTTAAATTTACCTTACTACTGGATGCCTTCAAAGGATTACAATCGGAGACGACAAGAAATTCTCGTTCGTCGAGATAATGACGGAAATGCTTGACCGCGTTCACAAATGCTAACGTTTCTAGTTCGTAAGAACGATACCTAGATTCCGCAGGGCCCATTCCATTACTCTATTTTCACCTTCAATCTTGTGCATTAAAATAACCTCATATCCATCCGAACTAGCGTCAATACGAAGTTCTATCGGGTAGTTCGGGTCAAATACCATTAACACCGGCGCGTCGGTCAGGGGGGAAATTACCTTTTGCCTTATTTTTCCATGCCTATC
>NT_176602.1:37376-39976 GCF_000188095.3 Bombus impatiens
GGCTAAACCTATGAACTGCCTGAGCTGTGTGACGGTCGTTGACGCAGGTAAAGAACTCAAGGCGTGTATTTTACTCGGACTGGGACGAACTTCTCCGTCACGAATTACATATCCCAAATAGAGTACCGAGGTCTTTAGAAAAGAACATTTTGGGACAGTTAAAGGAGAATCCGGCTTTTACGAGGGTATCTAGTACGGTGTGCAATCCTTTTAGAGCTTGATCTATCGAGTGGGCAATAATTAGGACATCATTCAAATAGACGACAACGTACGAATAGCACGTGTTTTCAAAGGAATCTCAAGAATGATCTCTTGTTTCGTTTGTTCGGAACATCAAAATCACCAGCCGCTGCTGAATACAATGAAGGAAAGTGTAGTACAGATCACTCCGACCAAATGGTTTCTTATATCACCACAATTAAAAAGGGTCAAATGGTATAGAAGACTTGGCACGCGACTACTCCTGAGGATTTCCGTAGTAAACGCTTTGATGGTTTACAAAATTGTAGCAAGGAAGAACATAAATATTAGAATATTTAGACAAGTATGAGTTGCAAAATAATATAAGAATCCCCATTTTCGACGGAGTCAGCATAGTATCGCCGTCCCGAAAATGACTTCCGGAAGAAACATTAAACGCGCACGCACTTATGTTATGCAAATAAAGGACATCGAATGGGCCGAACAAAGGCACAAAAGAATTTGAAGAAAACAACAACTTATTGTCCAAATTGTCTGTTTCGACTACTCACAGAGAGACGCGATCGCGAAGATGCACGCCAACGGGAGTCGTAAATTCCCGTCACGATTAAATAATCGACGCCACGAAATGATCGATCCCCTATTTCGATTAGGATAATAGAGGTGGTTAATTGAATATGACACTGGTGCAACAAGGTGTGAATGACAGTTTATTCCAACAACTTTGTGAAGAAGATAGTTACGCTGGTGCGTATATATAAGATAAGTGAGTGACTGATCTTCGGGTGTAAACCCGGTCGAAGGATGTATGTTTGAAGGATGAAGAATCAGTGATGTTCAGGACGATGCTATAGCGGAGGAAAGCTAAGAATGGGTGTGTCTAGCGCACGGGACCATCGGATTTGTTGTTAATTGGTTAAACGAAGGTTGGCGGACTAGGAAGGGTCTTAGCTGCCCTCGATAGAAAGTTGCTATTAGGAAGCATCGTACGTGGGAAAACCCAATTTTCCCTTGTCCAGCCGTGGTAAACAACAGTCCTTAGGAAGTGTTTAAGAAAAAGATATTTGTTCGATCTGAAGGACATTAGCAAGCAAATTATTGGGATTTATGGCGGGTACTAAAGGCTACTGAGGGTACGCTGTAAGGATGCGCGGACATCTGGGGTTTGTCTGGCCCGCGGTGTATGGCCGGTGCCAGGTAGAGTGTTGCACGACGCAACATTGTCCATCGAGGGTAATCAATGCTGTATACTTCCTAGAATTAGGATGAATAGGGATTTGGAGAAACCCACCGGCCATGTCCAGACTAATAAAATATCTCGCTTTTGCAATCTCGCGACTTGATCCGCAATAAGGGGCAAAGGATACCGATCCGCGACCGTATTTTTATTTACTTCTCGAAAATCTACCAATCATCTATCTGAACCATCGTTCGATTTCACGAATAACACAGGGCTCGCGAACGGTGAATTACTATGCCTTATGATTTTTGACTGTAATTAATTCGCTTATTCTCTGACATACTATTCTGCACTCGCGAAGTCTATTAGGACTCCTTGTACGGTGATGTTGGGATCAATTAATTGTACTTCTAACTGGCCTGTATTTACGCGAGTACGTAGGGAACCCGTAACGGATGAATCTCTGAATTTTCGAAAAGAATGATTAATCGGCTTTTATCACTACCACGTACCTCATTGTCAACTTCATTAACATCGATCTTGTTTTCAGCGGTTTCATTACAGGCATTACTTATTTTTGTTTTACACATAGCGAGGCTATTTTGTGTAATATTACGTCAAAACCATGGCTTAAAATTTAACGAGCAATCGCGATATCGTATTTTTAAACAACTATCAGCGAGGACATGAAAAATTTATCTCTAACCACTAACGCCTGCAACGGACAAGATTTGAGAGGTACATTTAGTACAAATATTTCTTATTCTTCGCTTTACTACTATATCAGTCGTCCTTTTGCCAGAAATTCTCAAGACTACGGATTCTTTAATTAGCAAACAATCGGCCCCAAAACCGGGGTAAAATGGAAACGACTCACCTGGATGACTTGATCTACCAGTTGATGTCTCCACTACGTAGAAGTCGATTCGACACTCGTTATTCAAATTATATTCAGGGCACTGCTTCGTAAAGGATTTTCCTCCATAATCAGATTGGTAGCTGAGCACCATACAGCGGAGTCGAAGCCCGCAGTTTCAGGATTAAAACGCGGTGGCGAACAATTGTTAGGTTCCACACTCGATTTTTGCACTAGCGACTGAATTAACTCGCGCACGATGGTCGTAAGCTCTTGCACTGTTATAAACGGCACTGATGCCACTTCTGATGTCGGGTTTACATTAGAATTAGGGTTAGGGGCGTGAAACGAATCTTCGTTTGG
>NT_176602.1:40703-45039 GCF_000188095.3 Bombus impatiens
CGCTGGTCGTAAGGGGTTACTCTTTTCGTCGATGAGATCGCGAGAGAGAATGACTTTCCCGTCCTGACGATGCCATAGAGGAAAACTATGTCGGAGATGAAAGGAAGACCGGAGCCTTCCCTTTGCAATTTTGGGAAAGTATTCTAATGCTTTAGCCTAGATTTTATCATAGCTGTAATTAAGCAATTGTTGTCATTTATAATTGTTCGATATTTGTGATAGCGAAAGCGGGTTTAATTGTTTGATATTTGTGAAAGCGAAAGTGGGTTCGAGGTGACAACTGGTCGCCGCACGTAGCCACGGTCACGGGATAAACGTTTTGCCTGAAAAAGGTGTGGTTCGGTTGTATAGTTCTCCCTAGAAATCACAAGGAATTGTACTTTGGAGATGTCGATATAATGGGACACGCGTTGTATTAGGAGTCAAACTCCAGACAGGAACTGCCTAGCAACGGCGTCTGGATCTTTCTCCATGCTTCCAAAGAGTATACAACAAACTCTTGGCAGAAACTGCCTAGCAACGGCGATTGGAACCTTCTCGATGCCTCCAGCGAGCATATAACAAACAAATGCAGTCGTACAGCGAAGAAGAACTTCATCAGATATTCATTCGTGTGATCGCCTTGGAAAGTGATACATCGAGAGGCAGTCGTATAGCGAAAAAGATTTTCATCATATATTCATTCGTGTGATCGCCTTGGAAAATGATACATCAAGCAGTTTACCGAGTGTCTCAGCAATCGTATTTTTTTGTGTTTAAAATTATTCTACGCATAGTAAAGAATTATCCCATTGACCGTGGATTCTTTTGAACCTAGGAACATTGTTAATAGCGTTAATTAAATTCATTATTCGTAAAACCTATTAATCGTTAATCTCATTATTCGTTAAATTTATTATTCGTAAACATATTATTCGTTACTCTTATTATTCGTTAAACTTATTATTCTTTAATCTAATCATTAGTTAAACTTATCCTTTGTTAATCTTATCGTTCATTAAACTCATTATTCATAATATTTTGTAAAATCTTGCATATTCGCGTAAATATAATCTCTGTTTCGTAAAACGATGGCTAATCCAAATGAAGAATTGTTACGCGCTTTAAATTCTAATGTCAACATATACATGTTGGGTTTACATTAGAATTAGGGTTAGGCGCGTGAAACGAATCTTCGTTTGGATTACACGTCGTCGTTATGCAATAGAGAAGACATTGGCTAGTGCAAATACGATTATCATAGAACCGGACAAGTAACCGTGGTAATTAGATACTCGAGAAACTAATGACAATGATCCTAGGTTCAATAACGAATCCGCGGTCGAAGGGATGATAGATGAACGTACTCACAAAATCTAAGTCGTATGCGTAATATTCACTGATCGCAAAGGATTACTCCTTTTACTCTTTTCATCGATGAGATCGCTAGCGAAAATGACTTTCCCGTCCCGATGATGCCACAGAGGAAAACTATAATGGGGTGTGTCTAAGGACACGAGATCATCGGATTCGTCGAGAAAAGCCTTCGTTCAGAAAGTAAGGGAAATTAGCGTTGCTGCTAATTGGTCAATCTCCATATCCGTGGTTAGAAAAAGATGCTAGCCGCCTTCGAAGGAAAGTTGCTAGTGGGAGACGCCGCTCGTTGAAAAATAGGTCTCCCCTATTTTCCCGTAGTTGGGACAAAGACTGTTTGTCTGTTTGAAGGACTTTAGTTGGCTAAATATTAAGATTTATAACGGGCCCTCGGGCTAGCTGATCATATACTGCGGAGACGCATCGACATCTGGCAATCATCTTACTCGAAGAATGGGGTCCGAGTGTGGCGAGCTACTGGACAGAGACCGTTGAAATGTTTATTGTCGAGTGTTACAACTATTTCCTTTCTAAGGAGAGCTACAAAATTACTTCATGCCTTTGTTAGACAAAGCGTTCATCCCGTGACCGCGGCTACGTTCGGCGACTAGCTGTCGCCTCGCGCCCGCGGCTACGTTCGGCGACTAGCTGTCGCCTCGAGCCCAAGCTCATTATCACAACTGTCGAACAATTACAATCGGATTGAATAACTAGAATTGTTTATTTACAGCTATAGTAGACTTAGGTTACAATGTTGCGGGATTATCCAAAATTCCAAAGGCTCCGGTGTTCTTTCATCTCCGACATATATATGCATGTTTCGTAATGTAGCTTTCATATATAATTCTTTACTGAAATGTTGGCTAGTTTTAATTATGTATTTTATTTTATGTTTACTAGATTACTAATTTGATTTTATAGTATAGAACACTATATGGGGAGAGATTTAAGGTCTATTGAGTCCAGAAAATACAGTTTTAGGTACATTATTCACAATAAACATGAATTTTTGTAATGGTATGTTAGGCAAAGATACGCGGCGGTACGACGTAGCCATGCTGTATTATGTGTCGGCGCTTTACATTTTTCGTTGTATGATACAGGTTTTGGGTTTAAGCCTCTGGGCAGCGGAGCTTTTTTATGTATTTTTTTTTTTTTTTTCTGTCCTGAAAACTTGGTCGATGGACAAAAACACTCTGTAGGAAAAAATGACCAATTTGCCAAGATACAATAGAAACGATAAAGGGAATAAGTAAAAGTCTATCGTAGCAAGGAATGCTTAATTTATCGAGACTCCTATCGCACCTTTTTTGTGAAGGTTGACTGATAGAGGAACGAGTGGATGAATTTTTAATAGAGAAATATATTGAAATAAGTACAAGTACAGTGTATGCTGATCCAGATCCTCGCTCTTTCACTGTTACAATACAATAGAATGTAATAGGGAGCACGTTCATACATTTATAGCAAAGGACATTACCAAAGAAATTAAAATAGGATTATTTACAAAAATTTACAGTACTTACATTTTACACCTGTGTTATGTGGTGTCAGAATTGACTTCTGTCGGTTTAATGTTTTCTCTTGTTTTGTTATGGGCTCTGTATCCACCAGTATTTTTTTGTGTTTTCTCTGTGTTTGTCTTTGGTGTCTTTCCGGGGGAGGGCCATGTTGTATCTCCATCTGGTGTCTGCTGCCTGTCCATTTATGTTTTCTTCGTAAAGTATGGTTTTGATCCCTATTTTTCTTTTTGTGTGATATATTATTGGGATGTTGCTTTGGTCCTGGAAGTAGTTTTTTTCGTCTAGGTATAGGAAAGCTTCTGGGGGATGTGGCCTGTTGTCAGAGTGTTTTTGTAATATGCGTTGTTAGGAAATAGGCAACTGAAAATTAAGCTGTTTTCTTTTATTTTTGCCGCTTGTGCGAAGTGGTTTCTTATTAGCTTTAGGATGTGACAGTCGATGCGGTGAATGTTGGCTAGGTCGTATATTGTTTTGTTTTTTTTACATATTTTTTGAATCCGCTGTGTTCGGATCTGTAAGTACTCAAGCAAGCCCTAATGCATTTTCTTTCGAATATGCGGATTTTTTCCATCTGGGAGGCTGATATGTTGTACCAGATTGGGCAGTCGTAGGTAATGATCGGTCTGATTAGTGCTTGGTAGCATAGTATTTTTAGTATTTTAGTATTTGCTGTCGAGATGTTTGGAGTAGAATAGTTTCTTTATTCTCCAGAATGCTTTATTGGCCTTAGCAAGTTGGGTTTCGATGTGCTGCTTGTAGTTTAATTTATAGTCTATGTTTACTCCTAGGTATTTTACACAGTTTTTGTGTGGTATGAGTGCCCCTTTGTTTGCTTTTTCTCTTAATTGGAATTTTCTGCAGTGTTCTCTTTCTGTTGGGCCGATTTCACTTAACTTGGGTCTGAACAGTATGGTTTCGCAGTTGCATGTGTTGATTTTTAGTTTCCATGCGTGGTAATAGTCGTTTATTTTTTCGAAAAGTTCTTGCAGTTCAGTTTTTATTGTCTTAGTTTTGCGGCCTGTTACGTAGATGATTAGGTCTGCGAAGGCTATGGCGCGTTTGTGGGTGGATGTATTGAGATTAAAGAGGTTTAATAAGTCACTGTTGTAAATACTGAAAAGTAACGGGGAATTTACTGTACCTTGTTGCAGACAGTTTGTTATGGAGAATTCTTTGCTTGATGTGTTTGAACCTTTGGACATTACGAATGTTCTACTTGTGATCATGTCCCAGATTATTTTAATTAGGTTTTTAGGAAGGTTTATCTTGATCAATTTGTATATGAGACCTGGGATCCAGACTGTGTCGAAAGCTTTTCCGAGGTCTATTAAGCAGGCGGTTACTCGTTGTTTTGCGTTTAGGGCCCAGCAGATGTCCGACGTAAGTTTGTTTATTGCGTAGATTGTGGAGTGGTTGTGCCTGAAGCCAAATTGATTTTCTGGGATTATGTCATTTTTTGT
>NT_176603.1:0-1223 GCF_000188095.3 Bombus impatiens
AAATTTAAATTTTCTTATTCTTGATTTGTGATGAAACTTTTACCAACACGTTACTTACATTTTTATAATAAATATATCATCAGACACTACATTGTTCGAAGCGTATTTGCTAACTCATTTTAATCGGAAAGATCTCACAATATTGATCGTAAAGCGATATTCCGTCATTCTGAACACATTATGCGTTTAAATAAATAATAAAATTTACCGTCTAAAGGTTTATCACGTAAAAGTAAGCGCAGTAGGCTGAGATTTCTAAACTTTATAAACGCAAGACTTTTGAACCATTGGATACTTATATTAGAAACATACATATGTCGCCTTAATTCTCTGTTCAATGAGTGCATGAGAAGATATGAAAAAGGTTAAGAAGGATGGTGGCCAGATTTAACGAGATTTAACCGAGAATACGCCGGTCGTTAATGTGTTAATTTAGAACATTAACAGATACAAAACGCACGTATGCACAGTACGAATTCTATGTACTTACCAACTTTTCAAATTCATTCTTTATGAAGGGGATTGTCTTCTTTCGGAAAGTGATACAGATGATATTCTCGATGTCGACTATTGTTACATTTGATGTAGATGCAAATATTTACTCATCTAACCATTCACTGCAAACTTATAACATAAAAACCTGAAGCAAACTAGTCAATATAACGCAGATGTGCCCGAAAACGATATCGCAGATATGCAAGAAAGTAGTGAAGGAAGCATATAAGAAAGAAACAAATGAACGGATAAATATATTTATATTCGATTTCAGATATTGATCTATATATGACAAACATTGTTTTCGGTTATCTGCGGTGGACGACAGACGAGTAAATCTGCGTAAAATTTGTTTTTCCCAAGATTCGTTAGAAATTCCGAGATAAGGAGGGGATACCACGCTGATTGGAATGTTTGCAAATTCATTGGGTGAGAAAGAATTGATGGAAGAAGAAGGTAAACGCTCACGTCTATTGGTTACCCTAAGATAGCAATCGGCCAATTTAATTAGCCTACAAAACACGTAAAGTCGGGAAAAATTCCAGGTGACAATATTTTTACACAGAAAGTCGCTATTTTATATTAAAAAATTTTTTTAATTCCATGTTTTTGAAATCTTATTAATAAAATGTGTTTTAGAATATTGTCTGCTAGAAGACAGACGCCACCCCACCATCGTAAATCATTCCCATGGTACAGAAATGCTGCTGATTGAGAGATTATAATCA
>NT_176604.1:0-1110 GCF_000188095.3 Bombus impatiens
GAAGGAAGTGACGGCTACTTTTCGTCAAAATCGACGAAGTCATCGCGGATTGCGAGCTATTTTGCTTGTTTCGACGATTAAACGGTGGTGCTTTACNCCTAATGAAATGATCGCTTTAACGTCGACATATCTGAAACGGGAAGGAAATGACGGCTACTTTTCGTCAAAATCGAACGTCGACATATCTCCAACGCGAAGGAAATGACTTCTACTTTTCGTCAAAATCTACGAAATCATCGCGATTTGCGAGCTATTTTGCTTGTTTCGACGATTAAGCGGTAGTGCTTTAAATTTGCAGTGTAAAATGGAGTTCGACGGGCGCTTAAACGTCGAAATATCTCCAATGGTAAGGGAATGACGGCTACTTTTCGTCAAAATCGATGAAATCATCGCGATTTGCGAGCTATTTTGNNACATTTGCAGTATATAAGGGAGTGAAATGAGCGCTTTAACGTCGAAATATCTCCAACGGGAAGGAACTGACTGCCACTTTTCGTCAAAATCGATGAAATCATCGCGATTTGCGAGCTATTTTGAAACGGGAAGGAAATGACGGCAACTTTTCGACAAAATCGATGAAATCATCGCGATTTGCGAGCTGTTTTGCTTGTTTCGACGATTAAACCGTGGTGCTTTAAATTTGCAGTGTATAACGGAGTGAAATGAGCGCTTTAACGTCGACATATCTCCAACGCGAAGGAAATGACTTCTACTTTTCGTCAAAATCGACGAAATCATCGCGATTTGCGAGCTATTTTGCTTGTTTCGACGATTAAACGGTGGTGCTTTAGATTTGCAGTGTAAAATGGAGTTCAACGAGCTCTTAAACGTCGAAATATCTCCAACCGGAAGGAAAGGACGGCTACTTTTCGTCAAAATCGACGAAATCATCCCGATTTGCGAGCTATTTTGCTTGTTTCGGCGATTAAACGGTGGTGCTTTACATTTGCAGTGTAATATGGAGTTCAACGAGCGCTTAAACGTCGAAATATCTCCAATGGGAAGGGAATGGCGGCTACTTTTCGTCAGAATCGACGAAATCATCACGATTTGCGAGCTGTTTTGCTTGTTTCGACGATTAAACGGTGGTGCTTTACATTTGCAGTGTAA
>NT_176604.1:2725-3973 GCF_000188095.3 Bombus impatiens
GAGCGCTTTAACGTCGAAATATCTCCAACGGGAAGGAATTGACGGCTACTTTTCGTCAAAATCGACGAAATCATCCCGATTTGCGAGCTATTTTGCTTGTTTCGAAGATTAAACGGTAGTGCTTTACATTTGCAGTGTGAAATGGAGTTCAACGTTCTCTTAAACGTCGATATATCTCCAACGGGAAGGAAATGACGGCTACTTTTCGTCAAAATCGAAGAAATCTTCGCGATTTGCGAGCTATTTTGCTAGTTTCGACGATTAAACGGCGGTGCTTTACATTTGCAGTGTAATATAGAATTCAACGAGCGCTTAAACGTCGAAATATCTCCAATGGGAAGGGAATGACGGCTACTTTTCGTCAAAATCGACGAAATCATCGCGATTTGCGAGCTGTTTTGCTTGTTTCGATGATTAACCGGTGGTGCTTTACATTTGCAGTGAAAAACGGAGTGAAATGATCGCTTTATCGTCGAAATATCTCCTATGGGAAGGAAATGACGGCTACTTTTGGTCAAAATCGAAGAAATCATCGCGATTTGCGATCTATTTTGCTTTTTTCGACGATTAAACTGTAGTGCTTTACATTTGCAGTGTAAAATGGATTTCAACATGCTCTTAACCGTCGAAATATATCCAACCGGAAGGAAATGAAGGCTGCTTTTCGTCAAAATCGACGAAATCATCGCGATTTGCGAGCTATTTTGCTTGTTTCGACTATTAAACGGTGGTGCATTTCATTTGCAGTGTAAAACGGAGTGAAATGCGCGCTTTAACGTCGAAATATCTCCAACGGGAATGAAAGGACGGCTACTTTTCGTCAAAATCGACGAAATCATCGCGGTTTGCGAGCTATTTTGCTTGTTTCGACGAATAAACGGTAGTGCTTTAAATTTGCAGTGTAAAATGTAGTTCAACGGGCGAATAAACGTCGAAATATCTCCAATGGGAAGGGAATGACGGCTACTTTTCGTCAAAATCGACGATATCATCACGATTTGCGAGCTGTTTTGCTTGTTTCGCCGATTAATCGGTAGTGCTTTACATTTGCAGTGTAAAACCTAGTGAAATGATCGCTTTAACGTCGACATATCTCCAACGGGAAGGAAATGACTTCTACTTTTCGTCAAAATCGACGAAATCATCGCGATTTGCGAGATATTTTGCTTGTTTCGACGATTAAACGGAGGTGCTTTTTATTTGCAGTGTAAAACGGAGTGAAATGAGCGCTTTAACGTCGAAATATCT
>NT_176605.1:0-748 GCF_000188095.3 Bombus impatiens
TCGAAGGATGTAAAATCAGTGATGTTCGGAGACGATGCTGTGGCGAATGAAATCTAAGGATGGGTGTGTCTAGCGCACGGGACCATCGGATTTGTTGGTGACGATTTTAGTTAAGAGAGCGAGGGAAATAGGCTTCGTTGTTAATTGGTTAAACGAAGGGTCTTAACCGCCCTCGAAAGATTATAGTCATTTATAGTCAATTATAGTCATCGTGCCCAATATCTTTTTCCCATTCAAGTAGCACCTCGGCACGTGAACGAGATCCTGACAATGGGAACGGAAATTGTTAAATCGGGAAATCCTAATCTAAAAACATGATTAGTTCGTCTCATTTGTATTTAACGGACTAACGTTCTTTGATTTTACATTTTATTACTTCGTTTCGGATTATAATAACACTGCTTTATTAATTTAATAAATTACTGAAATTTTAATATTAACAAAAAAGTAGCATTAATTGAAAAAAAGATTAAGACTCGATGAAATGGAATAATTGTCTCTAAATGTATTACCAAGATAGAAATAATCTCCGGCAATCTCTTTGTCAAAACTCATTTCCGAAAATGCAGAAACAGTGTTCAAAATCATTGCTTTGTTTCAAATATCTGCCTGTCGAGAAATTTCTTCTTGCACATAAAATTTCACACATTCTAGTACGGAAAGGAAATGAAATTTAATTCATATTTTTAATTCTACTTACGTTTATTATATCTAAAGTCAAATAAAAGAATGTGACTTAATATTGTCA
>NT_176606.1:0-597 GCF_000188095.3 Bombus impatiens
ACTCCATTTTACACTGCAAATGTCATGCACTACCGTTAAAGCGTCGAAACAAGCAAAATAGCTCCCAAAACCCCAAGATTTCGTCGATTCTGAAGAGAACTATGTGTCATTTCGTTCCCGTTGGAGATATTTCGACGTTTAAGCGCTTGCTGTACTCCATTTTACACTGCAAATGTCATGCACTACCCTTTTAGTTTCGAAGCAAGCAAAATAGCTCGCAAATCGTGAAGAGTTCGTCGATTTTGACGTAAGACAGTGCAAACGTAATGCACTACCGTTTAAGCGTCGAAACCAGCAAAATGGCTCGTAAATCGCGAAGATTTCGTAGAATTTGACGTAAACTAACTGTCATTTCCTTCAAGTTGACGATCTTGCGACGTTTAAGCGCTTGTTGAACTCCATTTTACACTGCAAATGCAATGCACTACCGTTTAATGAACTCCACTTTACACTGCAAATGCAATGCACTGCCGTTTAAGCGTCGAAACAAGCAAGATAGATAGCAAATCGCAGTGATTTCGTCGATTCTGGCGAAATCTAAGTGTCATTCCCTTCCCCTTGCAGATATTTCGACATTGAAGCGCTCATTGAACTGCA
>NT_176607.1:0-431 GCF_000188095.3 Bombus impatiens
AATAGTTAGGCCCGCAGGAGGCTCACTCGTCTCAGGTCGAACGGGGCCCTTTCCAAGCCCTTCCGTCTTCTCGGGACGGTATCCGGAGCAGGTGGGACGCTGCTCACCCGCCGAAGGCCATTCGGAGGAACCTTGTCCCCCTTAAATCGGCCATCTTGCCAGCATTTGGCCACAACCACTGCCACCACGAGTCCGTACCCATAATTGGCCGAGCCGAGGGTTCGCTACGCCCTCTGGGCTAACACTCGACCGCCCGTGGTACCGTTCATTGTCAACGGTGGGACCGCGCCTGTGGATGTACCGCCACGTCTCTGCTGTACGGCTTACTTGCTAACCGTGCAGTCAGACTACCTACTAACCGTGCAGTCAGACCCAGATGAGACTCACGTAAGCGGGAGTTGAGGAAATGTACCTCGGCGGCTCTCCCGACG
>NT_176607.1:565-833 GCF_000188095.3 Bombus impatiens
GCGGGAGGCTTGTCCCGACGGTCCTCCCTGACTGCGGGAACGTGGATTTGCCAGCCCCCATAGACTCGCAAAAGCGAATCCTCCCTGCGGGAAATTAAAGTTTGCAGTTGTAACTAAACAATTTACCGTCAGTCTGCCCAATTGTATTTGTTACGCCGGACGACTCTCTGCCTGGCCCAGGTCACATACCGCTGGCCAGACGGACACCAGATGTCCGCTCCTCCGTACGGCGTACCCTCAATAGCCTTAAGCACCCGTCATAAACCCG
>NT_176608.1:0-1355 GCF_000188095.3 Bombus impatiens
GAGGTGGACAAGATCGAGTTAGTTGAGTAGGAAGTTAAGAGACTATACACTTCGATGCCAACGTCTCCCAGTCTCTTTAAAGTTTCTTCGACCGTTTTATTAAACGTAAATGTTACTCTCCTAATTAAATTATGTCAGAAACAAATAATCATTCAGATTTTCTCCGAATATTTTTCCATGATTAAAGAATACAATTCCGTGACCTGCGAATAATTAATACAGTTATTCGTGTAGGGGAAAGCATAACTAAAAGAATTTTTGATTTCTGTTTTATTTTTATTCTCCTCGACAAATTTCATTCTATGAGAATCCAAGTGCAAGATGAAGATCGTAGCTCGCAAAATTTGCATATTTCGTTGGTATTTAATTTCTAGCACCTGAGATTTTACAGGATAGATGTATACTATGAGTATATTATTTAAATAGAATGAAATAAAAGTATACCAAAATTATTAAAAGCAATTAATCGTATTAGAAAGTCAGAATTGATGGATTTAGTCGTAAACTCCTAATTAAAAGTTATTATATAGCTGATGAGAAATTAATTTTACAACATTAATTGATACCTTTCACGCGCAATTTAATAAACATTCTATTTTATGTGTACGAATGTGTAACACGTATACAAATGTATATGAGTGAATATTCTTGTGGCGGTGAAATAAATGGGAGAAAAGAGAGTAGTAGAAGGATAGAAAACGAAAGCTATTGAACTTGTTAGATACCATGCCGATAATAGATCGCAAGTAGTTTCGGGAATTGCATTTTTGGTATATATTCCTGTATTTGTCAGTGTAAAAAAGTAACTACACTCTGTTAACGAGTAAAGGTGATCAATATTAGACCTACAGATAGGCTTTCCAAACCATCCATTCGATATACATAAACCCACATTTCACGTCACGCGTACAGCTAAATAAAGAGGTTTTACTTTAAACGTTACTTTAAAACCTAAAATCTAAATCTAGTCTCAATTTAACACAAATAGCATTAAATTTCGTCAGTTTTATCTTCCGATTCGTCCTCTTATCACCCAACCCCGATCTAATTCTAATTCAAATATTTTTCGTCATACTCTGAAGTCAAAGACATCAAGGCAGGGGTTCCCCAAGGAAGCGTCTTAGGACCAATATTATACACACTACACGCGGCCAACATACCAACTACCAATAGCAAAATACTGACATTCGCGGACGACACAGTTGTACTAGTCAGGCACATTAACGCAGAAACAGCAGTCAAATTACTACAAGAACATATCACAAAAATAGAAAAGTGGCTGCAAGATAAACAAATAAAAGCAAACGTCGATAAATGCAACCATATTACATTCACACTGCGAAAACAGACACCAC
>NT_176609.1:0-989 GCF_000188095.3 Bombus impatiens
AGGCTATGAGGCTAGTATTCGGGTTGGGGTTAGGTGCGTGGGATTTTTTTCCTCCTAAAGGGCAGGAAACACTTGGCTGTGTTCACTTTCGACGGTTGGGCGACACGTGTTGTTTTCGGACTACGCTGGGCACTAGAGACACGTATGCACGCTTCGGCACTCCACAGCGAACTCAGTGCAGAAGATGAATAGCCAAAATCCACTAAACCAACAATTACTGCAAAAAACACATAAATTAAACTTAAAACACCTGAAAATAATAGCAATAAATGCTAACTCTTTAATTTCAAACCAAAACAGATACAGTATGCTAACCCTAATAAATAAAGAACCCCCCGACATCGTACTCGTCTCAGAAACAAAACTAAATAAAGAACACAAAGTACACTTCAAAAACTACTCCATGATAAGACACGACAGACCGAACGCCAGCCAAGGAGGAGGAACAGCAATCCTCATAAAAAACCCCATAAAACACAAAACAATCCTAAATGACAAAATAACAAGTTTCAAAATCCTAGAAGCTGCTTCGATTTCATCCTTTGTTCATACTTTATTGTTGTTTATCTTAAGGTTATAATCCTCCTTGGAGATTCTCTCTCTAGGGACTTGATCATTGTCTGTATGTCGATGACGTCGTCCACAAATATAGGTGCAGGAGGGGGGATTCTCTGTGAGTGTTGGTTTGGTGGCGGTTCTACGATTTCCATGGCGTCGTTTGAGGATTCGAATACGGCGAACCTGTTGTGAGTGTTTATTTGTATTGTTGTTTCTATTTTCCGTTTCTTGGTAGTATTAGCGTCGTTGGTGCGGAGAGTTCTGCTACACTTCTGCCACGGGGGAAGGGTAGCGCGGGGCAGCTGCGAGTCTGCTCCGGAGAGCCTGGTCGCGATTGCTGGGCCATCATCGAGCTAGTTTATTCGGAATGAATAACTAGTCGTGAGGCTATGAGGCTAGTATTCGGGTTGGGGTTAGGTGCGTGGGATTTT
>NT_176609.1:1049-8421 GCF_000188095.3 Bombus impatiens
CGCTTGGCTGTGTTCACTTTCGACGGTTGGGCGACACGTGTTGTTTTCGGACTACGCTGGGCACTAGAGACACGTATGCACGCTTCGGCACTCCACAGCGAACTGATCTCCGACATATATAAATGTAAATGTAACGCTGTTTCGACCGTTCGCGGAGAGACGCGATCGCGAGGTAGCACGTCAACGAGAGTTGTAAGTTCCCGTTACGATTAAATAGTCGACGCCACGAACTGATCGATCCCCTTATTTCGATTATGATAATAAGGGTAGTTCAATGAAATTCCACAGAATTAACACAAATAAATTAATGTTTATTTCAACAACTTATCGACCCCCACTACGTTCGGATCACGCCACATTCTTTTACGCGAGGTAAAATAACGGCCACGAGTCGACGTTTCTGGAGGTCGCCCTGCTTAATGAACCATGCGCTTGCCACTACAATGTTTGTTTGCCGGGCAGACGCGACGATCCGTCTGCGACATTATAGTGCCGCGATCGACAGTTAAGAATATGACCTATGGTAAGTCGCATGGCGTAACAAACGCAATATATAAAAAACATGAATCATTGTAGAAGAGACTTTCTGTTTTACAAAGTAATATTCATATTCAACCTTTTATTTAACAAAAGCTTAGATCATACATGCCGCAGGAGTTCTACAATGTACAGCACTGTAAGATGATCGTTTAAAACAGTAAATGAATCGCTGCACTACAGTCGTTATTTCTATACACTGATATCTAGAAATTAGCTGAATACGGCAGTGATACTGCGCTACAATTGGCGAATATTTTTTTCTCGTTCGGACTTGATACTTCTCATTCTGATTTCCGCACACAGTAAGCCTAGTAGATTTTTATCCTATTTCACACCCACTTCTTGTTTCTCGTCTCAATTTTCAACGAACTGAATGGAAGTAATAGACGGAAATTCATTTTCATTTTGATCGCGCATTGACACTACATATGTCTAAAAAGAAGAATTTGTGCTGTAATTGTTCGATGGAAAAATGTTTCAAATGTCACAAAATGTCATAAAAGTTTATGCACATCGGTTAAATATAACATATTATAGTAAAACCGTTAGCTCTACTAGTGATTTGCTACATCTTCCCTCATATATTGAATACCTGCATTATAGTAATTGTCTAATTAATTCTTCCGTAGCGTCAATTATTTTGGAATATTCTGCCCTATAGATTTGGATAGAGAAATTGTTTTCTAAAGCACGCCGAGGAATATTAGCAGCGCCCATTGCTCATGTTAAATCTATGTAAAATCCCCTTCTGTATGAAATAGTCGTTTTTTCAATATACAGTATATAGAGTACATATATGTCGGATTTACATTACAATTAGGGTTAGGGGCGTGAAACGAATCTTCATTTAGATTACACGTTGTCGTTATGCAATAGAGAAGACACTGACTAGTGCAAATACGATTATTATAGAATTGGACAAGTAACCGTGGTAATTAGATACTCGAGAAACTAATGACAATGATCCTAGATTCAATAACGAATCCGCGGTTAACGGGATGATAGATGTACGTGCTCACAAAATCTAAATCGGACTCCTTGTTAATAAAACGCGTAATATTCACTGATCGTAAGGCGTTACTCTTTTCATCGATGAGATCGCAAGAATGAATGACTTTCCGTCGCGATGATGCTGCAGAGGAAAACTATGATGGGGTGTGTCTAAGGATACGAGATCATCGGATTCGTCGAGGATAGCCTTTGTTCGGAAAGTGAGGGAAATGAACGTTCCTGTTAATTGATTAATTTCTATGTTGGTGGTTGAAGAAGGATGTTAACCGCCCTTGAGAGAAAGTTGCTAGCGGGAAGCGTCGTTCGTGAGAAAAGCATATTTCTCGTATCTTCCAGTAGTAGGTGGTAGATTTAGGGACTGTTAGGATAAAGACTGTTTGTCCGTTTGAAGGACTTTAGTTAACTAAATCCTAAGATTTATAGCGGCTCCTCAGGCTAGCTGAACATGTGTGTGGCGAGCCACGGGACAGAAACCGTTGGAATGTTTACTGTCGCGTGCCGCTACAACTACTTCTTTTAAGGAGAGCAATAGAATTACTCTATCCCTATGTTAGGTAAAATCGTTCAACCCGTGACCGCGGCTACGTTCAGCGACTTGTTGTCGCCTCGAGCCCAAGCTCACTATTACAAATCTCGGACAATTATAATCGAGTTAAATTATAGAGACTAAAATATTGGAGGTTTTCCGAAGAACTCCAAAGGGAAGGCCCCGGTGTCCTTTCATCTCCAACATATATATAGAGTATAGTAGTAGTAACAGACCTAGGTATTAGGTATTATCCATAGAGATAGCTCTCACAAGTTCTGCCTCAAACATTGGATCTTTATTCTCTGTGATGTTAGCGGCTTGTCAAATATCTGACACGCTATCTTTGTGGATGAAGTATAGAGATAGTATTATATATCAGGATATCTTACACCGCATCCAGACTCAGCAGTCATGCTAGACTTGGAATTTAATGATGTGATTTTCTGTCCTTAATAAAATTGATCGTATCGTACGATCTCTTGCAACAGACAAAAATTACATGATAATACTATGGGAAATGAATTAATCCTAAATAACGATCAAACAATTGTATATAATGCAATACCCAGACTGGATGTCTCAGTGGAACCAAAAAAGCTACGCTCCGAATCTCCAATTGCACTTGCAGTTGTCTTTTCTGGGATAGGTGCAACGGTGTTGTATTGTGGTAGAACATGCAATGTTTTAAACTCTAACTAGAAGTTTCGGGGATCTTCGTAATAACTTCATATAAGAACTTCATGAGGACAGTAATGTAAACGTGTTCTCCGAGTTATTACTAAAGCTGGGTAACGGAGACTTTACGAACACATGGAAATGTTTCACTTGATAACTTGTCCGTGATATGAACAAGGTCACCAATTAATCAGTTGATTACATTTATTCTGACGTTACTCTTTTTAATAACACCGCCATATGCTGGCTCCAACAGATAAATCGGTAAACAGTATTAATAATTTCATTTTAGATAAAGTCGATGCTCCTTCTCAAACTTATTTCTCATTCACGAGCAGCACATTGTTCATTGCCCTGTAGGGTTGCTTGATTCATTAAATCCTTCGGAGTTATAATATCATTCTTTAAAGTTAAAGATAAAAATAATTTTATTTCGTAATCTAAATGCTCCAAGATTGTGCACAATTTGCAGTACACATTAGTGTACAGTAGAGACAGCTGTTTTGATAGCTTGTGTTGCTGGAGAAGAAGTTATAATACTTTTGATTCGAGTAATTTCACTTATACGATATAACGTTATGTTATATAACGTAATACGTTATAACGTTATACCATATAGCGTAATACGTTATAACGTTATACCATGTAACCATTCCAATTTAAAAAAATTGGTATGCCCTATTGGACTTTGGTAGATTATCGCTTTTGAAACATTCAAACATTCAGCAAGCCCGATCTCATGTAAGTTCCAGCATCAATCTTTACTTCCTTGCTTCTAACGACAATCCTTGCTATTAATGTACTGTATAAAGCTCTGAAATAACTAAAGAGATACACTTGACTAGACATCTATAATATGCATGACCATCACGCAATCTTGGGTAAGAACGGCAATACTTTTAAACCAAGTGGCTGCTGAAGCAAGCGAAACTTTCATAGAAAGAAGACTAAAAAGAAAACACCCCACTGACCTCGCTAAAGAAATAAAATAGTCAAACTCGAAGATGGTATCCCGCTGGGGGTAGCCACCCATATGTTATTTATCAATTAAGTTAGAAAAATTTACCAAATGTACAGCTGGACAAATTGTAAAATACAAATTAAATAATAATAAAAAAAAATTCTTGGGTACAAAAAACAAAATAATGTTAATTGCTTGCTAGAATCATTATAAAGGTATAGAAGATATATTAAATCGCGTGGAATCAGATCGAATCACGTCATGTAGGTAAACTACAAGACGTAGTATTTATTATTTTAAAACCATCGGTGATCCATCGATTGGGATTCGGTGCCGTTATAGAAGTACACGATGGAAGAACTTCCATAGCGTAACAGAAACACCGAAATATCAATTTTAATGATATTTCATTTTAAATGAAAACGGAAAAAACGAACCACTTATGTATACTTTTTGCTTTGGTAACACTGCCATATTTTATGAAATAGAAATTTATGTTAATTTGCTTATCGATTGATTTAAATTATTAAATTAGATACTACCGGTTCGTTGCTGCAATTAAATAAACATGGTTAGTATACTTTATGAATATCAGCGAAGAAAGGTTCGAATTAACTTGTAATCTTTCTTAAATCCACACAAAAAGTAGAATTCGATTAGTAAAATATTCGATTAGTAAATATTGACCAAATTTGCTGATTGCCTTCGCAAAGACAGTTGTAGATATAATATACAATTTGAAAATATTCGTACAATCTATGCCGCGTAACATGGTATCGATAGTAATTGACGTAATGATAATATTTGCCACTAATGTGATTTATATAATTTTATTTAAAGCCACCTGGAAAATTAAAAAACAATACTGATGCCTGTTTTTGAATTTAGAAATTTTTTTATTACCAAAATAGCTATATAGAAATATTATATGTCAGGGGTTAGACATATAGAATGTTGAACACCAATGCACAGAGATCCAAAGAATAATTGGATAAAGAGTCAACAATCGATTGTCAAGGTGTAGGAGCTACTTTCGGCAGCGGTCAGAAGAGTCATTCGAATGATTTGTCAAAATTACCTCATTTTCGCTGTTGCATGGCAAATATTTATTCCAGATATTGGAGTGTACTGTATTATTATTTTTAAATATACGATTGCCATACGAAATGCAAATACAAGGACTGGACTACTTAGAAATCTTAAACTCAGTGAAATCACGTCCGCATCATAAACCCAGCTTACAACTGTGTAGTTATTGCTAACGGTTCAACAGCTACTTCAGAAAGAGTCCCGAGATCTCGAAAAGATATTGATCAATGCTGATCGATAGAACTGATTAGACGTGTTGATTAGAAAGCAGACCAATCGAAAATCTCGAGGACAATCGATCAGGACGCTAACTCCTTGAGTGGCGAAGAATTAAAGATCAACCTAAGTCAAGAGACTAACAAACCTAATGCTACTTAAGTGTATAATTTTTCCAAATAGAATAGAACCATAGAAAAATAATTAATTGTAAGAAGTCTGCCTGATTATTTTAAGTTATTTTATTTGGAAGTAAGTTTGTGTAAGATATGCAGGCCTATGTGTGAGGCCTGATGGGAGGTACAAGCGGGTAGGAAGTGATTCTACATGAAAAGATAAGTCGAAAATGTAACATAACATATTTTCATATGACGTTTCGTTTCCGAGAAAGTGGAGTCTGAAAACTTGTCAAGTATATTTAAACAGAGATTATCAAACGAAGAATTTACGATACGTCGTAATCAAACATATATTTTTTGTCGAAGAGGAATTTTAATATACGTTATCTCAGTTCAATCGTTGGAGTTTATGGTACGGACATCTACTATTTTTAATTACTATTTTTGAAAATATTTATATATTTAAAAATATTTTAGCGTGTAGAGTCGCAAACTCTGTGAAGCTTACTGACTATTTCTTTACGAGAATAGAGCAGGCTTCTAAGTCAATTATCAATAGCACTTTTCACAAATATTTTCTATCTTTAGTAGAATACTTTTATAAAATAAAAAATTGTGAGCGATTCTGTTATCAATCGAATAACGTTTTTTTAAGCAACTCAAGATTGGATCTCACTGACCTTGAACAGCGCATCATGTACTATAGGCAAAGTTCGCCAATCGAAGTTTCGACCATGCCATAACATGCAATATTTCTAACGTACGAGAATTCGTGACATATTGCATCTATTGATCCCAAACTGACGTTCAATCTGCTATATATATGTGTGTGCTGATATATGTAGTATACTATACATATACTTTTCTATGTTGTACACTGTTCCAATACGTAGTTACCGAAAACTTAATTCCAATTATTTTGTTTAACGTTTGCGCTGTGTCTGATCGAGCATTATCATGATGAAAGAAGAGAATAAAATTTCTTTCTTTATAATAATTAAAGCCGAAAATGAAACGATTTCACAAGCTACGTATTACATTTGGAACTAATCATTTTCTAATCTAATCTTCTATCTACAGAGTTTAGACAGATTTTAGAAAAAATGGTAGTTGAGTAAATGGAAAATTTAATACGGGGTTTGAAATGGCGGTAAAATTGTACGTATTACATTTCATTTTTATCATTATTCTCTATGTGTTCGGATGCAGAAAACATATAAAATTCTAGTATATAATCTTCGCACAATGTTTGCCTATTTTTTATATTTCAGATAGCAAACGGAAACATAGTTTGCTTGTACAAGCTAGAGTATACGTAATTTTAACTAAAAGCTATGAACTCTAATTTGGAAACCCATTTGATGTACCCACGACGCTCGGAAATCTGTTTAGAGAGATCCGGAGGGACACCACTGTATTTCTTGGTGCTTGAGAATTGTGCGTCAACTTGTTACATTGCATGTTTGAAAAGATCAACCGGCGGCTGTGACATATTCGCGAACAATTCGATGACTGTTCGTTATTGGAGACGCATCTTTACTAACCGATGCGGTATTTCGGCTAGCGCGAAAGTCACTTGTGGACGAATTTGGTGCAAAGTTAAGGAAACTGCGTGAACGAATAACATGCGAAGTTTGGGAGTCGTTGGAAAAAACAGCGCAGATTAACTCAAAATCAGAGAGCCACTGGATTGAAAAGATATTCTTTGGATCGAGACGTGCCAACGAACCTGATATAAAAGCGGGGAAGGCAACAAAATATACAGAAAATGTTAGTAGAGACCCCGTAACTTGATTAATAAAAGTCGACACGTCTTATTAATTGTTAATAAAAGTCGTATCATATCGATAACTTCAACTATTTATATTGTACAGAATATACTATACTGTGTATATACATATAATATATATGTCGGAGATGAAAGAACACCGGAGCCTTTGGAATTTTGGATAATCCCGCAACATTGTAACCTAGAGTCTACTATAGCTGTAATTGAACAATTGTAGTTATTCAATCCGATTGTAATTGTTCGAGAGTTGTGATAATGAGCTTGGACTCGAGGCGACAGTCAGTCGCCGAACGTAGCCGCGGTCACGGGATGAAAGCTTTGTCTAACAAAGGTATGGAGTAATCCTATAACTCTCCTTAAAAGAAATATTCGTGGCGACACGCGACAGTAAACATTCCAACGGTTTCTGTCCCGTGTCCTCGCCACACGCAGACCCTATTCTT
>NT_176609.1:8961-25587 GCF_000188095.3 Bombus impatiens
TTAGACAAACCCCATTATAGTTTTCCTTTGTGGCATCATCGGGACGGGAAATTCATTCTCTCTCGCGATTTCATCGACGAAAAGAGTAACCCTTTGCGACCAGTGAATATTACGCGTCCGACTTAGATTTTGTGAGCACGTTCATCTATCATCCCGTCGACCGCGGATTCGTTATTGAACCTAGGATCATTGTCATTAGTTTCTCGAGTACCTAACTATCTAATTACCACGGTTACTTGTCCGGTTCTATAATAATCGTATTTGCACTAGTCAATGTCTTCTCTATTGCATAACTACAACGTGTAACCCAAACGAAGATTCGTTTCACGCCCCTAACCTAACATATATGTCGGGTTTACATTAGAATTAGGAGTAGGAGTCGCAGCAAACGTTACTTTGTGCTTCAAAATATATTCTACGTTTAACAAAGAGTTACCCCGTTGACCGTGGATTCGTTATTGAACCTAAGAATATTGTCTTTAATATCTCGAGTGTCTAATCTCCATGGCATTTGTCAAACTTTATAAAAATCAATATTTATACCAGTAAATGCAATCTCCATTGCACAACAACGATGGCTAGTCCGAATGAAGATTCGTTACACGCCCCGAAACCTAACGCTAACCCGACATATATGTAGCAGATCGAATAATGAGACTACAAGTAGGTGTAGTTGTTAATGTATTTAAAAAAGTCCTAGTCGCGAAACGGTGTGTATAAAGTCGTTTGGTCACAGTTTATAATGAATCGTTTGCAATCGCGTCCGTTTATTTATAATAGTCAGGCGAACCTGTGACCTAACGGTCTTGATACTCCGAAGCAAAACAACAACATGATTTGAATCGAATTCTAACTCTTGTGCCGCTACATATATATACGGGATTACGGATTTGAAGGTTATGTTCCAAATAATCGGACTGAAATTTACGCAACGATACATGTACTCGTACTATAATCAAAACGTGCTTACGTGTGTGTGTGTGCGTGCGTGCGTGCGTGCGTGCGTGCATGCGTGTGTGTGTGTGTGTGTGTCGCGTATAAGTAAGAGTAGTTATGTTACTGTAGTGTTTTTGGTGGGTGCTTATGACGCACTGTCAGTGCAAAAACTAAGAGTAGCTTCAAAATATTGCCAAACAAAATTTCAATCGCCTTACAGATTCCAAAGGATTGACCACTGATCGGAAGAATACATTAGCACAATTTTATTATACTACTTCCGAACGAACGCGACCCGAAGTTATACAATCTGTTTTGTCCAAGGAGCGTAATTTTTCAACTCCTTGTATGTGTATTATGAATAATTTCGAAATTCTATGATTGGGATAGGTCAGGCGTTTATCGTACGCATATGGAAGATGTAATCCTTCAAGATTTCCGAGGATAGTGCACTCTGGATGTTATCGCAACTCATATTCCAGCACAACCACGTGCCTCATTGTTTAGATAAATGTTTTAAAATAAAGATGTTTCTATTTCAAAGAACTGAAAAAGTGCGGGACAAGCTGGATGTTCTCTATCACTAACATGTAAATAAAATGTTTTAAACAAATGCAATTACATAATCTTAATAATACGATATACACATACAGGTATTTAAGATTCTAAAAGGTTTGAATTCATAATGAATCATCTAAATTTACGTGTAACGTTGATTTCTATTCTTTATTGATTAATGATATTCTGTGTAGAACTTTGTTGATTTAACGCAAATTTTTACGCAAATGCATACACATTACGTTAAAATTGTATGATTTTTACAAGTTTTTGTCACAGTAACTGTCACAGTAATTTAAATTCATTTACGTTCAACCAAAGACAATTGCAGGAACTGTAGAAATATATTTTATGATTTTCCTAGTTAATATTTGCATTTAGAATCGTTTGGAGAAAAATAACTGATGTTCTGATTCTTTTACTTGAGCGCATCATTTATTATATATCGCTTCAATCGATAACAAGATATTATAGAGAGCATCGATTAATCTTGATTCGCCTACTTTTTGCAGAAATATAAATAGAATACCATACTCGAAAAGAAGAATTCGTACTCTTGAAAAGCCAACAAAATGACTTAAACATGATGTTCTTTTCAGCTAAAACATCCTTGATTTTATCTTCGGACGAGAGAAAGTTAGCGACTATTAAATTATGACTATGAGAGAGAGAGAGAGACAGAGAGACAGAGAGACAGAGAGACAGACAGACAGACAGACAGACAAACAGAGAGACAGAGAGACAGACAGACAGAGAGACAGACAGACAGAGAGACAGACAGACAGACAGAGAGATACGTAAGTAAACAAATGTGGGAAATGCGTGTGTGAACTGTGATTTGTCCAACATGTTACGTATCCTTGTAACTATCTGTCTTTTTTGTTGTGGTTAAACTATTGAAGTAATTTATCCGAGATGTAGGCACTTCGACAGGGTTATAGAACGAATTCATTTCATTTGATACAGGTTTGTGAACAAAATGTAAGAAAGATTATTTCCGTGTTCGTCCGAATTGAAGGTTTGCAAATGATACTTTTAGAAACGACACTTGCATTGTCGCTTTCGCTGGGCATCGGTGAGGTCCTCAGAGGTCTTCGCTTTGACATGAAAAAAGTTGACGTTAACCAACGAGGTATCTTCAAGTTCTATTCAAAACATATAAATTAACCTCGTGGTTCTGAATTTTTTTTTCAATGCCAAAAGTCTCAGCGTGGCGTATGATATACGTTTCTTGGTATTTTACAATTAGTGCGATTAAATGTATAATATATTCTCTATTCTGCGCGACGCATACTTCCCTATTTCTTCAACTATTCTTTTATCGACAGTCTCGACACGACATACAGTATATCTTAACAACTTTCGCCAACTTGCAGTCCGTGTGCGACGTTCAATTAGCGATTTAATCTCATCCAGTCTGTTCTTGTAGATAATTCAACTACGATTTAGTGCGATACTTCCCCGATGCTGAGCAAGTATCTGTCGATCAGAGCAAGTATCTGCTGACAGTATCTCAACAAGCTTATCCAATTTAAAAAACTAATTAGCCTTCGTCAACTCCAAGTCCGACCCAATCTTGGAGTATCGACAATTGCTGTTTATATTCCAAGATTTTCAAATCGCTGTCTATAAATTATAAATAACTACGATGAAAAACCATTTGTGAATGAATATAAGAGATTCGAATTCTATGAAAAAAATGTTGAAGCTAACTTTTGTAATAATGCATTGACTGAATATATATATTATAAATATCGAATTATAAACTCACGAAATACAGAATCGATTATAAAGCACAGAGAAAGAAGTCTAACGAATTTAGCGTGTATTGCTGCAAAAGCAATATGAAAATTAGCAATTAGAAACACATTTGTTCCGTTCTTACATACAGCAGGATGTGTACGTGTAGAAATACCCAAATTGCCTTTGAAAGTATTTCTGGCAAGTGGACACTATGCGAGAGAGACTGGCAGCCAGCGAAGATAGTGTTGCAGGTTCCTCTCAAGCAGATACGAACTAATCTTATTATCGGTGAGCTGCTTCTAGAATATGAATCAGTTTCATATTATGACCGTATTCTCATAGGAGCATCCATTCGAGAATGCTGAATAGATGCTGCAGTTTTATGACACGGTTACATTCCCGGCGCGCACGCACGCACGCACGCACGCACGCACTCACGCACACAACAACAAAACAGGTTAATTTTTCAGGATGGGATATCGTATTATTTTATCCAAAATAAATTAACATTCAGTAAAACAATTTCAACGAGATCCATTACTATTATTTCCACGTCGTGAAAAGTTGTAGAAACTGTGGAAAATCGGAACATGTTCTTATACATCTTCGGCCACTTTAATTCAGTCCTTAACTACATTTGTGCACATATGTATTTTTAATACACGTTCAAAACCAATTTTTTGGTTGAATGAGCAAAAAGATCAACGATTAAGTTAGCTAATTAAAATCGAAGAAACGAAGTTGAAGTTTTGGCCCTTGCGACTTTGCGAATCCAGCAACGACATGTTATATAACACATGACTAGAAGCGACAGTTTCAAACGTAAAACACAGAAATTGGGCATACACGAATCTCAAATTGATACAGTTCTGAGAATTCGGGCGGATAACAAACTCTTGGTAAACGTTTTCCGTCTATCTAAAAGTAAAGCTCTGAAAACTATTCTCAAATACGCAATTTGAGAATATTTTTGAGAGATCAAATGTCGTATCTTACAAAGCCTTCAAACGGACATCTATCTTAAAGGTGAAAGTCAGCCACAATCTCAAGGAAAATTTCAAGAAAAACTAGCTACAATCAAATGTCGCTCGTTATCTATGAGCTGTTGTTAGAAATACGATATTAAACTTGATTTCCTTTATCTGTTTGTCTATTTTGTTATTTATAATTTGCAAAAATAAACATGAAGTTCTAGTATTGCCCCCGTTATAAAGATCAACAAAATAATTGGACGCATTCTATTGCAAAAAAGCAAAAAATAGGTAACAATTGGGATTCTATTATATTGAGGTCCCGGAGTACTCCTAGTAACACGTTGACTGCCACGACACCCGTATTCGGATGTCAGCAAAGTTTCTGGTTAGGCCGCGTAACCCATATTCGGGTGTCGCTTATTCGACTACTTGCGAAGGATCGTCATAGGTATTTGAAAAGATATTCCATAATAATAAAACTGTTGAATTGTTATAAAATAAAAATACGAAAATGGTTTATTAAAAAAGTTATTTAGAATGTAAAACTTTAAAGCATTCTATATATAACTGAGGTTGGTCGGGACAATTTGGACAATAAGTTGTTGTTTTCTTCAAATTCTTTTGTGCCTTTGTTCGGTCCATTCGACGTCTTTTATTTGCATAACATAGTTTGCACGCGCGTCCAATGCTTCTTCCGGAATCATTTTTCCGAATGGCGATATTATGCTGACTCCGTCGAAGACAAGGATTTTTTGTATTTTCAGACAACCTTCATAATTTTGCAACGAATAATTGTCTAAATATTCTAATATTTATATTTTTCCTTATTGCAATTGTCGTAAACCGTCAAAGCGTTTACAACAGAAATTCCCAGAAGGAATTGAATGCCAAGTTTTCTGTACCATTTGATTCCTTTCCTAATTGTGGTGGCATAAGAAACCATTTGATCGGAATAATCTATACCACACTTTCCTTCGTTATATTCAACAACAGCTAGTGATTTTAATGTTGCGAACAAATGAAACGAAAGATCTTTCTTGAGACCACCGCTTGAGCGACTCGCATTACTAAAATATCGATGGGAGCACCTAGCAGAGAACGTTTGATACTACTGTACGCGTGGAGATTGGAGACTACTGACGGAGATTTCTCTGAAAACACGCGTGGCAGTCAACGTATTAAGCGTTAGGTAGGCCATCGCGGGGTTTTAGTCGGTAAATTCTGCTTGCCAGAAGAGCGACGGAGTATCCATGAGAATTTCCCCAGGTATAAAAAGAAAGATTCTCATGTCTAAAGAACACAACATACAACAGAATAAAAAAACAGGTAAACAAATTAAAACCAAACAAAACTACATAAAACTGTCACACACGTCCTTACTACTCCAATTCGGAAGACGGTTGCAATGTTTGATAATTTGAGAAGCACAACTTAGATACAGCACGAGGCTTTTACCCAAAGGATCGGCGAAATACCTAAATGCACCGAACCCTCGTTTTTTCTATACCATATAAAAAAGATAGGAGTTAGATTTGGGTTAGACCATTATTTGGTCGCAGCGCCGTAAGGCTGATTATATGCTGCTACGGACGCACAATTATAGACAGAATCCACTGGGACCGATAGCTTTTTGCAAATATCTCGGAAACTATAGTCGACTGTCATTCTATCTGTAGAAAAACGTTGTACAAAACATTGAACTAGACAACATATTTCAAAATCATCGAAATTGGAAAGGGGGTAGCTTTGGTACAACTTTCGCTCAAACCTTTATAATTCACGACATAATTACTTGTAAGCGTTGAGTTGAACACATCGACTTTACGATGCGAGAAGCGAGAAGCAAAAGTATACAGACTAATTAGAAGTAAATTACGATTGATTAGAAATTATTTGTTGATAAAAATTATCTATATTGAAGGTCGTGCGTTATAATCGTTCATTAGAACGAACGAATTTTCCAATTGTTGCTTAGAATCGGAATGCGCAGGTTTTAAAAGGAATAGGCAATTACTTCATAAGAAAAAAGAAATTGTTTATAGTTGGGGTGAATGGATTACATTTGAACCATTGGATATCTTTGAACGATTAAGACATCGGGTTGAATATGGTTTTCATCGATTGAAGTCAATACGTGATCTTGAGAAGAAACTTGGCCGTAATGTAGAATGCGAGCACTGGTCTGTTTACAATAAATAGGTAGGTAGGAAGGAAGAAAGAAAGAAAGAAAGAAGGAAAGAAAGAGAAAAGGATATAAGATATCTAATGATGGATGTGAAATTTTTACGATACTAGATTCTATTTTCCCTGCATTTGACTGCGGAATATAAGCAGATTACAAATAGAGTGAGTTGGAAAACTAATGGAACTTTAATATCCTTTTCCAGGAGAACGGTTGACTCGCGATCCATGTATCTTGTATGACTTTTGTTCCTTGTGACGAGTAGTATATGACGCAATAAAAAAGATTGATCTTACAAATCATACTCAAGGTCAAAATTACGATCCACTTTTTTAATTGATTTCCACCGATCCAGAAAGTAAACACCTTTCACCGAAACATAACAAATAATTTTTGACACTGTGTACGTACAGACTAAACGTCATAAAGACTATGGCTTCGAAGAATTGATCAGCCGATCAAAAGATTCCAAGTCTTACTAACAAAGCCTTAATACGTCCGAAAATAGGTTACTGCACCATATGCGGTAAGCTGCATCGTATATAATTCGGCATCATCAACTTCATATTTTAAACCGTGTTCATAACGTAGGAGCCAGAATAGCAACAGGGGCATATCGAACTAGCACAGTCTATTCGAAGTCAATCCCGAAGAAAACTAATCACCCTCTCTTACGCGATCACAATGTACACAACAAGGTGTACAAAATATTATAGAGAATCGCCAATTACATCAGAAAACTCTCGAGCAACCAAAGCATTTCTCATACGAGTTCAAGAATAACTAAACGAAAGTAATATTACATTACCATGGAAATGACCAATCCAATGCATACAATAAAGACATAAAAGAGAAACGATTTGTAACGAAAAAAATTAAAATACGAGTGAAACAACTTATGCCTAAATTAACATACGTTTTTACATAAAATCGGAAGAGATATACACGAAGTAAGTTCGATTGTAACTATCACAAGAAACAAAACAAGTACAAATGACCTCTATGTATAGCACATTTACACTTTATCGAAAAAACAAAACCCCGAATTTTGTTATAACTCTAACGCTAACATCACCCTCGAATATCTAATTTGTTATTGTCTCAAATTTGAAAGCACGATATATAACTTAAAGATACCCAATGATATGCAACATATGCGCATAAACATAAGTAGTAAAGCACAATGTAAAGGATTCCAAGTTTCTTAACAAAAATTCATCTCTTGCGTCAACTATAAAGTTATACAAAACCGTACTGATCTACTCATTTTAGTACATATAAACAGTATTACAAACGTAAGTGTATCTCCATATAAATAATATTATTGTCGCTTAATTATTTGCGAGGTACATGTGAATGTAGTTACTAATATATTAACAGGAGATGTGACGCTAAACAATAAATAAAAAAAGGATTTGATCACACTAAAATTACAAAAACGAAAAGAAAAAGAATCGTACGAAACTGTGACTTTACTTAATGTCGTTTATTATGGCTTAATTATTATTTATTTATAGAATAAATATTCTTAAGATTCATAATGTATACGTTTAGAACGCGTACATTGTATCACAGTTGATCGTTAAATTTCTTAATAAAGCAAATGTTTATGTGCAAAATTTTTGGATTTCTTTTATGAAAATTATGTAGTTAAAGATCGCATAATTTTAAACTTCGTGCACTCTTTTGCATAAAATTATTTTCTTTCAATGAAGATGATCTCGAAAGAGCCGTATCGAGGAGGAAAAGGTTTCCGACATATACGCAATATAAAAAATTCATACAATTGCAGGGAAACTCTGCTAATAGAATGTTGACATGATTATGTGAAAAAAGGGGCGCTATATCGAGGTCTATATCAAGGCTTATATAGAAAAGCATTGCAATTGAACGAGACGAGTAAGAGAAGATTACAGCTTTAAAGCATCGTTACTTATCAAAATTTAAGTCAGGTTACGGCATTGGTGGACTGAATATGTCAGGTAAAAGTACTATCGTCAAATCGATCTGCTATTGCAATCAGTAAAACAGGATTTATAGAACTAATAACGAGATAAAATTATCTGTTCAGATAATATATACAAGTAATATAGACGAAATCAGCTTATTACGCGAATAATTTTTCTAGAGACAGATAAGAAAACCCTTAAGAAAATGATTGAAACGTATATAATAATGCGCAATAAATTATTATTTTTCGTATGAAACGAAGTTACAATTTCATTTGTTCGGAAAACTCGATATTTTCCAAGTTTTCTATAGCTCCATTCCAATTAGTTCGAATAGTGCACGTGTTTTTATTATACTTATCGAGAAAAACAACCTAACCCCAATACTTCATAATTGAATATGTAATTTTTAATATTTATGTTCATACGTCAATCTTTGCAATGCCGTCGTTTCATTGAGTTTCCTTGCTGTTCTCGTTCCTTCGAGATAAAAGGTTCAATCGAATGAAATTGTTTTGAGAAAGAATTCGAAGGAATCACAACGTTTTTCTTATTTCGTATTAAGATGAAACCATTTATTTCAAAAGCTTCCTATTTCGCACAATCATCGGTTACAAACCACGATATAACTTATAGAACTATATAACTACATGAGTTTAGAAAACACATAGAAAGTATTCGACTTTGACCAAGTACTACTAATTACTATTGACAAATTACTTTTAATTAACTTTCGCTTCTGCATCATTTAATTGTATATTTTTCCAAAATATACAATTTTTAAGGTAATAAATGATAAGTGTGTCAGAGTCATAGTATTTCTTAGAATAATTTATTGCAAAATACCTTTATGCTGTAAAATTTTACGCTAATGAACGCAAATACTTTCTTCAACGATACGAGAAATAAAATTAGAGCTACATAATATCAAGAAAATTGAGAAGCCATGAAATTCGCGCAAAGGCAAACTTAAGGAATATTGAAAAATTGAAATCGTTTCTTACTTTCAGCAGAAGTAGCACAGTTTTTAACTTTTCTTGAATCGACCACTGTCGCTATTAGTGCCACTAAACGTATGTAACTCGAAGAAAAGCAGAGCGAAGAAGTTGAAAGAAAAGAAAGAACAAGAGGAACAAACCGAAACCACGCAAGTTCTCCACGTGACTGACGAAACTACGTACGTATACTTGGTCGACAGGCAAAGCCAAACAGAACGCCAGCCAACGCGCAAGTCTTACAGACTTGTAGGTCATAGAAGAACTTATTCTCGTCTATTTTTGCAACAGACTTCGAATCGAATCGAAGAGATAAAAAATAAACGAAGAAAATGTTTCTGTGAATTAGGGCTGAATATAGATACTTATTAATTATTATAAGATACTTATCTTGGAGGATATAATCAGAGATCTATTGACGTTAACCCAAGCAGTGATCAAATCAATTCAAACGCTTCTTGACACAGACCCTTCGCATTTGTTTCAAAAGGCAATGTTTAACAAATGGCATTTCAAGCGCGAACAAGACCACCGTTCCGTGTTTCCTACTCCAATCAAGTTTCTTCCCTAAAAGTTAATAAATTCGTAGGCTTGCAAAATTAATTGAAATCGATCGTACACGTGAAAGATTAACGAATTCGTCTACGGAAACGCTAACAACTGATCTCAAAAAAAATGTATAGTTCCGACAAAAAAAAAAAAAAGAAAATAAAAATAATTCGGCTTTCGTATCTCGGAAAGTAATATAAAGAAAATCTATTAAGAAATGAAAGGCTGCTCGGAGAGCAGAGTTATACTAATATAAATAATTGATATTATAATAACGGAAAATTTTCTATCATAATACTACACATATTTCCAGTTGTTAATATTTGACAGACGCCCAAAATTTAATGATTTCGTTTATCGTTAATAAAAAGAAACCCATAAAATGCGTATAAAATATTTGCAATGTGCAGCTGATCAGGAGCAGTGTGCTTTCGTTTGCGGGCAGGCGAAGATTACCACATTGCCGAAAAAAAACCATAAAGATGAAAAACTCCTTGAATGCTATGGCTCTCCGAAATCGTCAGATTCGTCATACATGTCCCGTTATAGTAGGAACAACTTGGATTCGTTGGAAACAGTTGCATATATCTGTACAGAATCGACTTTTCAACTGGCCCGACCACTTTACCTTGCCCGCGGAAACGGTTCCGTATACATGAATAGAAGCACATGTACTCGGATTGATTTAGTTTGCCAATCTCTTATGCTCTCCAATGGGACAAGTATCTATATACACCTTCAGCTCACCAAAACACTTTCTTTATCCATTCTTTATATCTTAGATTCGAATCGAACTCTGTTGCAAGAATAGACGAAAATAAGTTCTTGTATGACCAACAGTTAGTCATAAAAGGCTACGTACGTCCCTTAAATTTGAAATACATATTAGGCTTAGATATGACAACACCAAATTATATACTGATAGAAGAATGCAAAATAATGGAAATAAAAGAAAAAGTATTAAAAAGAGTAGCAAGGTACGAAGAGAAAGCCCTAGAATCAAAAAAGGAATTAGTAGAGGAGTGTATAAAGGAATGAGAGAGAGAGAGAGAATGGGGGAATGGTCAGGAAGGGAAAAGAGCAAGAATGAGAAAGAAGAGACTAGAAGAAGTGAAAACAGGAGAGGACGAAGAAAGGATCACAGCAGACCAAATCATAGAAGAAAGATGAAAGAGATAAACAGAAGAGAGGGGGAAAAGGATAAGGGAATCCAAAGAAAAATTACCAAAGTACTTAGAAGGGAGGATGAAGTGGAAGGACAGAAGAATACTGGCAAGATTCAGATGCGGAAACGAGACCAAAACAAGGGAATACTGGAAAGAAGAGGGGGAAAAAGATGCAGACTATGCAGAAGGAAAGAAGAAGACCTAAGACATGTAATAGAAGGATGTGAAATGACGGGAGGACCAAAGGACATAGGAAAAACGCTAAACGAGACTTGAGAAGGTTTAACAGAATTGAAAGCAATAATAGAGAAGAGAAGGGTAAACGACAAGAAGGAGGCACAGCAAGGAGGCTAAAGACCAAAGTTGCGATAATTTTTAGTCGTTAGTTGCTAATTTATAGTTCCTAATTTTTAGTTTTTAGAGATAGAATAAGTAAGGTAGTGCAATAGAATAGAGTGGAAAAGAGGGGAGGTAGGCATATAAGAAGAGAAACAGACATAAGAGATGTAAAACCGAAAGTTCGTTCAAAGCCGAAAGGCACGGACTATGCAATAATAATACAAATTTGAAATATTATAACAAACACGTTAACTGCAACAATGTCTTTGATATCAAATTTTCTACTAATTAAACTTAAATATATATTTAAAGAATGATATGTATGACAAAAAAACAGTAAAAATACAGGATACAATTTCCATGAAGAGACGTTTATCATAAAAAACGTAGGTTTAACAAACAGCATTAACAATTTAACAAATATCTTGCAGGCTTAAAATACTTTTTTCCTTGGATAAAATCATTGGATGGTTTTTGTTTTATGCGTTTTGCATTTTTCGAATTGTTTTTTGAGTTTATTTAGAGATACGTCAACATACTGAGCAAGCTCAGAGTTATTTTACCCTGATATACAGAGTGTTTGCCTATAAGCGTAAAAGAATTTAAAGGCTGACTCCTGACGTTGAAATAAGACGAAAATCAAGAGTAAAAAGATTGTGTTTTCGTCTTTGTTTTTAGTTATTGACAATTAAAAATTAGCCAAAACATACGTGCGCGCGAGCAAACCTTACACGAACGAAAGTAAGTCAGCTTAAGCAGCGGGATGCACGGAGATCCTCAAATCGAACGATACATGGGCAGCAGCTTACCTCGTACAAATTTTGGAGGAGAAAATTATGACATTTGAAGACGTTAACCATCCTACGCGACGTTTTATAAGAGAAATCGTAAATTGAACACTATACTTGCCTACTCATTAAAGTCTATAACGGCATATCGAAAACCGCCTAATGGAATTTTCGAGTGCGAGAGATCCTGTGCCTCCATAAATAATTAATAAATAATAGCACATATAAACAATGTTTATACAAATTTCACGCGCACATCATAATCTTCCCGTGCGTGGGTCTCCACAGAGAAATCAAATACGCATAAAGTATCTTGGAGTGATATTAAATATGGTCGAACGCTGTTCTTGTTTGTTCTTACATGAACCACACGCATTTTCCACACACATATTACTGATCACTGCATATCGCACTATTCAATACACATGAAATAAAAAACGGGGAAACCAAAAGAAACTCTACGAAGAGAATTGTTTAATTTTATACTCGAAGAATTAATCGGGGTATCGCTTTATGGAGTAATATGAAATAATACAAATTAATGTACAGCCAAATGAAAAATGATATTTATCGCGTTGAATAGTTCTTTTAAGTTTTGGAATATTGAGAATGTTAAAGACAGATATTAAATGTCTAACTCTTCAACTATAAACGAGTAAACATCAGTATGTATGACTTAAATTATAATTACTTGTTATTTTCGAGTAGATACATTTAAATAGCAAATGTAGTTTTGAAAATTCTTATATTACTGCCTATTTCTTATATTATTACCTTTGTTTTTCAAGTTGAAGGAATCGGATCAAATGGAATCGATTGAATGAAACGTTAATGTACTTGCCGTAGTTTCGGCTACGTTCCATTAGCCCGTGTTAACAGTTCAGGTTGTCAACTTCATTAACTTCGAGCGATCCACGAGCGTTCAATTTGGAGAGGTTTAAACGGTCCCGACAAATACACGTTATTATGTTTCTTGGTAATTGCAGCTTTCCGAGCCAAGTCCTAGTCCATTTCTGATATTATATCGTAGAGTAGAGTTTGATCTGCAGGTTTCCACATTCGCTGTTTATAAGTGGTTACAAGATCTTGGTATGGCATTTGCCAATAAAGATGGTTGGATTTGTGGTTGGTGTACTTGTTTGCAATTTTGTCTGCTTCGTTGCCAACCAATCCTCTGCGTGATGATACCCAGATAAATTTAGATTTGTAAGATGTAACTAGTTTCGTTGTACTCTTTTATCTTTTCTACGATGATCAATGCAACTGGAATTCGTACAAATGAGAAAAAGTCTGTTGGGGTGGAGTTTGACGATATCCAAGGCTCTGTCGAACTAATTCGTATAACAGAAATACTGAAATTTTTACTAATTCAAGCGAACCAATAAATAACAAAAAAGATAAAAAACAAGAATTTTATTTATTGTTATCAGAAGAAATTATCACCTTGATAAAAGAAAGTGGAATAGATTTACCGCAGTGTGTTATCTATGGAAATGTATTAGCCAATTCTCCATTGGGAATTAAGAAACTATAAGGACATTTAGAGACAAATCATAGCCAATATAAAGATAAACCTACGGATTTCTGTTAAGAAAATGCGATTAATTAAGAACAAATGGATCCAATGCGACAAAATTTATTTCTACGAACAAAAAGTTGTGAAATGTTCTTATTTGGCAGCTTTCCATATAGCTAAATGGAAGAAAGCGTATATCGTTGGAGAAATGTTATTAAAGTTTTGCATGAAAGACATTTGCAGCGAATTATTTGGCAAAGAATATGAAGCGAAAATAAATTGCGTATCCATGTCAAACTACGGTATAAGTCAACTAATAATCGATTTGTCTGACGATATTAAATTATTTAATTGGCGGAGAAAATATAAAAATCCCGGTATTGTGCAATTCAATTAGACGAATCGATAGACGTATCGGACGATGAAATAATACTGGTATATATCTTGATCTTTTATGTAAAGACATACAGGGAGAATCGCTATGCTGTTTAAAATTAAATACTTAGAGTCTTCAGCAACGCGAAAAGAAACTTTTAATATTATAAATTCGTATTTCCAAAGAAGAAACATTGCTTCGAATGGTTGTATAGAGATTTATACCAATGTAGTATCACGTATAAACAAAGTGATTCATCCAGATTTAATAACAAGTCACTGTTTTCTTAATCGGATCTTCATTGGATACAAATTACTCTGCGTTAAACACGTGCTCGTGCTTGACCAGAATTCATAGTCACGCTCGGCAGCGTGAGCTTTTCTCTGTTGAGTTTTTGTTTAAATAAAGTTTGACATGGTTACAATACGTGCCGTGATTATTCTTTGTTTAGTTTAAACTCTTCTCTTGGCGTATCGTTGGTGCCGCATCGAACATATGAGTATCACGACCTGTTTATAGCATTGTATCTACATTTACTTGCATGATATCCGTTCTTTTCACAAGTGAAGTAAGATTTCACTAGCTCGACGTGCGGCGTGATGCTTTCGATTAGACGATATAGTTTTACATTTTAGGCACCACTGAGCCCTCGAAGCTGAGAGCACGGTCTCTGATGGTTCCCATACGATTTGTTTCTAATCTAGTGCTGTCTTCCTTCTGTCGAAGCGTTTTGCAAATATAATTTTACATTTGACGAAAAAGCCGTTACGTTTGTCATCTGGAATCCTGGTGCATCGAAATATCGATCTCCATATTGTTGCAAAAAATGATTTCTGAAACCTCTAAGTTCCATGTTATCGTCGCCAATTCTCAGGTGGCTGATAGATTTAGCAATGGCTATCATATTGACAGACATGCTCCGTTTGCTTCGTCTTATAGCGTAACAATAATGAAACTGGCCTTTCGTGTTCTCCGGTATACTTCAATAGTATTTATTAGATTTTCTGGTAATTACTTCAAATGCGCATAACATAATACATAGCACCTACTGAGAATTTCAAGTATTCATATATTTCGAAAGATTTGGAGCTCCCTCCGTTAAAACAAAGCAGACAATTTGAATCATTAAGTAAATAGTATTAATATTTACGTAAGATTTCCCATCCTTTACTACTACAAGTATAAGATTATACGTAAGAAATCTAATATTAAGAGCAAACATTCTTTTATGCATAATTGTATAATTTTATATATAATACTTGGAAATATTTGCTTATTCTTATGTCACAGAACTAGTTCCTTTTTTCTATCTAAAAAAATTCTGAAAATTCCAATTTCGTGACTCATCGTTGAACTACTAACGATGATAGAAATTGATCTGAAATGTTGACTATGCGCGTATGGAATACGTATGATCTTTCCTATCCCATTCAAATCTCACGTATGTTTGAATATTTATCAACCGTATGTTAATTTTTACTAAAACGTTAACTGTTATCAAGCAAGAAACGATAGAAACTTAATGCGATATAGGTTTACTGAAAGGTTTCAAGCAGAATATTAACTTGCAACTAATATTCTCGCTGTAAGATTTAAATTGCTTCGAAAAAACGCGTACAGTTCTGCATGTGACCGTATTAATGGGTAGGCATTTTCATGTATTACACGCATCTAGGAAGCAATTTTTATGAATGGTTGACCTAGGTCAACACACCCTAAAAATCTGTTTCTATTACTTCAAGCTTAGATAAAATGTTAGAAATAATCTTGCTACGTATAAAATAGAAATATGTTATGAAATATGAAAATGGAAAAATGGCAAAAATATTATTACGAAGTAAACATTTTTTTTTAATATACCCTGCAAAGGAGGATATAGTGGTACCGATAGTTTCTCGCAAATATCTCGAAAACTAAGCGAGACCACCGATTATATATGAACTCTCTAAGAGATCAAATGCGGATAAACAAGGGGACTTTCTCTGTTTTACGGACAGCACGACTTCTTTTGTTTCGCGGACAGAGCGGTTTTCTTTGTTTTACGGAGAGCCATTTTGAGAGACACGCATTTCCCAAACGGACGGACAGAGATCAAGATCACAGAAGAAAGAGTAATTATTTAAAACATTGAAGATTGACGGAGAAAGATCGGTAGCTCAGGACGTTGAAAATCGATTCTCAATTTTCATGTAGACATTGCACAGAACTTGCTATTTATTGTTTACTGTTATTAATTGTTGTTTACTCCTGTATTTCATTTAAGTATTTTCACGATAAACTCGATTTTCAGAATCGATCCCTGAATTATATCTTAGAATTGAACCTTATATATATATATATATATAAGGTTATATATATAATATATATATATATATATATGTCGGAGATGAAAGGAAAACCGGAGCCTTCCCTTTGCAATTTTGAGGAAGCCTTCTAATGCTTTAGCCTTGATTTTATCATAACTGTAATTAAGCAATTGTCATTTGTAATTGTTTGATATTTGTAAAAGCGAAAGTGGGTTCGAGGTGACAACTGGTCGCCGAACGTAGCCACGG
>NT_176609.1:25747-48731 GCF_000188095.3 Bombus impatiens
CGGTTGTATCGTTCTCCCTAGAAATCACATAGAATTGTACTTTAGAGATGTCGATATAATGGGACACACGTTGTATTAGGAATCAATCTCCAGACAGAAACTGCCCAGTAACGGCGTTTTGGATCTTTCTCGATGTCTCCAGCGAGCATATAACAAACAAATGCAGTCGTATAGCGAAAAAGATTTTCATCAGATATTCATTCGTGCGATCGCCTTGGAAAGTGATACATCGAGCAATTTACCGAGTGTCACAGCAATCGTATTTGTGTTTAAAAAATTATTCTACGCATAGTAAAGAGTTATCCCGTTGACCGTGGATTCGTTTGAACCCCGGAACATTGTTAATAGCGTTAATTAAATTCATTATTCGTAAAACCTATCAATCGTTAATCTCATTATTCGTTAAATTCATTATTCGTAAGACGTATTATTCGTTCCTCTTATTGTTCGTTAAACTTATTATTCTTTAATCTAATTATTAATTAAACTTATCGTTTGTTAATCTTATCATTTATTAAACTCATTATTCATAATATTTTGTTAAATCTTGTTTATTTGCGTAAATATATTCTCTGTTTCGTAAAACAACGGCTAATTCAAACGAAGAATCATTACGCGCCTTAAATCCTAATGATAACCCGACATATATATATATATATATATAGAAACAAGTTGCTGTGGATAAGAAACGATTCGAAACTCGTTCACAGAGCACAGAATCACCTAATTGCAGGCGTAACTGTTAATGTCGAGGACAATGGTGTTACAGTGTACTTACATATCTTCGCAACAAGTACCGATTTAATTTTCCAACGATTTAGTGTTTTATTGTAAATTGTTCGAAATTGTATAGAATCGTTAATGCATGTATGTAATATTTTCAAAAAATGTGAAATTTCCATTAAATACCTAATATATCTTTCTTTTTATTTCTCTTGATATTGTTTAAAATTCTTGTAACATATTATTTTCATTGGTAATTAAACTGACTGAATAACACATATCGCATATTTTTAGTGCAAATTGTCCTCAGGGATTGTATATATTTTTAAGCAAATGTAATTATATATTGCAACACCTTTCAAAAACCGTTCAGTACAAGGTCATTGAATATATTACAAGTTATTTCGTAAGAGAGCAGAAGTTATGCAAACATGCGGCAAATACTAATGCGGCCTTACATTATTCCAATTCCTTTAACCTTCAAATATTTCTAAATGTCATCAACGGAGTATTGAAATACAATTATACATAATATAATTATATTGATTCAATAGGAATCTGAATTTCTAAAATAAACGTGCAACTTTCTCTACGATCGATTCTTGTCAATATTTGAAAAATTAGTGACAATATTGAAATATCCTTTAGGAAAAATATAATTGGTTCCTATGTAACAAGTGTAATTCGCGACTCTGTACACCGTTAAATTTGTTTAATTCTAGTTATATAATTTTTTAGTACATTTAATATAAATAGGTTTTTAAGACTTGGGTAGCCGTTTTCTTTTCTTTTTACGATGATTGGATATTTAATTGATTTTTTATTGTCGCAATAAACAGATTGTAAATAATGTAGAGAAATAGAAGGAAAATGTTCACACATAGTAGCAGTTTGTTATGTAAATTTAATAAAAAACGTTTTTAGATATTTCTGTCCGTTGAACAGATACATATGTATACATGTATTTACATACGAATACGTTTTTACACGCACGCAGGATATTAATCTTGGTGTTAGAAGAATTGTATTAAAAAAAAAAACAATTTTGCTTAGATTATAGAACTTTGAAACTATAACTCTGACTACAAATATCATTATATTCGTTATAAACAATTAATATGATTTTTAAGCGTCATATATCAATTCCAATTAAAACAATTTATAAAGTAATGACCAAATTAACTACCTTGTTATACCGAATGAAGGTTTACATATAAAATTCATTAGTTCGTTAAGCTTATTACTTCTTTACATTTCTATTAAATGAACAAATTCTATATTTACACAATAAGATTTCCGTATATAGTTTGAAAAATGAACGTTAATGACACGACAATGCGTGGGTTTTGTTCTACGGAAATCTTTTGCTATTATTTGGTATCTTACAAAGATTCCCTTCTTCGTCTACCTTTTTCGGTAATATTTATTCTTAACAAGCCATACAGCAAAGTTGCAAATACTCCAGATGTCCTAAGAACGGTGATGGATGTACCATGGTATTTCAGAAATAAGAATACACGAAGAGACTTAAAAATGTCAACTGTGTCCGAACAAATAGTACTAAAAGATACAAAGAAAAGATAGAAAAGGACAACAATCAGCCAACAGCCGAAGGTTTTAATAAAATTAATAGAAGATGACTAAGCACGAAGCATTCCATGGATTTAATTATATCGGTATAGTGAAGATAAGCATAGTGAAGCAACAATCTTTGAATGTCACCCTATTGGGATTAGCTGAATTAGCGTGGTACCAAATTTTCAACCGATAAAAAAGGATTTACCGAACAAATAAGACAAATTTGTTCTTGTTAGTCCGGTAGCTGACTTCTTTCGTTCTTTCTACCTAATTCGTAAGCCTCTTTTTTTCTATAGCAATAGCGTATAAAACTAAAATGTGGCGCCAGAGGAAAAAGTAAACGGCCTTGACCGGCAATACATTTGACTCCATACAAAACTTTCCTATCCGAGCCTTATTATCATATCCTTTCTGGTCCTGTTTGAGAAGGAAAGAGGAAGAGAGAGATTTTCACTATTACTTACATATGCGTGTCTGTTTTGATTTTTTCCAAACGCTCTCCGTCTTACAGCGACGAAACATAGGAGAAGAAAAGTCTCAACAAATGCATAAACATTATTACAAACTTATGATGTTAATTAAAGAGATATGACTTGGCGTTCGTACTTTCTTTATGTATTAGCGTACAAAACGATTATCGACGTCAGATTCCATTCTCCTTGAAACCATTCAGCTTTTAACCGAAACATCATTTTTGGTATTGTTAGTAGCTTTAAAGATACTTACGTAATATCGATTTAGATGAAATAATTATTAATGGCTACTATATTAAAATAGAGGCTTGATATTTCGTACAATTTATTACATAAATCGACGAGAATAATAAAGAATAGAGAAAGAATAGGAACGATAAATATAATCGATTTTGATAAGCTTTATTTATCCGTGAAGACGCGACGAGATCGTAGGCGAAGAAACATATCCACAAGCACAGTAGTGTGTAGATCGTGATATCAATATATTTTATATCACAAATGCATTATAAAATATTTTATATCAAAAACATTTTGAATTTCTTATTTAATCAGTATCAACTCTTTAGATCTTATACTGAAAAAAAATCTGCTTTTTAAAGAAGAACGTTTATTATTTTTATAAAAATAATTTATTATACAAAAGTACTAAATAGTACTATATAATATCACTAATAAAAATGTTAAGAAATACATTTATTTAAGAAAGTATACAGCTAGCAACAATAAATATGTAAATATAACGGGAGATGAGCAATAGAGCAATATCTTCAGTAAGAGTACACATCGACATGTCCGCATATATCAGTTTCTACTTTTGGCTGAAATTGTTAATTACAGCGTATGAAACGGCATCCTTTCATTCATCACATCAATTCTTGCAGAAAATGTTTCACTTTTACTTTTAAGCATATAGTCGTAAACAGAGTCAGCAAAGTTGTGTTTGTATTTGTAAATTTACATGATTGCATCCTTCGGGAAACTCTGCATCAGGAGGAATTGATTCATAATTATTTAAGATTAAATATATGAACGAAAAAATCATAACTCAGAGCCTTAGGGTATCTTCTCTCTTCTATCCTCTCTTCTATCCTAAGAAAAATTCGGATAATTTAATAACTTATGTACTGTATATAAGTATTATATGCAACGAAAAGGAAAGATCGGCAATATTTTGAGCTAATATTTAGTTCCGATTGCCATCGATGGCTGAACGAAACAAAATTTGGTGAATGTCATAGGATGAGATAATAAAATTGAAATATAAAATTTTAGCTTCGGGAAATCATCACACAGGTCTCTGTATACAATAATACATCTGCGTGCAATGTTCGCCAATTAACATAATAATATGAGTATGCACGATGTATGTATACGGCTGAGAGATAAATGTATGTACGTACATTAGAACTCCGTTTATATGAACAAGTCGGGGGACAAGCAGGTTCATATAACGAAATCGTTCGTGTAATGGGAGTCCAGCTCTTTATATAGCTATTTATAGGAGTCGGCTATTTCTTCTCACCATCTATGATTGTTCGTTTACACAATAGGATCACGTTCATATAAAAGGAGTCCATGAAATATTTACTTTTAAATACATAATGATATTGCAAACCTGTATGAAATGTGAATCAGGGGAATGTGTACATAACGCGTGCTCCTATTGTTTACAACTTATTGTTAGACGTTCGACGATAGTTCATATAATAAGAAAATATATGTGCGGAAAAGACAACCAGCTTCTTTTAAAGAAAAGTATCGGTATTGGTTTCGGTTTGATAGATCACGGCCGACCGAAAATAGTGCAACGTCAACGTAACTAGCAATATAGCACATAGCGAAGATTAGCAGCGTTGTATAAGGATCGCATATCTTCGGAAAGCGTGAAACGATGCTCACTGTGTTTTATGGTTAAGTAAACGTTAGGGTGCAGTTAGATACAAAGAGTTTTGATTTAAGTAAGGGACTACAAGTAATTTAGTTGCGAATCTATGCTAGTCATTGGAAAAGGGCTCATTTCACAATGAAGTCACTAGTTTACAAATAATTGAAATGACCTTAAATTAACATCGGATCTTAAAATATGACAAAATAGGAATAATCGTATCACAACCTAATAATTTACTCCCTGATATGTTTTTACTTGTCTCAAACATGAAATATATCCAACGGACCTACTTTAAAAAATGTTAATGGGCAGTATTGGATTTTTAGATTACGTTGCATTAAGCAAATTAGTATAAATCCATATATTAATCGTAGACGATCGCTTATAGAATATTAAAAATTAATAAAATAGGATATTAATCATAGATGCATAAAGAAACCAATAACAATATATTGTGTGCAAAACTTGCAATAACAAATCCAAGATTAACTTTCAAACGTCGGATTACTAAGGAGAAGAAATAGAGTATTACACGTGAGAGAGATTAGCCGCAGTAACCAAGGAAGTATGGAAGTTCACCAGCAAGAGGAAATAAAAAAGAAAACAATAAAAAAAGCAGATTGTGAATTAATTAATTCTATGGAACACCTATTACACACGAGAATCTTAATATAAAAGAAGCCAGGTTTTGCAAATCAAGAAAATCTGACAGAGTGTCAATAACAAGGTGTAGTTCGCATTTTTCATGCGAATTTTGCTAATCGCACCAACACGTTTCTACAAATTGTAACAGATGCTATAAACGCCTGAAATACCTATAAAACTTACATCTTCAGGAAGATAGTGTATGTTAGAGATGGAACTCTTATGCGTGTACCTCTAACCAGTAATTTTCCTTCAGTTCACAATTACCAGAGAGTGGCGAGCAGGACAAAATCTGATTAATCATCAGTTCTATCAACTTTGACGCCGAAAACACAGTCTCTTGATCTTGGGTTTGCTGTTGATACGTACATGGACTGTCCGATCGACCGATAGAATCCCATCCCTTTTACATAGTATATCTTATTCTTACTCATACTCATTCTTTCGCATTGCAGAATTATTCTCACGGATCCTGGCTAACACTGTATGAAAGTTAGTCAATTAGGCTGAAACAAACCCTCTGTTTCACTAAGTTTCCTACGCTAGTTAGTACCAAACGAAACAGGAACACCTATTCGAAATACTCTATCTGAGCCAACCATCATTTACGGTATCTTACTGTAGAAAGTGGCAACTGTTTGAATGTTTGTTTAAACCAAACAGGAAGAAATCCAATTCAAGGAACTAATTAGTTTTCTGGACAAGGTGTGTGAAGACTTATTCCACAAATTTTTTACATGACATTAGGAAGATCGCTTGACAATTCATCGATTGTTTCGAGCCACAATGTATATGTATGTACATCACGATAGAAGCTAATCGGTGGACTAATGGTCAGCGGAGAATGTTTGGTACCGTATCAAAGCGTCACATGTCTAGCCTTGAAAAAAAACTTTCCAGTATCGTTTCAGATGTGCAATTGAATACACCCGAACGTAAACATAATGTAATTTAATGTCTATCATTATATAAAATAAATTGTTTGCTCTACAAAGCAATATCCAATCAATTTGTTATTCAATGAAAGCTTATTTGGCACAATGCTGAGCAAAATGTTATTTCAATTTTATTTTATATCATACGTGCAATTTTGCAAGTGAAATGTTTTATTTATTGGAAAACATTTCTAAAATAGTATTCAAAAATAACATTTTATTTGACCAATACTAAATACAGTAGGGTTCTAATTTACTGGGAAATATTTCATTTCTTTAATTTATTTTATTAGTTTATTTTACTATTTCCGAAAACATTAATGCAATGTGTGCATATCGTTCGAATTTTTTATTTAACACTGAAATTTGTAGCACAATTACTCCGATTCGACTATTCTTCTGTGGCCAACTCATGTAATCCGATAAATAGTTTTATAAATGTTTATTTATATAAAAGCTAATGAAATAAATACAACAACAAAGTAACTTTTAGAAATAAGGTAATGGTATATACAATGAGAGCCAATCTAAAACAACTGATTACCATATGTTGCGTTTCAAGGAACTCATCGGATAGATGCTATTTTATTTTTTTACATCTTATACTTTCTGCCGTATCAAGGTGATCTTCGGTTTCTTTTATAGCATGGTATATCTTTTATTACATTAGCCCATCGAACTGGACATTCTCTGCGAAAAAGTATTAACCTATTTATACCGAAAAACCATTAGTTTCACATATGACATAACTACAATTTGTCAAATTTAATGTGCGAATGACAGAAAAAGACGTAAAGCGCTATTCTTCGACTTTATCTTACATATTTTAAATTTAATAAATTAAGGTTAAAATATCTGTCAAAGTAATAATTATTCGGCATAAATATGTTAACACCTTTTTGTAGAGACTAATGGACCAACTGGACCGATTGATATTACAAAATATATACGGTGCCATTCAGAAAACTTCAGGTCACCTTGATATCACAGAAAGTAAAATAGCATCCATCCGATGAGTCCCTTGCAATCAACGTAATTCATTTTAATTCATAAAATTCATTAAAGTCATTTAAAACGATGAGAACAATAAATAACTAGTTACTTTAGACAGTAATTCTTATTGACACGCACTCTGTATGTACACCCAACCGAATTATAATAATTACAACTAAAAATGTTAACTTTGGTAGAAGCAACTTCTTAGTTTTAATACGTGAAAGTAAACATCCTCGTAATAAACTATGCTCGTTGAGTTGTTATGCTCACGATGCACAATGGCGAGCATATAAATAGGGATATTGGTCCGCCAATCCATACTACATTGTACCGAAGTTGCAGTTATTATGTCTGTTTTTCTCCTTGCACATATTTAAGAAACCTTAAACTCACCGTGGCATAAAGTTTTGATAATTGACTCAGTTTAATTGTTAAATTGTTGTAAAAAATACGAAACTTAAAATAAGGAATGAGTGTTCTAGTGTGCATTACTTGATTTTACTATAGTTCTCGTATAATAATATGGAAAACAGCGCATGATTTCATTTAGAAAACTCGATAGATTTCTTTTCCTTTTTATGAAAACCTCGATTTACATTGCCTTACGTTGCCCAACGTTTAGTGCAGATTAGTTTTATTGACATATTACCCAGAAATTATTTACTAAACTGAATTCTTCGATTGCATTGAACACTTTAGATAACGTGTATTAAATGAATAACTACTATTAACCAGTTAACTGCGGAATTCAGCGTTAGAAATCTCTCGTGGGGTGAATAAATGAAAACACGCGATGACGAGTACACACGTAAAATGCAGGGTAAATGCTCCTGTTATAAATTTTACGACAAAATTAAAGCAAGATGATGATGGCTTGTTGCGTGAAAACTATTTGAATTTTTTACACTTTTTTAAGCCACGAGGTTATTTTTACTCAAACTAAAAAAAGGTATACGGTCATCTCTACTAGAGATGAAAGAGGTATTCAAGAATGGGAAGGCTGTTACGTAACATTTCCAAGCATGACATCTGATATTTTTACGATCACCAATCAAAATTAAACATAGATATGTATGTAGTAGTGTTTTCGGTATATACATAGCAATAAAAATCAAATAGCATTCCAATACATGTTTTATAATCATATCTTATTATAATTGTATTCTTTTCATCTTGTTCACTCACTCATACACACAAATATATATATATATATATGTACATTATTGTATAATGTTAATAAAAATAATTAAATTAGAAACTTAAATTATAGAGAATATGCTTTACTTGACACTTTTGTCGTTATTACGTGAAAATATTTACCCGTACCTATTGTATTTTTCGAAATATGTATTTAATTAGAACGAGGCGCTCTATATAAATATAAATTTGTATGCGCGAGTCAGTGAACGAAGCGACAAAATTCAAAAAGACGTAATATATGCATTTGGAAAGTAAATATAGTTTCAAATTACATAATTATGAAATGCTTAAATTATATCCTATTCTACTTCGCTGATCAATCATTTTGTCTTATATCAATAATTATGGAGAATGTATGTTTATATTGCTCTAACATACATAACAATGCAAACCCATGCGATTTTAAAACGTACTATGCTATGTATACGGTAGAGCTAATAATAGTCAAAAGTTACATTAATATATGTATGTGTATGGTTATACAAGCAATCGATTTAGGCAACATGGAAATGTCAAACCAACGAATAAATTTTGCAGAGTTCTCTGCTTGTCTGATGGGTCATTTTTTTATATTCCTGTCTCTCTCTTTCTCTTCCGCTCTCTCTCTCTCTCTCTCTCTCTCACTCACTCACTCACTCACTCACTCTCTCTCTCTCTCTCTCTCCCTCTCTCCCTCTCTCTTTCTCTCTCCCTTTCGTTCATCCTCATCAACTGTAGCTTCTTCTTCTTCGAATAATATAATATTCGGCGAAAGCGATGTCCAAAGTTTCGTATAAAAGGGCATTCGTGTCACACAGAAACCACATTCGAAATCTCAATCTCTTCCATTGGATTCGCATCTGGTGACAACCAGCTATCTTTCAAAATGAAATTTCTCGTGAGTCTTCTTTTTCACATTTTTCTGACTGTATTAACCTTATCGCCTTTATTTTTATTCTATCAATTATTTAAACTTCTTACATTTGTATAACTTTAGAAACACGCTATATTCTTCGTTGCATTTTCTATGAAAATGATTTCACAAACAAAATAATATATATTGTAGAATATGTATATATGCAATAGAATATATATTTTATATAAATAAATTTATATTAAACACCACTGAAAAATACAAAAGTATATACGATAGTAACTTTTGCGAAAATGATATCTTCTCTCTACGCATATTTTGGGAATTAAAACATTTCCGATATTAAACATCGAAGCTAACGATTCCGATATAATAATTAAATATTGAACCCATTTTGTAAAAAACTACACTATTATTTCAAACTTTACAATACATAAATCTTATAATATACATATATAACTATACTTTATATATTACCTGCTTTTTATTTGAAATATTCATATTTTACTTCCTCCCGTATACATATTCGATCCATTTTGTTTTGGAACGGTTTTTAACGAATTTTCCATCTTACAAAGTCAGTATATCGTTTGTTATGTAATTATTATAGTGAACTATATAACTTTTGGTGATATATTTATTTGCAAACAGAAACATTTACTGTACGTATTTGTGAGTTTTCATAATTTACTTAAACATAGAAGTGCATTTTAAAGGATGACTTTAACATTTTCAAGTTCAAACAAAATTTATATACATTAGGTACAAAGACCTGTCTCATAGTATGTTTAAATTTGTATTATTGGGTCAATATTATTGCTGGAAATGCAACCTTATATTTTCATCTCCACATCTTGCAGTCAATTTAATATTAAATCATTGACGTCCATCCTCGTGTTGCATATAGTAACATTATTTCTATCGTCATTATAAAACACAGTAAACTCGCTTTCATCAGTTCGTAGAACCTTTGTCCATTGATCAAATGTTTACTTACTATGCTTCTGGCTTTTAGCAAACGTCAAGCGTCGTTGTTCAAGCCTTTACGGTGTTCTTGTTGCTTCATTATCCAGAGTTATTCATCTTATTAAAATCGTTTTACAATGTTTATTATCACAGAAGGATTTGCTATAAACGCTTAAACATTGTTAACTTTTCTTTGCCCCATTTTAAATATTAAATAATTTATATATAATTTCATTTAAAAATACAGTAAATAGTTAACGTAAATATATAGATGATTTTTTCTATCAAATTTGATGTAAATATCCATCTAAATATGTATTAATGTTTAAGTACATAATATAATATTGTATCTACAAATTGATGAGAATAATATTATGTTTATAATTGACATATTGATAAAAGATATGAAACTTTTGTTTTAGGTAGTGATCTCTGTTGCTATGTTGGCTATGGCTTCGGCTGATGTGGCTGAGCATCAACCAGTTATCGTTAAACAATCTCAAGATATTTCGCCTGACGGATCCTACTCTTATTCCTACGAAACAGATAATGGAATTTATCATTCTGAAAGTGGAACTCCAGTGGTGACAGATGCAAGGAGCGCACCCGTTGTTGTTACCCAAGGAGAGTATCAATATACATCCCCCGATGGTACACCAATTAAGGTGACATATGTTGCCGATCATAACGGATTCCAACCACAGGGCGAACACATTCCAGCTATTTCTCCATTGATTCAAAGGGCTCTTGAATATATCAGAACGCATCCACCACAAGCCGACCAGCCTAACCTATAAATTCACGTTCCGCTTCCTTTACCAACTTCCTCCACGTCGCCAAATGAGATTACATTTTGTACATAACAAGTGCACGATAATAAACATTTATTGAAAATTCTTATGATAAAGACATTACTCCTTATCGTTCTTTGCTTTAAATACATATACATATAACAAGAATTACGTGTATAACGTACATATAACTAGAACACGTATACAATTTTAAATTAAAGTAGAGAAACACTCGATAACACAAGTGCGAGTTGTTACACGTTACACACTTCTGCATAATTAGGCTCCAAATGAAATTAGCCGTCATTGTACTAGAACAACACTTGCTAATGTAGAATGAATAATAAAAAAAGTATCTTGAATTTGAAATTGCTGTAGATAAAATACTTTTCCAACAATTACGTTTCACGTTCATACGTTACCTACGTATTCTATATTTATAAAAGTTCATTTTTATTTATTCATACGTCATCGTTCTAAAACGAAAAATAGATTTTAGAAAACTCAACAGATCTAGTATAATTTCCTTGCTTTTCTATATCACTCTTAATCGTTTCATTATAAAGTAGATATTACTATAGTAGCACAACGTCAAACGCTCGCTATATTCTAAAGCTTAAAATTCCGACAATTGTTGGCAAACTCTCGTCAATAGCGATGCGCAAGAGCGAACGCAGCATTTCTGCTGCGCGGTATCCTTGTCCTCGCCGCAGTGATGGCAGAGTCCCGTCACCTGCGTCATCCGAAAGGTAAGCGGGTTCCCATCAGTTCTCCCAGCTCAGAAGTATCGTCTCCATCACTCGGTAGCCCGTACCACCCGCTTTGCCAACTAGCTGGGATCGCTACGGCCCTCTGGTTTCCCGGACGTCCAGGACCGCCCGCCTGGCAGGATCAACTCCCGATCCTGGACCCCTTAGGTGCTCGTAGACCTGAGTACTAGAGTCCGAAGCTCGAACGGAAGCAACGCTGCCAGATCAGTTGCCGTTGCATAGGACACCGTCCGGTATCCCCTCGTATCCCCGTCTTATGCACGCTTCTCAGCAAGAGGAGACTGCGACGGCTCGCCACCAGATCACCAGCAGTTCACACCGGGTCATCGTACGATGGGACCGGACGACACTCTCGTTCCAAGCTCAAAACGCGGCGCGAACGTTCGTTGACTGTTGTTCATCGCCTCCACTCGGTCCAGACCCAGGACCCACGTTACAGGAAGCCACCCTGGTCGCGTCGTAGAGTTCCCTCTCCGAGAGTTCCCTCTACAACTAGCAAGGGAACGTCCTCAACCCGAAAATTCAGAAAATTATGAAACTTCAGAGATATGTATAACGCGATTTCGTTTGCCGCCCAGATCCTTTTCAAGGGAGTAAAATTGACAGCTGCAAACTCAACTATTTGTAGTAGATAGAATTAACTAGTAGTAGATAGAAAAAGAGTTTCAGGGCAAAAGTTATTTCCTTTAACGGGAACTGTTGGTTGGCAAAGGATTTATTAAGCGTTTATATAATTAGAACAAAAATTTATGAACGAAACTATAAATAATCTGTTTTAATTCATTTTTTCACGGAAATCTTAACCGATGGTTTAAATAATTATGAAACGACATACTTCTTTTTAACACAAATACAGGCTTTATCGTATTGGTGAATTATGTTCCTCGTAAATCGAAGAACTTTTGAATCTTGTGTATTATATAAATATTTCTTTTTATAACTTTTCCTAATTATGTGAACAATTCATAAATCTTTTATCAAATTACAGTCCTAATTAAGAGATGTAACTTTTGCCTCAAAACCTTTTCTGTCTCTCTGTCTCTGTCTGTCTGTCTGTCTCTCTCTCTCTCTCTCTCTCTCTCTCATATTTTGCGCTTTATAACAAAATCGAAAAATAGCTAAATTTTCAGAGACCAATTTTACTCTCTTAGAGGGAGTTTGAGCAACAAACGAAATCGCGTTATAGTATATTCGTATCTATATATGTTTTACACGTCCCCAAGATTTCATAATTTTCTAAATTTACGAGTTGGGGATGTTCTTTTGTAAGTTTCTATCGACGTGTGTACGAAAAATAGCATGTTCTTTTTGTTTTGCGAATACGAGCACATTTCAATTTGTCTCAAAATTGAAGTCCATTTCATCGTTTCCACCGGTAACCAGCATTTGAGATTAACCACGATACCGAGCATGTTCACTACAAACAGCGGTATATTTCGGATATTGCGGCGAAAAGTTGCACGTTTTATCCATCTTGCAAAGATTCGAATGAGAACAATATGGAGACGAAAATTTTTAAAAATTTCAACATGAAGTTCAACTATTATTAAAAAGAAAATAGGAGATTTAGCAGCACTGGCGTTTAAAGATCTTATCTCGAAAGTATTTATTCAATTTTATAGTAATATCGCTAATTAAATAAATTAGTTTATGTTTATTTATATTTGATTGAATCCATTTCTTTCGCTATACTTTATATATGTACTTTAATTAAAAGAAACTTTCAGCTTCTTATTCCTGCAGTAGGATGTTAGCCAACCTATTTAATGTAATATTTTTACAGCCAAAAGCAAAACGTGTTACTTTTCGAAAACGTATTAGTCGTTCGGAGCTACAGGTGTTCGGCATCATCAAACTTTGAGAAAACATTGCCATCTCATCTATCGACGTTCGCAGCAAAATACTTGAAATGCGGTAAGGAAGGTGAGTTTCGTCAAGATCGCCGGGAAATTATTTAAAATTCCTCGGACGAATAAAGGCCCGGACAGCCGATACAACAATCGGAGAAGATGAAATACGCCGCAGAATGGGGACAGAAGAACGAAAACGATTCCTCACTGACACCGGAGTCTCGAGCAACGTCATCAAGGGCTCAGTCGGTAGTAACGTATTAGTACACAGTGCACTTTTCCTCTCTTAGTTCATGCCCCAATCGGCTGATCGCTACTGTTTCTGCTTACCAGTTTATGATCTTGTTGCGATTAGCAAGCAAAATTTATTCGAATGACGAATAATAAAGAAGGAATAAACAATAAATATACAATTAACGTTAAACACTTTGTATGATAATGATGAAAAAGTACACGTATTTGCTTGTTAATATTTGACGAAACCTAAAATCTAACAATTTAATGATTTTTTCATTTGTGATTTTTAACACTTTCAAAACATTCTAATTTACAAAAAAATAAATTTAGCAAACGAACAATAAATAACAGGTAGTAAATTTTGATAGTAAATGGTAAATACTTCATATATAATAATTACAACTGACTCGTTGAAAAGCACCAGATCTATTTATTGTTTCTAGTGGAATGAATCATGTGCGACAGATCTGATGACTCGCTGAAAGTCGCTTTTTCAACGACTTTTTCATGACAATTTTCGCCTACTCGCAAACCAAAGAATCCGCTAACTGTATATTATAAAACTGTCGAGTGCCAATGTTATACCTAAATGTTGTACGGAAAATATATTAAAATGATTGCATCACTTCACTGATCCGTTATCGTTTGAAAAGTAACATTCGCTTTCCTTCTCTAAAAACATAGTGTACAATCAATTTTTCTTTCTTAGGCAACTTGCGATCAGCTGAATTATTGCGCGATTTTATTGTACTCACAAGTGTCTATCTTGAACATAAGTAGATACCAACTTTTCCGTATAGCCATATAATTAAATAGATTCTTGTAGCGTGGAACAAAAAAGTTTTTGTCTATATCAGCGTGCAACCAAACAGGGCAGATCCCTAATTCGATAGGTTCTTGTATATGCTAACGTGGATTACCTTCCAGTATTATCCGTATTGTGCAGCACTAGTCATTTCCTCTCTAACGGTATACTGTATATCATATGCGGCAATTGCAAATGCACCTGATTGCAAATTCAATCGTTTTTATTTCCTTTATCACAGACTCTTCTTCCCATTAACATAGCGAGAACCAGAAAAGAGGAAGATTTTTATCGTGATTCTTTTTATATCTATCCTGTACCTTGGCCTTGTACATGTGGCCAAATTCACGTATTCCAAAGATCTCGCACGCGTCGGTTCCTAGTTAAGCGAATAATCCTCTTTGTTTGTTAATTTTTCTTTGAGTCTAATACATGTTAGTTGCACCAAAATATGACGTTTCCAAAAATCTTCTGCTTTCATATTCTCAGTTATCACTCGTCACTCCACATTCTTCATACCTTCACGAAGTAGCTCTTTAGCTCATTCTGCTAAATAGAAATTATACTTTCTATTACAAGCGTTATTCACATTAACTTACCGCTCATATACGCAACTTGCTCTTGGAATTACACTTTTTTGTCATGCGTTATTTTTCTCTCTCATTTTACCATCTATGTTTTGTTATAACGCGTTGCTCCTATCGTTGCTTACTTGTATACAGCTTTAATAAAGATTATGTGTTGTGTACTATTGTAAACTTAAGGAAATAAAAAATAAAATAAAGAATAAAAAATGAAATATAAAAAATAGAAAATAAAATAAAATAAAATAAAAATAAGAGCTGAAAGATATACTCTTTGGACTTTTAGAATAGAGACAACCTGCTTAAACTTTAAATACATAATTATACTGAGTGTTTAGCTACAGGTGTAAAAACATTTAAGGGGTGGTTTTTTAAGCCAGGATAAGATGAAAACTAAGAATTAAAAAATTGCGTTTTCGACTTTGTTCCTCAGTTACTGGCAATTAAAGATTAGCCGAGATACGCCTGTGCGCAAGCGAACCTCTTTACACGATCGAAAGTACGTCAACCTGAACAGCGGGGTGCACATCGATCCTCATATCGAACGATACGTAGGCAGCAGCTTACCTCGTACAGGTCGTAGAGAAGATTATGATTATTATGCCGTAAAACGTATACCATCCTGCGCGACGTTTCGTAAGAAAAATCGTAGATTAAACATTATACTTGCTGAAAATCGCCTAATGGAATTTTCGAGTGGAGAAGATTAATGTTTCCTCCGATTCTTTGCCTCTATAAATAATTAATAAATAATACCACATATAAATAATGTTTATATAATTTTCACACACGCACACACACACGCACACACACCACGATCGTCTTGTACGCGGCTGTCCACTGAAAAATCATATACGCGTTAAGTATTCTTGAGATGCTACCAAATGTGGTTGAACGCTGTCTTGCACGAACCACACACATTTCCACATTTCCACATTTCCCACACAAATTATTGATCACTGCATATTACGATATTCACATACATATACATGAAAATAAAAAATGAAGAAACCAAAAGAAATTACAAAAAAATTGTCTAAACTTATATTCGAAGGATTAATTAAGGTATCCTTTTATAAATTAAAGTGTAATAATACAAATTAACGTACAACCAAATAAAAAATTATATTTTGTCGTGTGGAATAGCTTTTTCAAGTTTTCGATTTCGTTGCCGAAATGACGCTATCCTTGTGAAACAGTCCTAACCATTCTTACACACATCTGGAGAGCAGTCTGTTCGTTTTCTCGACAGGTATAGCCAACCATGCTTTTAAAATGAACACCTCAGATATAAATTTTTATGTACCGCTTCAAGCTCCTAAATGTACTATGTTAGTACTTTATACGATGATTAGCCAGGCTAAGTTAGATAACACATCGAAAAGATTCATATATTCGTTAGCGTGCCAAGTAATCTCTGTGATAAAATGATTGGCCACTAATTAACTTTAGTCAGTGTACATATAAAGTACGAAGAAAGTATATAACGTGCATGATACGATGAAGAATGAGCGGTAAAAAAGTAGAAGAGTAAATTCCGTATTCGAACCAGAGAATCAGTTCCTTCGTTAAATTCATACACTTTCAGTTCAAATTAACATTCTGCACATTTATTGCTCTTTACCATTATTTTTCACGCTTCATTTTACTTGAAACCCGGTAAAACACTTTTGAATGTATCAAGATAATATTAAATTTTTATTTTCACTGTCTAAACGCGCACAGAATACTAAATTCGGGAAACTGCCAGTTTATACTGTTTCCTATCGTACACAAAACGGACGAGCGTTTCCCAAACATTCACGTTTCAAATTCACAAGTAATTTTGACAATTAAAACGAAAAATGTTTCGAACGGTACTTCAAAGGCGTCGAGTTTACTACGAATAACGATAAAAAGATTCCGAAAATACTTTGTTTTATATACGCCTTTTTCTCGTAATATCGTAGAGGACTTTACGACAAATTCAAGTAGCATATTGCGTAATATCTTCGTTAATCGAATACTAGGTTTACAGTTTTTGAAGTAACGTTTCACTCGTTGATTCATTTCAGAATTACTTACATTTCAGAAAGGGAGAATTACCACAGCGTGTCGAGTATAGTGTTTACTTTCAGTCACTCTAATAACAACAATTCATTCAAGCTAGTGCAAGAGAACAGAATATCGTATCGCGGGAGGCGATATGCAATTTGAACAAGCATTAGAACAAAGCGTGCCGTAAACCTGGTATAGAGTTAATAAAAGTATTATGTAATATGCTTTTTGAATTTGTTGCAAAGTCCCCTGCAGTCTCATCCTATTTACCCAAAGTGACCTTGGTTTCTCTATGAGAACAAAGTACTTTCGGAATTTGTTTCACCGTCATTCATAGTACACTCAGCACTATTAAAGTACGATTCAAAACATATTTCGTTACATGGCCGTAAATGGCAGAAGAATACTGAGAGTCAGCTATATATTTTTCATTTACAGATATTTTTCATTTTACAACCATACTCAGTGTTCCCACCAAGTGTTTAAATGTCGCTGTTTCAAATAACGTTAATGGTTCTTGGGTGAGATTAGAAGAAACTACCGTATACTGAAACATTTATATCGAAGAGACGTGTGTTTGCCGTACGAATAACTGGAGAAGCGACGTTTTATAATAATAATAGATGTTCTAAGACGTTAATGCGGTAAAGGATGGTGAGCGTTGATTCGACGGCGAATTATGTACGGCGATGTGCTCTTCTTAGCTAATGCATAGCATAACTGAGAGGTCATATCACGCCTCAGCATGAGATTTGTGGTTTCTCGGCCCACCCATCTTCACCCGATGAACAATACAGATAATCGATAAGTCTGAGGTTGGTAACGGCTTTGCATTCCTCTGCTATGTTTCTTGCATGTATAATATTTCTCGGAACGAAAGAATTTAGGAGGCAGACATAGACCAATCCGAGTGCTTCGATAACTGTGGGTATACATATCTTTAGAAAACTTCAAAGCAATGTTCATTATGCTCGGATTACCATTAGTTTCAGCAAGAGATTGTATGACATTTTCAAAGTTTATTATTAAATAAATTTATTCTTCAAAATGGCATTTAACTGGCTGTAGTTGAACGTTTAGCGTTAGTTGCCGGTGAGGTATTAAATAGATAAAGAAACGTAGAAGTGGTAAAAGAAATGTAGGAAAATGCCTTTCTTGTATATTAGTACGACGTTGCAATACCGATCGACTATTTACATTTCCAGATGCACTGTAGATGCATTCGAACGAGTGTTGGGTTCCATATATTTAGTATTTTCCCAGGTGATCTTCTTCTTGCATAAAAATCAAGTCAGCTTTTTCCTTCGTAAACATTATATTATATGCAATATTTTACGTTTACACATACAACTAATGTTGATTCCTCTAACTTACTGACATTACCTTGCTCGATGTAAACTTGTCTTCTAAAGCTGTGAATGTAACAAAAACTTACATCATCCTATCCACTTCTTATAGTCAAGATTTTAGATTATATATTTATATCAAATTCCGCTAATTTTCTTTAGATTACGCTACCTGCCTTCGCTCTTCGATAGTGATACATTTAATTTTCGTCATTAAAGGCTTTACTTCCAGAGTATTCTAATTTACGCTTAGGAATCTATGCGCTTCTTCGAGGTTACTATATTACGTATTCTTTAAATGGATAACATATTCTCAAGGCCTTCTGCTTCATCGCGATAACGACAGCTTGCCCTGTTTTCGGGCACACGTCCTGTTGTGCGATTCTTCAGTATGAAGCTTGTTGCTTGTTTATTAGGTTTGCTGCTTTTTCAGACATTATGGATGAGTGCTTCTGCTACCGGAAATATCCATGTTGGAACCTTTTTTGTAAATGGAAAAAGGACGCTTAAGCCAGATATCCACCGTGGCCTTAAGATCAACACGTGTTATCGTCACGGAAGCTCAAACTCGACTCTCGCTACTATATCTGTTTATGACAAATAATTTTATCTTAATTATCTTTAACAACGTTATTACGCGTTAAACAACGTTGAAATAATATTGGATACGAAGCAAACTTAAAAAAAATTTTCCGAACCGAATATAATCATAAATCAAATTTATGTAGTACATTTCCCAATTTATCTGCACAAGCGAAACAGATGCTTGGAAAAAAGTAACGTTAATGTTACCAGGACTTTGAGTAGCGCGAGAAGCTGACGAGAGTATTTTAGGGAATACGGTTAGGAAATCAGGCAGTGCTAAGATTATTGTTTGCGAGGAAGAATCTGATGCAAATCGGGCAGCAAATTTGGGATGAAGTCACTTGCGGATAAACCTGGCGCGAAGTCGAGGGGTCACAAGAGGTTAAAACTGTATGAACGAAACCGACGCGGGGAGTCGCTAGGTTCGTCGCTAAGTAGAGAAAGACGGCGGTGAAATCGAGGAGCTACTAGAAGGTTGGAAAATAGCACGGACGAACTTGATGGAAATGTCGTGCGGCAGATTGTTCAAAAGTTGAAACCTTGAACCGTTCGGTGAAGTTCTATTTTTAAGGGAGACCGGGAGGTTTAAGAAATAACGATTCTTCCAAATTTGACAAAAATGAAATTAACGAAGATAATATGAAAAACATATTACTCTCAAAACTAAACTGCGAACTCTGAGTGTATACATAACGTTTTGTCCTCGTTAGTTTTCCTTTTATCGTTAATGAAACAAAGTAACTACACAAAAATCACAACGTGACTTTCTCTTCTACGTTTATCCTGCTTTCAATTAAATCATACTAATTAAGTAGTACTAATTAAAAGAATATTCCAACTTTTACATCTTACCCTTAAATATCTGTTCGAGGGTACCTGATCATCCAAAACATTTGTTAGTCGGGGGTAAAGTAACTGTCAAAACGGGATTCTTACAAGAGAGTTCAAGTTTCAGTGTACACAGATAGTTTAAAACAGAAAAGAAATTGTTCGAAAAGGTTTGGTAGATAATTTTAATTTATAGAAATTAACAGTTTCATTGGACCCCTGAAATTAAGGGAGGAAAATAGAGCAGAGTATCTGAAGAAGGAATATATGATACGATAACGAGAATCAGATACGGTAACGTAATGACGGCAGAGTTAACAGATTTTGTATACAAGCAGAGGAGAAGATCGGTAGATTGTATGGACAAGAGGAAAGGACGAAAGAAGAACACAGAGAAGTTGAAAGAGAAAAACAATTAACCAGAAGGACGATGATGCGCTGGCAAGAGAATCAAGACGGGAATAATAAGGAATAGGGAAAATGGTAGAAAGGAGAAGGGAATTGGCTGAATAAGATTCGCGAGTATTTTAAATCTCTTAAATATCGTAATTGTCTTCAATCTATCGTATGGATGTACATGTATATTGATTTCATAGGCATAACCACGTAGCCAAATTCCTTTCCAAAGTCAAAAAGTAAGAAAATAAAGCTATCTGGCTCGTTTTATGAACGTGCACGAGTAAACACTGAACCATCTAATTATTTTCCATGTTAACTTTTTAGAAATTCCGTAACGGAAGAATTTTATTCAGCATGTTTTATGTAGCTTCTTATGAAAAATTTGTTTTCCAATTTTAACAAAATTAACGTCAGAAATTGTAAAGTTTCCGACAAAAGTATTCGAACGAAAAAGTTTCATTTAAAACTTAATTTAATTTAATCGACGTAAAATGTAACTTACGTAAAATGAATTTCACTTTCAGTAACACATTGTATATTAGGTACTATGATTTAGAAATATTCGTGTTCTATGAACAGATACTTTGCAGCCCAATAAGATTATCTTGTTGAATGAAGAACCGTAAATTGCGTAAAACCCACTTGAAGGATTACGTAGAAACTTACTGTTACATCTATTGAAATATAAATGTTAGTGTAATAAAGTCACGATAAAACGTATAATTGCAGCTATTGCATTTCATTGCTTATAAGTCAGTGACAAAGTGTCTGTTCACCATAGAATTCGATACATCTTGAAAGCGGATTAACTGTTAAGCAACCGCTAAGATTTCAGAGTTCTGTAATTTAAAATATGTGTCAAATCATTCTCACTTGTATACTCCTTCGTTGTTTAACAATTGTGTTTTTCTGTACTCGTATAACGTTTAAGAGGAGTCGTAACACTCTTATAAATACGAAAGTGAATAACACGTGACTTGAAAGATTTGCTTTTAAATTCGATGTTTTTCGTTATCTGCATGTATTTACGTAAAGTTCCGAAAATTTTATATACCAATATTATCGTTGATTTTTATATATCCAACCTTTTATTGACAAAAGAAGTATATTTATAAATCATACAGTATACGTAATAAAAGCAATCATACGTAACGATTTAATTGAACACAATTTCATATTTAATCTTTACATTTAATATTTACATTTTATTAATGTATATATTAATATCTAATATTTTTCACATTTAATTCCTGTTAATCCTGTATCTACATATATTTGCGTATATATATCATATTTCATCTTAAAAAGTAGCATAATTAATCTATATATTGTATTATGTTTCACTTGTTTACGTTTAAATTTCGTTCAAAATAATATCAAAACTATTTTTTCGCTCAACCGATTCTATACGCTACTAATCAAGCTAATCAAACTAAAAGATAACATTGTAAAAATGACAAAAGTATTAAAAAATGTACGAATAGCCGAAAATAGTTGAGAAGTTTTCGATAGAACGAAACTAGGACGAGAGCATCGCTTTACAATGAGAACAATTTGATCTTTAGAATCCTTTGTAAATGCTATGTGCAAAGCTATCTATTAGCATCCAATGAATTAACATGTCAGTTACTGCGCTTCTTCGTTATGTATGTATATAGATGGACGAATTGGAAATAAACAAGTGTCACTGTGGCAGACGGGACGGGGAAGGAAAATCGTAAGTTGGATCAATTCTGGAAATCTCGATCTATCGAGATGCGAGGAACGATAAACGAGAATGCGTTGGTGTTCCACCTAGGGAGTGTCGCAAGGATCGCCGATGCTGTGCAGCGAATCGTTGCATCGTGCATCCTGCTCGTAACAGGCAACCAGTGAAAGGAATACGCCCTGTGATGATCCGTGGCAAATCCGGCGATCTGAATCCTGTACCGAGGTCGCTTCGGTCCGTGTCTTACGAGACATTGCAAACTGGCCGATTTAATAACGCCTATTTGACGGCCGTCTACCATCCTGTTAGAAGCTCTACTCCAACTCTTATGCTATGCATCATGAATAATCGTTATTAGATGAACACGCGAGAATTAAGATTACACGAGTTAGACAGTTTGCATACCGCTGTAATTGACGGTCTTACAAGCAAAAAGCTTTTTAAATGTTAATAAGGGAACAACTGTCGAATGCCAAATAGAAAAGAATCCTATTAAACTGTAGGAATTATATCTCTTATATACATATGCATACGAGATGCGCGTAAAGTTTACGAAATATATTCGTTCGTGTATTTCCTTACATTGCATTGTGTGTAATTATACATGCAAGTGTAACAGATTCGTGCATCGATACCGATACTATAAGATAAGATGTCAAGTTTTAAAGCCAATGATTGATCTATCCTTTAATGTTTAACAGAGTCATCTTTAATATATCGTTGTTACACACGTGTGTGTGTGTGTGTGTTCTTTCTTTTTTTTTTTTTTTTTTTTTTTTTTTTT
>NT_176609.1:48996-86069 GCF_000188095.3 Bombus impatiens
TTTTTTTTTTTTTTTTTTTTTTTTTTTTTTTTTGAAAACTCCAGTTCCTTTTAGAATTCTCTTTCAGAACGATATTTAAATGCTTGGTAAATATTATTGGAACAAGAGAGTAGAGTAGTAATTATTTGACTGAAACTTTTATTAAAAACTATATTAGAGACAACGACAATTAAATCGAACTAAGTAAAAGACTGTCTATAGGTTCTTAATTACGAACAATATCTGTTTATATTTTCAATTGATGTTATAACAAGATTCTCTTATACCGTATTTTGTTGTAAAATATGTGTCCTAATATAGACCTAGTTATCTTTATCTTTTCACCACAATTATCATAACTCCGAGTTTATTCTTTTTTAATGAATAGACTTATACATTACGCATTGCATATTTATACTATTACATTCTAACCAAGTATTCTATATTGAAGCAATTCCTCAGTTAAGATTAAGAAAAAGGTATTCAGTATCCAAATTGTACTTTGTATCGAATTGCACGATAACTGATCGTTAAGTACGAATATACGTTCATATATGCACAAAACGATGTTTATTTTTAAAAACTTTTAATATTTACGAAAAGGTTAGTCCTAACCCCAACCTAAGCACAACCTAACCTCAATCGAATGATAGACAAATTAATGAATATATGTTAAATGAATAAATATAGCAGATTCTTGTATTTCTTCAACATTCTGCGTGGATATACGCAGTTATAAATGTTTTTACGAAACATAGGAAATTTGTTATTTTTGATGTTTCGAAACTCCATTGCATATTACCAAAAATGTAACCCCGTTTTATTATATTTCTTTATACTTTGTTTAGAACCTTATTTTGTTATAAATTAGCAAAGTTAAAGTATATAAGCATATGTAAATGCGCAAATACCTTGCCAATCGGCAATATTCGTTAGGAACGTAATCGCTACCCTATTTATAGATTATACGAATAGATGAAACATATTCTTTCCCCTTCAACTTGTTTGAATCAGTGGCGGGGCGGGAAGGAAGTAGAAGCATAGGACTGTGGCGACTATAAAACCTCATCGTAATCCGTCTGATGTCGTACTTCTAAGCACTACAGGATAGGACGAACTCTTATCACGTGTCTTTTCGAAGATCAAAGTGGACCGTGATTGAATATTACTTTTAAAAAATCGTGTCGTGCCTGGTGGCTTCGTGACTAATTAAAGGATTTTCAACCTTTGCTATTGCGTAGTCATCATGAAGATTTTTGTGAGTGCAATGTATTACTCTAATCCCATTACCTTCAATTTGTTAGTCAATACTAAAATACATAATCCTCAAGATACTTCAAAAATATCTCTATAACTGTAACAAGGGGAAATTTGGAAAATGTTACGCAAGTTTTGTTCGTTATTAAAGTTATTAAATACGTTACATCCTATTTTAAATACACATTAATGCGATTCCTGTGACGAGGTACAGTTCTTAAAGAACTTGTTCCTACTGAGTAACTTTTACAATGAAACCAAATAACCAACGTCTTTAATACACGCGTTCTGTCTTAACATTTTCTAAACAACTGACAATTACATACATTTAACGATTCTGAACCTATCGATTAACAAAAACTGTCATTCCCATTACTAACGCCTATTAAAAAACAAATAATCTAGTAATATGTTTATCGGTCAAACATAAAATTCATCTACATCCGTTTTTAACAACATTTTCCTATCTCTTCGCATATTCCCTAGCAATTACAACCACAGCATCGATCAAGTTATGAAAAATTGTTAGAATCGTTACAGATCCCGAATGCTATAAGCATCATTTTCTAAATATACTATAAACTATGTGCAATGTATGTTAAATATTATAAAATACTGTTTTAATATTATAAAATTATAAAATTACAAGGTATGTTTTAGTATATCTTGACTTATTTGAAACGTCTTTCTTCCAAATGTCTCGTAGTTTTGTTTCGGCGATCTCAATAATAATTTCAAACCAATACATGATGAATAAAACGTTGCACCACCAAAGATAACATTTAATCTAAGATTACATTTAATCAGAGATTGATCTATTGTACGACAATAATTATATTTAATGTAACATACATACGTTCAAATATAAAATTAACTATTTAACTTCACGTACATTGCACAAACTCAAGGGCACAACATTATTTTACAAACTTAAAATCTTGATTATACAATTAAATTTAATCGCGTCACTGACTTAATTTCGTAAGTACGTTAAAATTGTGTAGATGTATGTGAGGGACAGACATTTATGCATATCGCATACATCGCATTCATTGAATTCGATTGAAACCGAGTTTGCTTCTATTTGAAAGACATATATTTTAAATAACTGTAATAAGTTAATAAATAGAGAAATAAATCGGCAGTTTATGTGCACGTATTTTCTATTAAATAATAAAATTTCCTTAATAATGCAATATAATTAGCGTTAGACGAACAGATCGATAAAGAAGATAAAATACGCAGCGCATCAGATGCATATAATTATTCATAACTTACATAGCTGTCTGCCCACGTGCGATTCATTCTATTAGTTCTTCTTTGTTATTAATATACGATCTATGCAGTTGGGCAAGTACGCTATTCTGTGTGAAAAGCAAAGTCAATTAAAAACATAGATATATCTACAAATTAATTATTACGTTATTGCAAAATGAGAAATACTCTTCCCATCTTTTCCAAAGATATTTTCATATTAACATTTCACACGGCTCTGAAAAATATTATTACTATTTATAACTAGGAAAATTGTAATTAGTTTGCCACTTATCCCAAAAACATATATACAAGTGAATTATGCGACAAATGAAATGTTAATTTATAAACCTGTCAATAAAAAAAATAATCAATTCCACGCTGCATTGAAAATAAGTTCATCATCGTTTTCATAACAGTTTATATCTTTGTCACAACTTTTTGTTAGAACACTTACGAGATTCCCTTCGTATCAAAAATGTTTTTTTCTTTTCTCATTAAATATCATTTCTACGTCGTGCTAATATGACAGACGATACTTTTTAAACGTACACATATGTATGTACATAATAGATTATCTATTTTTTTCGTGTACTTTCAAGGACGCACGAATCGTCTTGTGTCTCGCTAAAGTTTGTTAATCGAAGTATAATAAGAAAAATAAAATTGACATTCTTTTTCTTCTCTTCTGAAACATTTAAAACGTAACCTTTTCTTAAATTATAATTGTCTCCTCCGAATCTCATTTCTATACACATTTTTGTGCGCGTGATCAACCGTTTCATTCTCCTTAAGGAAAAATATAACCCTCAAGTATAATAAATTGTTTATTTCATAGACTAACATATTCAATACCTGATGTAAATAATATGGAAACAAGTGGTCCAATTTAAAACAGACAGCTTTAAAAGGCACTTAAGTTCATTTACGTTCTCTCTTAGGTCTTTTTGGGATTCACAACGATGGTCTGTGCACAATTCAACAGATACCCATACAACCCTGACTACTACGGTCGACGTTTCGCTATATTACGACAGTCACAAGATTCTTCTCCCGATGGATCGTATTCCTACAGGTGAGATCGTCCTTCCACATCGTCCTGAACGTCGACAGAACGATAAGCGTCGTCGAGGTACGTTTCCTCAAAAGCAATCTCGACACGCTCGAAGAGGCTCGCTTATAATCTCAATCCTAAAAACACTTTGTCATCTGTTCACGTCATTCTTTGTTTCAAGTCTATTACAGGCTCTGCATTCCTCTTACCTTATTTTATTACCAGGACCAACCAATGATTTATCATAATGTTATAAATATATCAACTACTTTATATTTCATAACTTTCATTAGAAACGTAAAGTCTATGTGGAAGAAACAGTACGTACACCGTTCGATAACAGAATTCGATAATGTAAGTTGATTGAAAAAATTAGCAAATGAAATATTGCGTTAACGCGTGTCTTAGTGGATATTAACGATATGTCATAAAATGTATACGTAATTCTGTACATATGAAAAATATATCAAAAATATGCAAAATTACGTACATGTCATAATGACGTAAGAATAATATATATAGCGAAAGAGGGAGAGAGAGATGCAAAAAGTATAATTTTATACTTACTGAATTTTTACCCTTTGCAAGCATCTTTTTTCTTATGATTAATTAAACATACGCGATATTCATATTCCTTTGATTCTATAATAAGTGCTTACATTAATATTTCGCTAGGCATATAAAAATCGGTAACTGCTATTATGAAGTTATAAAACTTGTACGTTTGAAGATATTGTAGAAACGTCTGCCTACGTATCCTATCTATTATATTCGTTCTATCTCCCACGCTAGAGTTTGATTTTCACGAAGTAATTATGTAAATGTGCGCATCTCGGGTATGTCCCTAACAGTTTTTGTTACATTCTGCATTACAACATTATGTTCAGGTTAGACAGATAGCAACAAATTTCACGATGTATTTTCTAACCAATTCGGGAATAGAATATGTTGTTATTGATTTAGTCTTATCGCTTTTTCATTGCAAATATGTGCATCCGTTAATGCAAAATATAGCATAAACGATAACTTCGATTCGAAAGACTGCAACAAATTTTACACAGTTAACCGGTATTTGGCGATTTGTGTAGTAACTTAACTTTCTATTGCACTTGGATTTTCCCAACCACAATTAAATACGTTAAGGTCATGAACAAATCTAAGGTCAAGTTAACATCTATTCTTGTAAAACACTCGAATAATTTTGATTCCTTAAGTGGGTTAGGAACTCCTATATATCTATCATAAATATCACACAATGACCTTGTAAATCTATATATAAATATATTTATTAAAATTAGTCTAACTTATCTTGTGATAAAATGTTCCTGACTTTAGATATCCTTAACGTAGCTGTTTAAAATTACTGAAATTAACGTTGAAATATTATCTTCTTTGTTCCTTGAATATAAAACTTTTGAATAGAAAAATATCGATCTTTGTATTTAATTGTTTCAATATTATTTTTAATATTATACATATATACATACTTACATATACAAGTTGTATATTCTATTATATTCTCACTATTAAAATATTCTAATTTAATATACTATTTAATTCTACTAATTCTTTATTAAAATACTAAATTAGTTCCTTTGATCATCATAATATTTAAAAATATCAATTTATAATCTAAATTCTATTAAATTCTATCTGTTCTCTCTTCACTTATAGGAACCTTAATCCATAGATTTTTACTTAAAAATATTAGAATTGCAAATATTTGCAAGTAGATGTTTATTAATATTTTGTTTTATTAATACGTTATTTATTTTTGTTGTGCTAGTAATTTAAAAAAAATAATTATTTCAATCGATAAATGTAACATACGAAGATGGTACGTGAATTCTGAAAAATATATATAATATAATTTTCCAATATCAATTAGGTTGTTCCATAGCTTGTTCCGTTAAATGCAACGCACGAACAAATACAAATTGAAAATGAAGAGTACGGAAGCGTAAACAGAGAAGTGAAAAAGAAGGAAAGGAAGGACTTACAGGATATTCAGCTGTGAAAAGATATATAATTAGCTTTGATGTTAATCATTCGTGTTAGTCGGCTGCGCAGTTAGCAATAATACATTACACAATAGAATAATTACGATCGACCTACCTACTTACCTACCTACCTACCTACTTGGTAGCCGCTGTCTACTTACTGTACGTACAATGTACAATCCGAAGATCGCGCCTAGAACTTGGCCTCTCCTATGTCATATAACGTTTAACGTCTTGCATTTTGCAGGTGGTACTTTTACGAAACGACAACCCTTCGAAAAATAACCAATATCGATCTCTTTATAACGAATCAGTTTTACATTTTACACTTTTCACATATTTTCACATGTATAATAACTTCCTATTAATTGTCAACTCGTACCTAATCGGCATTTGGTCAAGTTAAAGTATACTTCACAAATCTTCAAACTCGATTTTCTCAGAAACAAAGCGTCGTATGAAAAAATTTTCTTTTTTACTTTCTACTTATCTTTAATATAAATTTATATTTATAACAATCGATCTTTTCCCTTCTCTTCTTTCGGAAGTACACTAATATAAACTACAATATAGTTATAACGAAATACGTTTGTTGTACCGAAATAAGATTATAAAGCAACATAAAATTTTATTTATAATATACGCGATAAATTAATTCGCAAAACTAGAAAATGAATATTTGAAAATGAGTATTATAATAATATTATAATGTTGTGCGAAAAAATTGCATCATTTTTTTCTATATAGCACGATAAAGCACGGTATGGAAAGGTTTCTAAATTATCTATGTACATTGTTATAGTTACGATACAGAAAATGGTATATCCGTAGCAGAACAAGGCGTTCCAAAGTTTATTGGACCAAATCAAATTGAATCTGTACGAGGACAATTTAGTTATACCGCACCAGATGGTACACCGATTTTGGTTACTTACACTGCTGACGAGAATGGTTTCCAACCTAATGGTGCTCATTTACCAACACCACCACCGATTCCAGTAGCGATACAACGTGCTTTGGCTCATAACGCGGCTCACCCTGAAGAAGAAGAACCCTACAGAAGATACTGATCAAGATGAGACACGTACTAGCTACCGCAAGCTCATGTGTAATAAACTGGAACAATACAACATAGACGAAAGAAGAGTTTTACAACCGTAAGCGATAATCCTTGATAAATTTCTGACATGCGATATCCGAATGTGTGTGCATTCCCGTAAATTCAGTATATTCAATCTTTGCGATAGCATTCTCAATTATTATTCTATCGTGTTTTAAATATAAGAAAACTGATTGAGATTTGTCGTTATAATTTCAAATTCATAACAAGTGATTAAGTTTCGATACAATGATCTTAAAATACTTCTAATTAAAATTGTGCATTTCAAAATATCGATAGTTAAAATAAGATTCTTGTTAAAACATTATTAGGAGGTTGTTTACTGAATTTATGCAATTTCGTAAGATCTCGTGTCATGAACGACATTTCCAGTTGTGCATCAAAATATTAAATACACTTTCTATGTTGTATTGTCTAATATCGTTCGAATCTACTGATCATATTGACCTTGTTCTAAATGCCTGCCACGAACATCATGTACTAGAATGTCGCTTTATAAATCCTAATATGAAAAGACTACTGCTAATCTTAGTAAACTTGTATTTTCTACGTTCTTCAATCTCGTTTATTATACGTTATTTCTTTGCACGTAATACAAGTAACTTTTATAAGTGTACTATTTTTATGTATACCGACAAAGGTGCAAAGAAAATGACGAAATAAAAGAATTATGGAAAAGTAAGAAGGGGAGGAATACGTTTTATTTTACATTTTATTATAATGTATATTATGTATGTATAAATAAACATTGATATCGCGATCATTCGTGTGTTGTATACTTTACTGTTTGATTTTACTAAAAAAACAACGAAAAGCTTAAAAGAAAAAATAAATAAATGTGAACTTTCAGTCTGCACGATGCTTTGCATCTTAATTTAAAAGTAATTTTGGAAAAATGACAGTATTCTTTCGGTTCCTCTGATTATCTCGCAAGTGTTTTATACTTTCCATAACTTAAGCTATATCGAAATAAGTTATACGCACTTAAGGCGTTAGGCTACTAGTATCTTGGAGCGAACAAAGAGATATCTATGTAGCTTAGAGCACTAGAGCCTCTAGAGTATTTAGCGTACGCGAGTACCACGATGATGCATTTCAGCGTATAACCTAAAATAGTCGCTAATGATCTCATAGTTGATGCGACTATGTATAACTAACACACATACTACCTTACAAAAATGTACGGACACCCAAAAATAATAGTATTTTTAGCAGAATATAAATTAGTATCAAAGTTAAAAATAGGGTGACTCGAGATCCCTTTATTACAGCTACCGTCGAGTATCACGACACGATAAACGAATAATCCAAAGAAGAAGGGATTATTTGGGATTATATTGGTGCCACGATTTTGGAACGGAATTTTGTGCCAAATAATACCTTATGACGAGGCATCAATTACAATAAAATTTCAACTTGAGCCGACAATTCGCTTCTAGAATACCAAAGATCAAAGAAATCGAAATTCATTAAAGCAGCAGCCTTTACGAGCTTCGATATGCGGACTTTAGGCCAGTTCAATACTTTAAAAAGCTATTTCCGAGGGTTTTTGCAACTACTAACGACGAATTGAAAGATTTTCAAAATTCATAATGACCCTTTCCACGTGCTGAACGATACGATCTTGCGATAAAAAAAATCCGTGCAATTTTGTAATTTTCCGCTCTAGAATGTGCTGATTGAAAAGGCGATTATTTTATGTTGTTGATTCACTTGTTTGTGACCTACTTCGGTTTGCTTATTCAGATTGATCGATTATATATCTCAGATTTTGTTTTCTATTAAGTAAGTTGTAGCCTTGTGATGTCGTCGATTTTGTGAATGCTTGAAACGAAATGTGCTCACGCGTCATTACTCGTTCGAAACTTTTCGGTAAAGCTCGGTTATGATCTCTCAACTACCGTCAGATCGATATAAATGGATATGATAGAGCTGTTATTCGCCAGACATGGCACTGTACGACTTCTTTCTATTTTCGCAAAACTGAAAAAAATCTGTGAAAGGACAATCTCAAAGCATCAAAGACATAAAACGAAAAACGTTGTGCGAACAAAGAAGCATACGACGAAGTAAATTGCAAAAATGTTTCATGGACTGGTAAAATCGTTGACAAAAATGTATTATCGTTAATGGGGACTACTTTGAAGGGGCCAATATAAATATTGAGGAATAAATACGTATTTATGATCCTAAAAGACACAAGAATTGCACGAACCTTTTGCTTATTCTTCAATATTAAAAAGAATACCTGCTATATAAGCTTTATTCCATCAACAACATTCCCAATACATTGATTGTTGCGAAAAACTTAGGTCAAATTTAGAACAGCAGCATCATACTATGTAAGATATGGGATTTCATTTGAAAATTCTCTGTTAGTGGGAGGCAACGCACATTTTCATATTTATCGATAAAATTAAAGCCGGAGGAGAATCAATCGCATAATATTACTGCGCGTGCGGAAATAGTGCTCGAAACTGCTGACTGTTGCAGCCACGTTATAACGGTTGCATGGTTCACTGGACCACTGGATACGGCCCATATCATGCGATGCATATATTCAGTTCTAATGTATCTAATGTATCCATCAACATTTCGAAAAATCAAAATCAAGAAAGATTAATGTCAGTACAATAGATGATCTTGGTTCCAATGTAGGGAAAAATGGGGGAATATCGATCGCTTAAGAAAAGTTAGCTGAAAACAAGCTTGAATCCTCAAATTTGCTAAAAATACTGTTCGAAATAGGTAAATTAGTTTATTCTTTGTATCATGATAAAATATGCAATGAATAAGGTTAATCATTCGAAAGAAATATCGAAAAGAACGAAAAGTAAGCTTTAACCGGAATTACTCTACCGGAATTACTATGGGATAATACTAATCAGTTTTTCTTTCATACTTTATAAATGGAAGAAACAAAATTACTTATAGAATTGTTAATAAAACGACTATTTTGTTTATTGCATTCATAACATTCATTATATTTATTGCACATAAATAAAGAAAAGTGTAAGAGTGAACCGTTTATAAATGTAATATTACTTGAATCCGTGTTACAGGGTCAAAGAAGGGTAAGCGACGGGCTCACCTCAAAATTGGCTCTTATTTTGCCGTTTCATCGCTTACCGTTTGATATGGTCGCGGTCCTGTGTCGATTTCTACAATTAAAGCCTTTGTCGGCCAAATGTTCGTAAGACCGAATTTTCAAAATCATTCATTTCCATAGAAAATGACCGTCATTTTCGATTTTAGCGACCCAAAATATCCGCGAAAAGACACATTCGGGTAACAAATTTTGTAGTTCAAATATTATACTTTACCCGGCATTCTTCTTCGGCCACTGTGCATTTTTGAAATCTAAGTTTAAATTTGTTGTTGGCAGTTGGCAAAACTCTGTCCAATTGACACAAAGTCCGTATATCGAAGCTGATAAAGGCTGCCACATTTTAATGAATTTTGACTTCTCTGATCTCCCCTGTCTCAAAAATTAATTATCGATGTAACTTGAAATTTTGTTGTGATTGGTGTCTCGTTATAAGGTATCATTTGGCACAAAATTCTGCTGAGAAGTCGTGGCACCAAAAACCGACGATTTCTGCGGTAATTTTTTGTTTTCAAAAGTTAATACGCTATAAAGATATCGGTGCAGCTTTTCATTTGAAGAATTCGTATATATTACTTATATTCGGCTCGTATGGTTTTCAAGCTACGGATAAGACAGAAAAGGATCCGCGTCCGCGTTCGCGCTCACCGCGTGGGTGTCGTAGAACCCCGGCCAACGACGGCCGATTAGACCGCCTGGAGCGAATGCTTGTGGACCCGGCGGCGAAACGTTAATCCCCCTATTCGGCCCCCTGAAGGACGATGTCGTGATCGAGCAGTGAACTTGCCAAGCGGTACGATCGGGACGACTTGTCGGTGATGCGGTTGATCGCCACGCGACTGCAGGGCCGCAGAAACTACCATTTAGCCGTCTATTCAAGGAGGCAGCGTCGTATGAAGCACGGCCTGGCCAGAACTTAAGAGACTATTGTTTCCAGAAGCTATGCGAATTGTGGAAGTTGGACATCGACATACCTGATAAGTATCAGCTGGATATAACGATCGGTGGCATTCCGGACGACTCCGTTGCCCACACCGTACGCTCGGCGCAGCATGATGATGATCCGAAAGCGTTATACGCGTTTATTAACACCGTCGGCGACATGCCATCGCAAGGGCGGGAATCGACGGGGACGACCGAGAAAGGAAGGCTACGGATGCTGAGTGGATGATGGTGGGGTGTTGCGGTGCAACAAAGGAGGGTGATACTAGCAAACGGATAAATATTCTCGACCGCGTAAAACCGGTGGCAAATTTATATGAGATTAGCGCGTGTGTCAACGGGAAACGAATGGATAGTCTCGTTGACACGGATAGTGCGTACACCGTGATGCACTGGTCGGTAGCCAGAGAGCTTGGCATTGCGACAAAGTTTATCGCGGATGCACTGCTTCGAACGTTTGCGGGATAAACGGTGGTGGCGAACATGGTAGCTCGCGTGACGATCGCGATCCAAAACGCGAAGGCCGAAGTGGACTCATTCGTAGTTGCCGACGAATACACGCGGCATCCCGTCATCGTCGGACGGAACTTCATATTACAAGATCTTCGTATTAACGAAATTCCTACGCTCGGGCGCAAGCAAATCGCGACGATAAGGGATGTCGAAGTCTGCGAAGTGGTCGCGAAAATCAAATTACAATTTGGTGAGATCGAGGAAAGAGCGCGTCTGAAGTGTGTTGCGTTGATCGACGAATTTCGGTGTTGCAACTCGTCGTCGACGCGCGACTTAGGAAAAACAGACGCAACGGCGCTCGAAATTAAATGCGTGACGAACTTATCGTCTCGCGGAGCTGAAAAGAAGGACCGTAGGTGAGATGATCAAGGAACCGAAAAAGAATGTGCGTCGAAATGCCATCACGATGAAGGACAGGTACTCGCCACCGCTGATCGACGATCAGATCGACAAGCTCAGGAGTCATAAATATTTCACGGGCCTGGATTTGTCACGATGTATCTTCGACAAAATGGAATTCAAGCTTGGTTTCGCTCGTATAGTAAATTATTTACAGCTGTGTTCTTTATTTATCTGGGAAGGTATTTGAATTAGAGAAAATCAGGTGATTTTTCAAGATGTATGTGCTTCTTTAAGAATTTTATACTACAAATTTTACACTTAAATAAAAAATACTGACTTTATATTTGTATATTAGAATACGTATAGTATCCTCGTTGTCATTATACGATACTAACGTCAAAGGCAATACTCTATATAAGGTTCATATAATATACCATAATATACATAGTATAGTAGCGCAAATGTATTTTGACCCAAGCTGGAAGGACATTATCGCATTATTTACATACAATACGCTGTGGGAATTAGACAAACAATTGCTTGATATACATTAGGGCATTAAATAATTATAGTCGTGTTTTGTATACGTGATATAAAAATACTACGTGATAAGTTAAATAATAGTAAAACGAGGCACGAGCTGTTTATCTTAACGTAACGATTTACATTAAGTATTGTGATATTACTCTTTTGTAGTGAGAAAATATCAATCTTAGTTAACCATTGGAAATCTAAATTTAAACTGACCTATTGTTATTTTATTTTTTATTGTGTTACAAAGAATGCGATTAGAAAATTGTTTCATATATTGAAATAAACGATTTCTCTACAGCCACACAACTTTTATGTTTTTTAAATTAACAAACATAATCATATTAATTGCGTTTTAAGGTTTAAGGAACAACGTACGCACTTAATTGGCGTTCTGTAGCTGGATCATAATTTTACTGCGTTTGATGAGACTAAAACTATAAATACATGGTTATTCAGGTTTTTATAAATTATTTTTCAACAAGACGGCAAATACATGACCTCAATTCCTCGTCATACGAAGTTATCACTACCTTTGCTCCGGTGATATTTCTTTTAATAAACGAAAATAAAATATAATATAATTTTTCAAATTTATACGTTTGTCCTTAGCATCCCATAATCAATTTTTTAGTAGCTAGGTTAATTACTGCCCCAAAAATCTTTCCATTCCTTTTATTTCCATAATCGATAATAACACGGACCTTTTAATTTGTATTAAAAGCATCTAAGATGCCCATATTACGAGCTGCTTTCACTCTTTAATTGCAGACTATTGTCCATAACAAGGTACGTGTCGAATATATTGCTTGACTATGAATTTGCAAAGTTTTATGAAAATCTAAGTATCATATTTAAGCGACGTTCCTTGTTAGTTCTCGCACTACTAGTACATCAAAGCTGAGTGCCGATTATGTAATCCAAACCTACACTTATTTACTTGACATATATGTCTGTACTAGGACTGATTTATTGTAGTCTGTCACTTCTGTAATCATCATTTAATTCACCAATCCTATAATCATAATTGAATGTTCTCACGCTATGAAATCGTGCTTCGCGAGTTTTATCGACATTTAACGAAATATTTAGCCAGTTAACTTTTTATACGACACTCTGATCCCGCATTATGTAAATTAGTTCGTATAATTCACACATCAACGAAAACTTATTTCTACCGAATGATTTCCAAATTTCGCATCGAATTCGTTTATAAAATCTTAATCTCTTACGGCTTCCTAATTTTACACGAAATTCGTTAGAACATTACTCCAACAAAAGTTACCTACTTCAATTACTCAATGTTCATCCTCAATATTCAACAATTTTAACAGTTCTAAGAGACAGATTCGTCACGTACTTCTCACGACGTTCTAGCTAAAGTTTTACAGAAAGATAATATTTGAAAGTATAACGTGTATTATTAATAATAATAAAAATAAGAGAAAGAAGAAAATAAATAAAACCAAAAATTAAATGAAATATCGAACAAAAACATCTAAAGTGTTAAAGCGTAATATCGAATTGATCGTGATGTTATTAAACGACAAATACGAAACATATTACTTGAAATAAATTTTAATAAAGATCATTGTAACGCCAGCGTTATATACGAAAAAGTTGCATAAATAAAATACCACTATATTATCTATCATCTTTCCTAGACATAAATATGCCGATAAATTTACCTAGAAGTATTACAAGTCGTTTTACGACAATCTCGTATGGACAGCAAGAAATTATATTTTTTAAATTTATGGATTCTGTAGAGCTCTTGATGGAATACATAAATAATTTCTGCTCTGCTAAGAATGTGGTCAATTTTAATTTTTTTAAATAAAGCGATTATTGCGAATTAGAATAGCGTTGTTTTTGTCCAAAAGATTTTTCACATTTTGCATGGTTAAAAAGACATTGCGAACAATATTTCTCAAAATGTTACCATTAACTTGGAACTTGATCTGGGAGGTAATAATCTAATTTTATAGTTATATAACTTATAGGGAGTTAGTTACATAAATGTTTACGAATTTTAAATTCAAATTCAGAACAATACTATTCAGCTCGCTTTTATTCTTCAAATTTATTTAAATTTTAATTTTATTTAATCCAATTTTGCATAAAAATTATAGATTTCTAGTGCTAGAATTATAGTGCTATTCTGTGATAAATAGCAGAATACTTATCAAATATTACATTGAACCTACTTGGTTTAATAAAATTTATATTTATATTTATGATATACTTTGTACATTAAGGGATTCTAGTTTTTTTCATATCAGTGTATTGGTTAGAAAAAGAAAAACGTTGTACCGGTAACACTCGAGTTTGCTTACATAACAGTAAATCGCACATTTTTCAATATCTTAGAATGTTGGTATATTTAACCACGCCCTAATTCAAATTTTTCTTAAAATTAGAGGTTTTGTATTAATTAATACAGGACTGTAACGGGCAAACCACATCTCTTTCTTTTAATTATAAAGAGGAAGCGATGCTGGAAAAAAATATATGTGTAAAATAATCTTTTTGCGGAAGCACGTCGTTGGCTCGACGATGTAAGATTAGGGCGGAGAAGTAGTTCCCTCCGTTTTATAAAGTACGGTCCGAAAAAGCTCTTAGAGAACCTAATGCAACATGATGCGTAAAAGGTGCTCAAAACGATCACTCTCAGTATGTATAAAGCTTGCGGTCATTGCGTGAAAGAATTTCGCAATCTTTCAAAAATTCCAGGCGAAATAAATTTGCGAATTTGTCGAATCACACAGATCGAGAATAAGCATTTCCAGCAATTGTGGATTATTGAAACACAAAAATGGCTATAACTTTGAAACAAGATAGTATGCATATTTATATAAATCTTTTTTTATTGTTCTTGTGTGCCCTGTTCACTCCTGAAATCGATACCATATGTTATGAAATACCCAGTATATTGAAAAATAAATTTTGATCTTCTGAGAAATGCTAAAACTCGACAATCTTCCTTTTTACCGTGGCCACTGCGTATCATCCACTCTTATACAAAGCAACAAATACAGAAAGAATATGCTGCTTCGGAATATTAATACGAGCTACTGTAACTAGTTATAACTAAAGTCGACGTTAACTTTGTAGGAAAAAGTTATCAAATATTTCCTACGTACCATCTAACAGGTCTGAGAAATAAGAATAGCGATGAAATACGAAAACTGGAGAACTTTGATACAAAAAGTTTGAGTGGACAATATGTAACATATTTTTTCACGTATTTATGTATATTTATTGCGATATATATTTAATATCCGTAGTTTGTATTTGACATTTAATTTTTCCAATATCTAACTATTGCAAATAAAAAGGGCCCTCGCTAATTGCTAATCGATAAACCTTAACTATCGATTAGATATTGATATACAAAGTAAATACCGATATTTACTTTGCAACCATATATACATGTATATGGGAAATTCTTCTTATCCTTTTCTACGATAGATATTGAAAGTTAAATAGAAAAATGTTAATAACACGTCCGCAGCGATTCCAGTTCTTCAAACCGTGCGTCTGACAAAACAATCCGTAATTTATATGATTAGTAATTTAAGAATAGCATAGGCATAATTTTAAAGAAAGTTACATCATCATTTGCATTCTGTGCCGAAACTACTATTTTACGTGAGAATGCTAAAAGGAATCATTAGTCAGTGACAAATTATATAGGTTTAGTAGGTGCGAGATTTTAGGGAGAATAACCGAAATGCCAGTTGAATTAATGTTAATAGTAATCGTAATACCACGGTAAAGGTGAGTCAGTGAAAGCAAATCATCGGTCTCTTGTCCATTGCACAACGATTGACCGACCGACCGAACGATCGCATAGATGTTGGTAAAAGGATTCGGTCCATACCATCTTGCCGATCAAATCGCATAATTTTTATATTAAACCTCATATTATTTTATATATATATATAATATCTATATATATAAATATATATATAATATATATATAATATATATATAATAATATATAATAATATATATATATAATATCTATATAATATATATCCTTGAATAAAATATATCTTAAATTCTATAAATTGTTTCAATTATCAAAAAAGCACAATAATAATTCAAACATAGAGGTATTCGTCTGTGCGCATATCCAATAACTATTTCAATTCAATTTTTTTTCAACAAATAAGCTAAAGAAAATTTTGTTTCATATTCCCAGTTTATTTTTATATATAGACTCAGTCACTCGATTATGTCGATTACCGATACCATTATTTAAATGAAAGTTAGTAGTAGTATAAGCAAAGTTAATGATATTAATTACAAAACAATTAGACAGAATTTGAGTTAAAAAAGACAGAGAACCTATTGTATCTAACTTCAAAATCTAAACTGTAAACCTAAATAACCAAAATCAAGAAGATTCTTAATCATTTAAACGTAACAGATATATAGTTATATATTAGAAATACACATCCATTATTCTGTCCTTCGATTACTTCAATATGTTTGTTGTATACAAGAATATTTTATTTCATATAAGTGTACTGTAACGTTGTTTTACTAATCTAAAATTATAAAATGCGTATTTCCCAGTACACGGATACTAGGGCAAAGTCCTTCTAAAAGGTCCATTTAACAAGAGACCGTACCACATGCATGAAACTAGTTGCAAGTAGTGACAAACAATTATTTATATGCTTATGTTAAATCAATACGAATATTTGATATCAATTTTCATTCTTAAAGGGATTAACGAATAAAAATATCGTTATATCATATGCCAATTGTATCAAATTAATAGACAGGCTACTTTCAGAAAAATTGCATAGTCATATCGTTACTAATAATAGTTATATATACGGGGCAGAACTAAATGTCTGGTACAACCGGGTAGGGAGTGACTGTATGTGAAAAAGTCAGTCGAATATATGTAATAAAATGTATTTCGCCAGGCTTCGTTTCCGAGAAAACGGTAATGAAAAAGTTTTATATTTTCAACTTATTTTTTCAGGTACAATCAACCCGTTCCCCTATCAGTTGTACCACTTTGAGTTCACCCTATGTATATTGCTACAATATAAAACTATAGTATACGGTAAGGAACAAAACTGAACACACATCTTTTACAACAAAATAACGTTTTTCAGATTGATAACCGTACATGCTTTAAAAAAAAGACATCGTCATTTTGTGTATACATATGTGTACATGCATAATATATACAACGTACATGTATGTTTATGTAATAGTAAAATGCCTTTTTCTAGAGTATGCATGGTTATTTATATACAGGGTGGTTGGTAACTGGTGGTACAAGCGGAAAGGGGGTGATTCTACGCGAAAAAAAAGTCGAAAATATAGGATAAAAATTTTTCGTTGGAGGCTTTGTTTTCGAGAAAATCGACTTTGAATTTTCGCTCGGTACGCGTGCGGTAGGTTATAACAGATCTCACTGTAGATCGTTGTCTCGATGGAAAAATTAAAAAAAAAAAAATTTTTATTCTATATTTTCGACTTCTTTTTTCGCGTAGGATCACCCTCTTTCCGCTTGTACCACAAGTTATCAACCTGCATAGTCATATCGTTACTAATAATAGTTATATATACGGGGCAGAACTAAATGTCTGGTACAACCGGGTAGGGAGTGACTGTATGTGAAAAAGTCAGTCGAATATATGTAATAAAATGTATTTCGCCAGGCTTCGTTTCCGAGAAAACGGTAATGAAAAAGTTTTATATTTTCAACTTATTTTTTCAGGTACAATCAACCCGTTCCCCTATCAGTTGTACCACTTTGAGTTCACCCTATGTATATTGCTACAATATAAAACTATAGTATACGGTAAGGAACAAAACTGAACACACATCTTTTACAACAAAATAACGTTTTTCAGATTGATAACCGTACATGCTTTAAAAAAAAGACATCGTCATTTTGTGTATACATATGTGTACATGCATAATATATACAACGTACATGTATGTTTATGTAATAGTAAAATGCCTTTTTCTAGAGTATGCATGGTTATTTATATACAGGGTGGTTGGTAACTGGTGGTACAAGCGGAAAGGGGGTGATTCTACGCGAAAAAAAAGTCGAAAATATAGGATAAAAATTTTTCGTTGGAGGCTTTGTTTTCGAGAAAATCGACTTTGAATTTTCGCTCGGTACGCGTGCGGTAGGTTATAACAGATCTCACTGTAGATCGTTGTCTCGATGGAAAAATTAAAAAAAAAAAAATTTTTATTCTATATTTTCGACTTCTTTTTTCGCGTAGGATCACCCTCTTTCCGCTTGTACCACCAGTTATCAACCACCCTGTATACAACTATATAATGTATATAATGTATGGTCTAAACTACTAATATACTCCAGAAATCTACATAATGCAAATCGCGTCCTATTCTAATGCGTGTTGTCTATCTTTCGCACAAATAAATGATTATTCTATAAGCGACAGTTAAGCGATATCGTTTAAGCGATGCGTCTTTATTGCATTTAAATACATTTTGCGCGTTATTCGAGTGCATTTTCTATTCAGTATCGCGTTACATTACAGTTGATCTTTAAAAAATGTTGTAGTCACAAATACTGCTTGAAATTAGTACTGGCAATCCTCTAAAATTGATTGTAAATCCCCTAAAATTTCGCAAACTGTAAATTTATTTTATACACCTACAAATAGGTCGATATGAATACACGAAATACGTAAAATAACCATGTTCTTGATTTTAATCGATACGAAAAGTAGAATATTTAGAGATAAATTAAATGTGAAACGCAAATGCTTAGCTAGTAATATAAGCAAGAATGATGATATAAGTTGATAGTTGACTAGGCGTGAATATGACAGGATGGATTCCTTTCGTCTTTCGTCACCTGTAACAAAAAAGAAAAGAAGGGTAGAGCATCAACGAAGGAGTTGTCTGAATGCCAGTTAGATTTCATAATTTGTATACAGGAGGCAATCGCAGAAACTAAAGCACCTTCATATTTATTGTTACATCATTGGTACGCGCATTGTTCATAACCCACCAGCTTGAGTTCGAGGTTCGATTCATCGCTCCTGAGAATCTCTCACTAAAGATCTTCCTGATCACACCTTGGCAATTCTATTCTGTTAGAAGGCTAGAAAAAGAAAAAAAAAAGAAAAAAGAAAGAAAAAGAAACACATCGAATTCTATTGAATTTCCCAATGTAAGAACAAAACTGTACATACTGAACAACAATACGAATGAATATATATGAAACGTAATATATTAATTAAAAGTAAACGAATAACAATTAACCTTTTACTTTTTCTATCTTTTGATTATGTTTCTTCTAAATATAATGTATATTTTATTATAGATATCCGCCGTATAACACGGTACTCTTACATACAACACGAATTTGCTCTAACACGTTCTGAGAATTGGGGAAATCCCCGTACAAGAAGGCAATGAGAATTTTTTAATGCAGGCACTTAGGTTGCGTCATTCGGTATATTTCATTCGAGCAAAGCTATGCATTGTCTCCGATCTGCATACAGAATTATAGAATATTGAATTCTTTAATTCGGTATTAATTTGTGGAGTATTAATCCTGTGCATCTGAAAACTGTTTCGCTATAGAGAAGTTCGCAACTCGAAGCTTTACGGATAAAAAGTCGACCACATTTTTTTATAACTGACATAAATAATACCGTGTGGAATGTAGTACTTTCAATTAGTTATCGATCTTTTTAATAAAAATATATCTCTTAGTTATGAAAATCAATAATTTATTTATTTTTATTAATTGTTGGAACCTAACCGTTCCTCTCTTGCACTAGTACTATGTTTCGTACAACACGAATTCGCATAACACGGCATTTTTTGGGATTGCAATTTGGTATTCAAATATATTAAATATTACATAATTTATTAATATAATTAACATTATAATATATATACGGAACTGTAATTACTATGATGTAGTTTAAGCTTTTACTTACTTTACATCGCATCTTCCAGATTTCAACTAATCGATTGTTTCGCTTGATTAACAGGAAAATTAATTGCATTAGATAATCTCCTCGAAACTTTTATCTAAGCACTTTCTACCTTTTACCTTTTACTTATACTTTTCTTATATATCTCTCCTTTAGATATTTGGAACGAACAGAGTCAAGTCAGGAGTCGTTTTCATTGGGGCTACTAGTTTCAACTGCAATACGTATGTACTTTTAGAAAGATTCCGTGAAAAATTAAAAAATTATAATTTACGCTTTTGAGTGATTAACAAAATTGTGAATAACTAAATCGTTCTTTGATTTTTCACGGACGGATCACAGATGAATTCTGTCAGAATCGTACGTCCCTTGCTTATTTGGAAACAAATGGCTATCATTCATTTTTAAAAATGTAAAAAAGTTATTATATTCTTTGACATTTAATCGCGAATATGTAACACTTTTACGTACAATTCACTTGCCAATTAAGTTCAAATTGGAGATCGCTAAAAAATAATTCAGGCAAGCGCCTCTCCGCTTTTCGCCTACTTCCGATAGAGATATAAAGATAAAGTACGCGAGTGATTACGTTACCGCGTGAGTCTTTTCTATTCTAAAAATCCGATATGCACGCTGACGCCGCTCTTTGAACGGTGTTACAGTTACATATTTATTGTACGAATGTGCATGAGTTATTAAACAAGGACACAAACGGTCTCTATGTAGCCTATGTCTTTCTCTTTATACTTCTATGACTATTGCCGATTCCCCATAAAATGATATTGATATCGCTGTTTGTTTTAAGCTTTAAAAATCCATTCCTAGTAGGAATTTCCTACACGAGATATGCCGAGATGGGCCGTATACAACAACGAGCCGACAAAAGTATTCTTTCATTCGTTTCGAACAAAACGATTGTTGTACCACCAAATAAAGAATCATTTGTAATTTCCATATGTCATGACATAAATGGAAAAGAAGCATAATTTTAAAAACATCCTTTGATGACCTTACCGAAGCTACTTTCGCATGGAATAGAACAAGACTCTATTAAACGACTTTTAATGTCGTACGTATAACAGGTAAAATAATAAGAAAGGAAAGTCGGTTTTCCATGATCTTTAAAAAGATAAAATACTCTGTTATTTATCGAAAATCTACATACACATCCACGGATTTCAACGGGACTTTTCGATCGCCGTTATGACACGCGAATAACAGAAAGAATAATTGAATAAGTTGTTAACATATTCACGAGTCATATTAAACACACGAATCCATTTATCGCAAAATTAGTTTGCACTAGTATAACCGAAAAATAATGAATGCCTCAATTCTTATCTAATAATCACGAATCAAATTACACACTCACGCATACACTTGTATAATCCGACTGACGCCCTACTAGTGTCAACGGTATTTTATTCTTTCACGACCACTGGCATCCAACCACCCCTTTTTAATTACGTTATGTTTCTTGCTATAAGTATGTCGCAACAAGGAGAATGAAAAACGTCCCTCTAAAATCCAAGAAGAAATAGCTATCCGTGATGTTGAGCCAGATTCTTCTGGAACGAATTATAAATACATGCGATTAAATAAGCATACATTTACATGCATACAAATTTCGGTCATCAGCAGTCACCTAATGTACATATATGTCGGGTTTGTCGGGTTGGCGTTAGTCTTTGGGGTTCGTTGCGTATCTTCATTAGGACAAGCCATCGTAGCTGTTCAGTGGAGATTATATTTACAATTATATGTACAAGTGTTGACTTAACAGAGTTTAACAATTAATCGTGGTAATTAGACACTCTTAATGTAAAGACAATGTTCTTAGGTTCAATAACGTGTCCAGGGTCAACGGGGAAAGCTCTTTGTTCAATAGAATATATTTGAAACACAAAGTGACGTTAGCTGTGACGCTCGATATCATTCTGACTGACTGACCAGACGTTGTGTGCAAACTCTCCAAGGTGATCACAAGAATAAAAGACTGACACGATCACATTTGTCAATTGCATATTGACCGGGGTTATCGACAAAATTACGGGCGCCGTTACTAAGCAGACTCGCGTAGAGCCGTCATTGCTCCTGCTCCGGGGCTTGTTTGTTAATACAGCGTGTGTCCCTCAATATTGGTACTTCTACTATTAAGTAAAAACGTTCATCCCGTGACCGTGGCTACGTTCCAGTTGCGTCACCTTGACCCCAAGCCCACTGTCACAAACCTTGGAAAAACATAATCAGATCGTATCACAACAACTACTTCTAAGTTCTATTATTTAAGTACACCTATAATAAATAGTTTAGACCAAAGTATTGGGGATCTTCCCAAAATTCCAAAAGAAAGGCCCGATGTCCCTACATCTCCGACATATATATATGTAAATGAACGACTGCGATTTGGCAGATTTTTATTTTATTTCTAATAGGAGGGTTGCATGTTTGCATAGCAACGTCACTTAGCTTGATTGCTCGTTTTGGAATAATAAATTAATAATAATAAAAGTGTGCATTTCCATTTAGAAAAATTATGTTGATATCGAAATCTCCAAAACTATCGATTCTTTGAAATATCCAAATATTATATTACATTTCCCTATCGATTAAAACGACTTTCGTATGAAATATTTTCTTGCATTTTTGGTAATTGGAAGATGGAGAATACTTTATAAACCAAAACGGTAATAGTGCGTACTCGTTTAAACCAAGTTGGAGTCTATCGCTGCCAGCAGCTCTCATTGTCAGTAGGGCGACAGTTTTTTTTTTTTTTTCGAGAATTTAACAAACAAAGACGAAATTCTGATTTTTTTCCACGTCGGTATTTCAAAACCTGAGACAAAAAGTTCCATTCAATATCACGTCTATCTTGTCCTTAACCAATATAAAGCGTATACGCACGCAGATCTAACGCTGAGAGCTCCGCTCATTGGCGACAATCTACCGCTGTCACTCGCGTGATCCTAGGTGCTAGCTGCATGTCACACCAACCGAAAAACAATCGATCGTAAAAAAATACAAGAGTGTTTATATACGTCAGTGGCCCTTCGCACGGCGACGTAAAAAAAGAGATCGATAAAGGAACGGTGAAGGTAAAAAACGATAAATAGACTACGTAAAAATATGTCCACCTAAATAGGTGACAAAACGAAGTGTGATGGAATTTTTGTAAATATCTCTGAAAGTAAGGTCGAGGAGCAATAACATGTACAGGGAGAAATTGTTCAGAATAATGGTTTGAAGAATATATTTCAAGGTGGTTAAGATTAGCGAGGAGTCACCCTCTCGAGAATAGATTACCCGGAACTTCCTTCTTTTTTTCCTGCATTCTCACTTTTAAAAATAAAAAGAAAGATTCAACGACGTTAATAAGTTCTTTAACATACCACCTCCTGAGCGAGTACCGTCTGCTGTTTGCTGACGGGTTCGCTACGTACTGCTCGCTGTTCACAAGTGTCCATCCTGCCAGACAAGTAAATATGATAGTTTGCCAAGTATAATGATTATTGCTCGCACAGTTGTGCAAAGTACACAGTTGTGTTCGCACGCTATATCAGTATAATGGGGTAAGCTCGAAGAAGCGGGATCCGCTTTAGTCAATGAGACAACGAGTAGGAGGACGTGCGATATTTTCGTCGAAAGCTTGTGTTTCCAGGATTAGAATGGCGGTGGTCCGAATTGCTGCGGATTCATAGTTTTCGATATATTAAGAAAAGTAAATTAGTGTATACGGACGCAGCCGATCCGGTAGTCTCTTTGCACGCCTTTCGATTTATTATTATCGATTATTAGCGTAATCCTTGAGGCATAAGCTTTCGATCAAACTATCGCACGCCCTAGTACTCGCACGAGTAGGAACTCGTCGTGCCGATAACTAAAATCGTGCGAAGAAACGGACTGATCATTCCATAATTCCTTTTGTTTCGACGAAAAAGGCTCTTTTCAGATTGAGCATTATTGAAATAAACTTTTATTCAAACGAAATTTTTATTCCATTCGTTATTTGCTCTTCTCTTAGTTACTCTATCATTTTCGGTGATTTCGTTTAAGTAACAATATATTTGAAAAATAAATTATTTGATCATTTCTTACTTCGTTTGGAATTTAGATATTTGTTATTTGACTTCACTTTGAAAATATTTTCTAACTACAGCGATATGGAACTTTCGTTCCAAAGTCACAGCATTTTTATAACATGCATCGTCACTAACGATTACTTCGACAGCAATGCTCATTTTATAGTGTTTTATTCTGTTTGTATTACGCTTCTTATTCTTAGTTTTATTCGATTTGTGTTCCACGAGCAACATAGCGAAGAACGTTGTTGATCAAGGTAGGTTGATCAAAGATATTGTTAACAAGTGCTACAGTTCGATAATGATGATTTGCAAAACATAAACAGGATGGAAAAAGGAGTGCGAGGTAGAAATAAATTATTAGACACAGCATTAACATCATACCAAGAGGTACATTTTACGATATTGTTGTCACGTCCCGCGCTGCGCACGCGCCGTAACGTAGACTAAAACTACCAATAGTGCGAGTGAGCGTTTCAATTTGAGACTCAGATAAAATCTAACAATTTGTATAGAAACCAAATTCAAGCCTCACAACCCCCACGGAATAACCCGTCACATGACGGCCCCTCCACGGTAGACCTAATTATAAATAAGCGTAGCGACATAGAAGATAGAGAGATAATTCCTTAGTTCAGAGTAGTTAATTTCTCAGTTCTGTGTGATTAGTTCCTCAGTTCTTGGTGATTAATTCCTTGGTTCTTGGCGATCAGTTCCCCAATTCTTGGCAAGTAATTTCTTTGTTCATAGCGATTAGTTCTTAATTCCTTTAGCTCTTAATTTCTCAGTTCCTTTGCCTTTCAATTCTTTAGTTCCTTAGTTTTTCAGCTCTTAGTTCCTTTAGCGCTTAGTTTTTGCTCTCAGTTCTTAAGTTCTTTAGTCCTCTAGTTCTTTAGCTTTTAGTTCTTTGTTTCGTTAGTTCCCAGTTCTTGTCAGTTTTGTTAATCGACGTGTTTGTATTTGTCAGTTTGTAAATTATTAAAAAAAACAATTAAATTAAAATCTTGTAATTAATAAGAGTGAAAACGTATCGCGAACGATTGTAACTTCGAGTATCCGAAATCTCAACGACAATTCTGTCAATACCCAATTAGAATTAGAATAAACATTTGTTGTGAAGAATATTTGTCTAATAATATAACAGGATTAAGCGAACATTTATTTTCACCAACTTTGATCCTCTCCCGTGCCAGTACTCCTGCGCGTAGCAGGTTAGCCGAAATGTGAAGTTTAATTGCCAATCGCATTAAACATCAGACAACGCTACCATTTAATCTAAATTCAAAAATTAACGGCAACACAACCAAAACGAATCAAACAAAAACGTAACATTGTACTAGAAAAGCTGTCGATAAACGGTATAGTCACAGCAATGTGTCGAAATTGAAGATTTGTCTGCGTGCACGTCAAATTTTAGATCGTGTTTAAAACAAAAATGTGGAAGTAGAATTTCAGAAGATTTTCGCGAATATAAAGCATTAAAAGAACAAGGGGAAAACAATTTTATAACTGCAGCCAATAAAGATCAAATTGGAAGCGACAATAGAACTAAAAACAAAAACGAAAAAGTATGCAAAAGAGAATGTACGCGATCATAAATGTATCGCGATCACTAAAATCTGTTTTTCGTAAATATTATTGCGACATCGACTCTTTTCTGCACTATGTAATACATTCGATTTGCTTTGCTGCTTCGAATAGAAATATCGAAGAAATAAATTTGTTTAACGTCAATACAATTGTGTTTACAGGTTCCTTTACTTTTAAGTGCAAATATATAAATTGATATCTTACATATGGGTGATCGTATTTGCGACGTGCGACGTATTTTCGAGAAAAATGTTGGATACAAAAGATAATCGAATGAGCGTCTCGAGGCCTTCACGGCTTCGGTTGTCACAATTCACGCTGTTACATTTGGTCTTATTATACGTATTTAACACTGCTTTGTCTAACGTTGTTCAAAGCTTCCAAGAAAGAGCCGTGTCCAAAAGGAAAAACATTCCGACGTTTCGCAGTCGCAGCAGTACAGTTGGCTTCATCAAGGTGTCGCGCCGATATCCATATGATATCGACGTGGACTTCCGGAAATAGAGGGAAACGATACAGAGATCGTGAATCGCTCGAACAACATCAACGTAGATACGGATTTTCATCTCAACGATGTATAGTGCACCCTGTTCCACTCTTTTAATCGATTAGCTGAATTAGCAATTAAAAATACTGTTAGCTTATCGTCCTAACCGGAAGTTTCCGTCATTTGGATCAACGATCTTGAACTTGTAACCCCACCTACGTAAAAGAGTGTTTTTCCAGGTGCATGCCAGTATCAACGCGACTGCCCGATGAACTGCAATGCTGACAGAAAGTCGGAATTCATAACAACAGCGTCAAGGATAACAGTGTGGATTGTAAAAGTTTCACGGTTTCAAGAGGGGAATACAACTTAAATTTAAAAATTTCTCTTAAAGTGTCATTTACTTGCCAATTTCTTCCCTGATATTTTATTTGTATCTTCGAACAAGTCTCACTACGTTCTCAACAACGTGTTTATATATCTGTAAATGTCAGAGATTTAATATTTATATAATTATATGACATAAATTGTTATACGAATATTAACATAACATAAACATTTTAATTATATATGCAAATTAACTGAATTAGATGTGCTTGTATACAAAATAAAACATAGTGATAAATCTGGGTAACTGATCGTTATTTGTGTCTAGTTAAACGTAAAATGTACAAAGATGCTAAAAATCCTTTGATATAGCTAAATAAGTTGTAGCTAAATAATAAACTTTGTCATAATGAATATTATCAATGTTTGTTTATGCCAAAGCGATGCGCGGTCAGCAATAAAATTTAAAATATAAATGTCATACTAATTCCTTCGTCGTTAACGCGTGTAATAGGCATTTATCATTTCAAGGTAAATATAAGGAAAGGGCCAACAAATGGAATTTCTTGCATGTAAGAATTTTTACATGTGGATTTACTTTCATACTCGAGCAAAGTAGTTAATGTTTCTAATAACATCAATGTTTTGTAAACTCTTAGTTTTTCTGCTATATTGCTTACCTTTAATTTTAATATTGTAACAAAATGTCGCCTTACGTTTGTTATTTTACTATTTATTTCTTTTACATGAGACTCTCAATTAGAAATCGCAAATTTAAAACTTATTTTCTTATATTAATTAATTGACAAATTATCCTAATTTACCCAGCTGACTCCAAACAAGATATCTACGTTTACGCGTACGTGATGTTACGCATATATACGCAATAATGCACATACACGTATAAGCCCAGCAGTGAAATAAATGTGCAAATGATCCAGTAAAATGCAAAAATTTCATGATTTATAGGAGGATCTAATCTAATTAAGGTAAAATACTTTATGCTACGGCGTGGCCGCTAGATCTTGAAAGTTATTCGGATCCAGTCTGACCTTTCTCGTTTTATTAGCCACGTCAGCCGAGGTATGCCCCATCATCTCAAGTATATCTTACCGTCTCGTAAAGATACGGATAGAAGCGCATAGCTACGGGGTCCTCCCAGATCAACTGTATCTAGGAATTATGCAAACTGATCGTCTCTACACAACCTTAAATAGCTTCTATTTTTCTTTCCAATCCGTTTCTCCAATAGGTCGACATAGATCTTTTTTCACTTTCTGATTCTCCTTCGATCTCGTTTACATACAAGGAACAAATCATCTATCGCTTTTAAACAATGTTAATCACTGACTAAATTAAGAGCTGCTTAATCAAATGTAATATCGAGAATTAAACAAATAGCACTATTTATTTCATTAAAAAGATACTTTGATAGATATTAGAAGTGCTTGAGTAAATTATTTATTGTCGAACTCATTTAAGTAAATAAAATCTGTCTATCCAATGATCAACATTTTAGTCTCTTAATTATATTTTTAAATAAATTTTTACGATTTGGAAAATAAAGTACAAAATTTACACGTTGCTGCATCTTGCTTCTTTTTTAAAATAGAGACACTATTTTTTATATTCGTTGGATGAAACGATGAAACGAATCCTTTCCTGAATCTTGACATATACTCTAATTTAAAATGTTTAGAATATACATGGATGCAGGAAAATAATAAAGAAAAGTATGTAGTAGCAACGTATAGTGATATAAATTATTATTAATATAACATATATAGATTATTACAGTTTCATAAAGTCAACATATGTAAATAATAAAGTCAACGTTTACTTTATAGAATTCGAAACTTGTACTTTTATTTTATTTTAGTTAGTTTTTCGTGTAATGAGAAATTTATATTCCAATTGTTCTATGCATAGATATTCATAGTCCACGTACTACTATTTCAAGGTAAAACTAAATAAGATTCTAAAAAGAAGTTTCGAGTTCAGTTATGGACATTCAAGTACGTAAGTTAAAAATCTGCTTAAGGATACATTAAAATAAAATAATATATAATATCGTTATTATTAAATTAATAATTGAAATTTATCAATATTTACATATTTTGTTAAAGAAACTCGAGTCTTTAATTCATAAATCTAATTTCTCAACGCAACAGAAAATTATCATAGGCTCTGGAATGGATGTATAAGTACTTTCCTTTGGCAAGAGTACTATACATATTATCTTCTCTCCTTAGACATAACTTGGAGACATAACAACTCTTAAGTTATATTTTCACTGCATCGATGTAAATTCTCTAGAAATCTAAATAAATCAGTTCTTACTCAAATCACTTGTTATTTGATGCTTTTAATTACAGATTACTATTTCTCGGTCATTATATTCGTTGCAACATATAATAAAATAATTATACATATAAGGTGCCGTATAGTAGATGGTGTAAGAATAACATCCTTCCGCTTGGGTCATCAACATTTGAGAAAAACATAGTAAAAAGTACGCAATAAGGCAAAAGATCATTTCTTTTTAGTAATTTCTTCAATTATAACGTTTTAAAATAAACGTATAAATTGCTGAAATTGATAATTTTGCCACCAAAAAAACACGCGTACTTTGACATGTTGCTCCTTTTATCCTTAAAATAGCTCTTTATTCGAGACTCGATTTTTATTCAATTTTTTCAGAATTACCAAAATTCTATCAAACTCCTCGATCAATTGAAAAATCACATATGTGTATGTCGTTATTTGTCTTTTATCTAGGTACTGAAATAATTTGTTAAAAATTGAAGATATTACTTACAGATTATGACAACTATCGTAGCAGCAATATATATATATATATATGTATGTATGTATGTATGTATGTATGTATGTATGTATGTATGTATGTATGTATGTGTGTATGTATGTATGTGTGTATGTATGTATGTAGGTATATAGATTATTTCAGCAAAGTTGGTAACACTTTATACTTAACATTCTCAAAATCTACTTTCTCAAAAACGAAGCCTTAGGCAAAAAGATTTTGTTTTGCATTTTCCCTTTACATTTACATCCTTTCCTTATACCTTTTACATCGTCTTTCATTTCTAAAGTTTACTATCGATTCAATACAATATTACACATTTGAATATTAAGAATGTCGTTACAGCAATTACTGCGAAATAGACAAAAAATAAAAAGATAAAATTATTATTCAACTGTTACAAGTATATTTACATTCAGTTCTACGATCTGCTCACAAATGGCATGTTCATTTTTCCATGCGCACCATATGATATTTCGTTCTTTTCTATATTTTGATGATGTATGAAGTGTATACACCTACAACTACACATAATGTACAGATTAAACAAAATTGGTGGCCTTAGGTGTGGTCTTACTGAAAAGCAATAAGATTGCATAAGCTGTAGACCATCAAGAGCATAGTACAAACGTTACAAATGTGCTCTATCTTGATCACTGGTTTTCGATATTTTAACATTAACAAAATAAGTATTTACATTGAAATTTCATGGAATTACACATTATGCATAGTATATAAATATTATACGTAATAAATGAAAATTTACTCGTTTAAAAAATTTGGTAACTTCATGAGTTTATATATGTAATATATATAATAATAAATCACAGGAAACATAGAAAAGCGATAAAACGTTATTGGTTCGTCGACGTATCTTTGTAGTCATCTATTGCTTTTGTTCTCCTTTATCTCGTCAATATGCATCTTTGACTAAGGGATTTTGCATTCTAAAAGGTATATTTACAACCTAGAAAAGATGTACTAGAAAGTAAGGTTACAATCTTCTATATCTTGGAACGACCTTTTGCTATAACGACTCGAACCCGTTTTAACGACTAATATCGAAATTAAGATACAAAGCGTAGCTCTTATAATTTCAAAATTTTTTTTATATATAACAAGAAAATAAATAATAATAATAATTATTATTATATACATAGGTATCAACAATAATTATATATATAATATATATTATTATGCATATTGTATATTGTACATATATTTATTTATTTATTTATTTATTTATTTATTTATTTATTTATTTATTTATTTGTTTATTTATATTTACTAAATTATGTTTATATTTATTTTCCGTTTTAACGAAATATTCATTCTATAATACCATCTATAATAAAATTCTTATTTAACATACATGTACATTATTATATTCCAATTATACTTTATTTTGCTTATATGATATTGTTATAAAAATAATAGTTTGTTTATCGAAATATAAAACAAGGCCAAATATTGTGCAAAATGATCTTCTACAATACGAATGGAACAAGGCTTATAAATGCCAAGTAATGAAATGCTCATCCGTACTTACTGAGACGAAGCCCACCCTTGTCATAATCTTGTATATTATTGTCATAAATCTTTGATAAAAATTCCAAATTACAGAAATAACGGAAAAAATATGAAATTATTATAAAGTATCAGTCGTAAATATGAAAGTTGTACAAAATACATGATACAGCAGGTCCGACTACGTAATTGCTGATAAATGTCTCGATAAAAGCAATAGATACGCAATAGATATGTAGGTGACAAACAAATTGCTATTGACCGATACCCGTTCTTGAAAGATTTGCGTAAAGAAACATTAATTCTAGCATGTAAGATGATCGAGAACATAACTGAGGTGGGGCAAAATTGTGAGGGCGAGTAACTATGAGGAGAATGGTTAGACATATGAACAGAGGCAATGGGAAGGGAAAATCTTCTTGCGCGTCTTCATATAAATGCTGGCAGTAGGTACTTGTACACGATACTGCAGATTCGGTCTTGCTCAAAGCGACGACACACAGCAACCATCATCATGCAGCGTATAGTGAGTGTTCGTTTTACACGTCTATCAATATATAAGTGATTTAAAATTAAAGTGAACAAAATTTTCAATAAAATAATTCAATAATAAGAGAATTTACAATATTCAAAAATCATAATTATTAATATACATGTATAAATCAGTTCACAAGGTATTGCATTATTTCATTACGTCGCATAAAACTGATTATAGTTTCTTTGCAGTTTTATATTCTTTACCTTAAATAATTAGTTAGTTACATGCGATCTGATCGTGTGGTTATAGAACAAAAATTGTTTTGACAAATTTCGTTTCTCTCGGCGAAATTTCTTTATTTATGCGAAATTATATCATAGCAATATTTGATTATCGTTATCGTTAACAATCGTTATCTTGCACCGTAAATTGTTAAAGTACGATACAGGTTATAGCGATGTAACGTTCTAAAACGATTTTAAAGGTACCACAAGTATTGTAAATCTATTAACAACATGAAATATGCAATCAGACGGTATTTATATAATAAAATTAACAGGCTTTATGGCGTTAACTTGGAAAAGTTGATATTAAAATTGTTGACGATTTCAGTTATTGGCGTTCGCTTTATTTGGCTGCGCTTTAGGACAATATGGTGCATTTCGCGGTTTCCCAAATCAAAATGCTTATCGACCGACACCTAGGCCAGCCTATCAACCAACGGTTCAACCACAATATACACCCCAGTATAGGTATGCATTTACATCATATTACGATTCAACAATACTGTCTAGTAATAATAAATATCAAATATTATACTAATATTCTTGAGCATAACATCTTTTATTTTACAAATATTAATATTCACTTTTTAGTCAATAATGGGACAATTTATAAACATATAGTTATCAAACTGTCGCAAATAAAAAGGCATATAATGACATTAATATAACATATAGCTCTTCTTTTATATTTACGTTTTAAAGATATTACATTTTAAATACACTTGGATCATATTTAAATTTTCGCATAATAGAATACCTATCTCTTTTGCGATAGCCCTGGAAGGTTTATAGCCATACGTAGTCAACAGAAAGATACCTATCCAGATGGAACTTACACGTTCAGTTACGATACCGAAAATGGGATTTCGGTTGCCGAAAGCGGACGACCTCAAGGCACTTCACAGGGACAAAACGAGGTAAGATTCTATCATTATAATATCAATAATTATCCTAAACGGAACAAAAATTAGTTACCTTAGAAAAATACTTATTCTTGCTCTAAACTATATTTGCAATTTTTACTATGACTATGCCGCAAGTAAACAACGTGTATTATTGTAAACATATTATTTATATATTATTATATTATTATTATAATATTATTTTAAAAATGTCATATCACGATGATTGAGAAAAAATTTATTTGTTCACATTGTTTTAAATACAAGTTCGTATTGCGACTAATCATCTGTTTGTATTATATATCAGTAGGATAATTAGTTTTATATGTTGTATAATATATACAATATGAATGAATTCTAAAGCGTATACCTTGATAGGTTGATATCATTGAGTTGTAATTTTCTTCTTTCGCAGGTTGTCCAGGGCAGATATTCATATTCCGCACCGGATGGAACTCCTATCACCGTAGAATATACAGCAGACGAAAATGGTTTCCATCCACAAGGTGCACATTTACCAACTCCTCCTCCTATCCCAGAAGCAATTAGACGAGCTCTCGCCGCTAATCCACCCGGGCCTGATGACTCAGATTATAGGCAACCATATAATCCAAACCTTTACCGAAGATATTAAATAAAATATTAACTAACTAAATGATTTTAAGAACTTCTAAGCTTGCATTTAATCTTTACGGCCTTACATTACGACCAAATGTCTGTACATATATATATCGTATATAACGGAGATACCAAGATTCAAAACTATATAACAGTCACTATACGATAGATGAATAAATCTTTTTTATCTTTTCTCACTCTATTCCATGTCCTTTTGTATTTTTTCCCTTTATTTAAAGATATTTCCTATAAACAGTATATCTTCTTATCACGCAATTCGTTTCTTTAACTTTATTTACTGCTTGAATCATATTTAAGACAATGTTATTTATTATGCAACGCTTAAGTTTATGTAATGTCCATAGAAATTATACGACCATCGTCATAATGCTTCACACCTAGAGCATACTAAAATGCAGGTGTCGTGTAATCTGGAGAAACAAGTGATCTTTTCGAAGTGATAACTTGTTCCTCGTTTATGTTGTATTTAAGAATGTATTAAAATCCAGATGATCCGAGAATCCGTCCAATGTCCGTATTATACAACTCAAATGATGCAAAATATAATAATCTAATAACTAGTAAAATATAATCAGAATTAAAATTACATGTTTGAATAAGCAGTCGTATAAACGCCATAAATTGACTAGCGTACATATTACCTCAACTTTTACTTCCCAAAGAGATTTTAAAGTACCTATGCTGCCATATACAATCATACCCCCTCCTCTCTCCCTCTCTCTCTCTCTCTCTCTCTCTCTCATTCTCTCTGATAAAACTTTGCCAATGCTTAAAACGAGAAAAATATTAACTAAAGACGTACAACGAAAGTAAGAGAAAGAGAGAGTTATATATAAAAAGAATTATATAGAAGTAGAAACATTTTTTACGAATATAAAAACGAAAATAAAAGACATATACGAAAGAATATAAATCAAATAAGAAATGTTTTGTGCTATTGAAAGAAATTACGCTACTTAACGAAAACATCTTTCCACGTGAGGTCCTATTAAGAATAAGAACGAATTGCAAACGCGATTTCTTAATGTAACGGCATCGCCTGTACAAGGTCAAAAATAACTGAAGTCGATTACAAGAAACAAATCAACTTTTTCGCGTGTATTAAGCAATCTGTGGACTCGGTAGCACTCGACACCACTCAATACCAAATTGTAATTATGTGTAATGAACCACAATGAAATACAGTGTACGTATAGTATGACCTGTATATACATAGCTCGTATCTTAATAGTGCGGGAAAGCATGCTAGTTGAACTTCAATTGCACCATGCCTCTGACTGATACGTAAGAATTGCGGTAAAAGAAGAGGGCTGGGATGAATCCAGGTGAAAGCGTTCTATTGGATCTTTCATTATCTTACATTTTTCTACAGATCATCCCGGTCAAGGACTGTCTAACACGAACGATGCAACTTGGGCGGTTCCTACACTTCCTTCGAACGTTCATCCACTAACGATCTTGTGCAAAACGTAAATTCAACTAGAATGCCCCAATTTGTCTAAACATACCAGATATTCGAATGTTATTTTCTGTATTAGGCTCACAAAATTCAAAGAAAGTATATTAACACTGCTCAATTGTGTTAATAGAGTAATGTATTACTTGATATGATAAAAGTTGTATTCGTAAAAATTTTTAATCATATATACGTTACGTACATACTAAAAATCTATATTTATTCTCTCGTGTTCTGTTGACATCTTTATAAAAAATATTAATCTTTTTTATTATTTTTAAAAAATTATTACGTCTTTTTTAAAACTTATACAGATTTCCATATAAACAATTTTTTAAGTGCATCTTCCTTTCTAATACACTCTAATTCTAGACTCTTTCCAGATTGACAATATTTCAAAAAATTAATATTTTATGAAACTTGTACAGAATGTATCTATATGCCCACGAGAGAAAATTAAAATATATAAAAGGTAGAACATGAAACAAATTTTACGTATCTACTTCTATGTACATGAAATCAATTTTGTGTATTTGAAAAGTGTTTCTTTCGTAGGAATCCTACATTCTTTTTATAGCACTAATCAACGAACCTTTTCATACTCTGGAAAAGAAAAAATTACATAAATTATTTGCTCAAAAATTATTACAATTTTAGGTCTTTTCAATTACATTTCTGTTTATCAGTATTCTTTCGCTAACGCATTGTTATGTAGTAGTATTGTATAGCACTACTGTACTGCTATCTACTATCTACTGCTGTATCTACTGTACTATGCAATCTGTTGCTAATATCGATCGGTGTAAGGTGCTATTAGTAAAGTTTCGTTCATTGTCAGAAAATGCCATTATTTTATATATGTCTTGACAAGATACATGTGTGGATCACAACGGACGAAAATACTTTCGACGTCGCAAAGCTATCGTAAGAAGCATCTTAAAGCATCGTAAAGAAACATATTTTAAGTCAAAACATCCAACACCTGCGTGCTTTTAAAAACGTGTTGCTTTATTAAAATTTATTAATAATACGACATACAATGTGTCCGGTTTATCTGTAAACAGTTAAATATCCCGAAAAATGTACATGCAAGATACGAAAAATGAATGGAACAAAAGTTATAGCGTATCAGGTGGCACATATCATGCTTGTGCGATTTATGCGACTTTGAAATGACTCTGAAATACCCTGTCAGCACTGCATTTACATTTTTAAATCCATATTCTTGTAGTTGACGTGAAAACATTTCCAAAACCCTATATACGAATGTATTTTACACAAGACAATTTCGAGATAAGAGCTTTCCCTTAGATACGATAGGAAAAAGAATACATCTTTTTATTCATTTCAAAAAATATTCCCCAACATTTTCCTCATCCATCCTCATTCGTGGATCATCGTGCTGAACCGTCTTGAGCTGCACTACATTACGTTGCATTACATTACATTACTCGCATAAAATCGACTCCTTTTAGTACCACCGTAACGTACAACATCCAAGTGACTAATTTATACCTCGAAATTATCTTGCACAAAATACATTCGTATGTAAGGTTTGGAAGATGTTTTGACGTCAGCTACAAGAATATGTAACAGAGAATTTAGAGATTCGTTAAAAAACTTAATCTCAATCCGCTATGACTTTCGCCTGAATCATTTTTTCGTAGCTTGTATATTTTCCGAGATGTTTAACAGTTCACGGGTAAATCGGATACACTAAAGATATTTCTCTTTCTTTTTAAATAATTCAAAAATAAAATAGGTTCCTGCAATTTGCTCTGTAGAACATTCGGCAGAATGTTTTAGTTATTGAGGATAGTGTTACGCCATGCGGCTTGCCATAGGTCATATTCTTAACCATACTACTCGTCTCAGAAACACACCTCACAATAAAAAGCTACATAAAAATACCGCACTACACCATATACGACACCAAACATCCCTCAGGGAAAGCATACGGCGGGACGGCAGTAGTAATAAAAAACGACATTAAACATCACCTACACAGCCAGGCCAGTAAGGAACATATACAAGCAACCACCGTTACCGTACAGACTAACAGCAACCAACTGCAGTTGTCAGCAGTATACGTACCGCCGCGACACAAAATTACAACGCAAATGTGGGAAGAGTACTTTCGACACTTAGGTGACAAGTACATTGCAGCGGGAGACTATAACTCAAAGCACACACTATGGGGATCAAGAATCACCACACTTCGAGGCAGAACCTTGGAAAAATACATCAGAAATTATAACCTCAATATAATATCCACAGGAAGACCGACATACTGGCCGACAGACCTGAGCAAAATACCTGACATACTAGACTTTGCAGTTACAAAGGGACTAAACGCAAATAGACTAAACACAGCACCCAGCCTCGAGCTTACCTCCGACCATACGCCCATAATAATTA
>NT_176610.1:0-289 GCF_000188095.3 Bombus impatiens
AAGTCATGTTTTTATTATCGGAAGTAAGCGCATACGAGGGTTTCATTATCCGTGAAAATTTAGGGACGAATTTTCGGAAATAAAAGGCTAAACCTATGAACTGCCTGAGCTGTGTGATGGTCGTTGACGCAGGTAAAGAACTCAAGGCGTGCATTTTACCCGGATTGGGACGAACTTCTCCGTCGTAAATTACATATTCCAAATAGAGTACCGATGCCTTTAGAAAAGAACATTTTGAAAAGTTAAAGGAGAATCCGGCTTTTACAAGGGTATCTAGTACGGTGTGCAA
>NT_176610.1:339-522 GCF_000188095.3 Bombus impatiens
GACGACAACGTACGAATGGCACATTGGCCGTTGTACGTGTTTTCAAAGGAATCTCAAGAATGATCTCTCGTTTCGTTTGTTCGAAATCAGCAGTCGCTGCTGAATACAATGAAGGAAAGTGTAGTACAGATCACTCCGACCAAATGATTTCTTATGTCACCACAATTAAAAAGGGTCAAATGC
>NT_176610.1:551-1194 GCF_000188095.3 Bombus impatiens
GACTACAGAAGACTTGGCACGCGACTACTCCTGAGGATTTCCGTAGTAAACGCTTTGATGGTTTACAAAATTGTAGCAAGGAAGAACATAAATATTAGAATATTTAGACAAGTATGAGTTGCACAATTATTAGGGTTGTCCGAAAATATAAGAATCCCCATTTTCGACGGGGTCAGCATAGTATCGCCATCCCGAAAATGACTTCCGGAAGAAACATTAAACGCGCACGCACTCATGTTATGCAAATAAAGCGTCCCGAAAATGACTTCCGGAAGAAACATTAAACGCGCACGCACTTATGTTATGCAAATAAAGGACATCGAATGGATCGAACAAAAGTATAAAAGAATTCGAAGAAAACAACAACTTATTATCCAAATTGTTCATCGAGGGTAATCAATGCTGTATACTTCCTAGAATTAGGATGAATAGGGATTTGGAGAAACCCACCGGCCATGTCCAGAATAATAAAATATCTCGCTTTTGCAATCTCGCGACTTGATCCGCAATGAGGGGTAAAGGATACCGATCCGCGACCGTATATTTATTTAGTTCTCGAAAATCTACCTATCATCTATCTGAACCATTCTTCGTCTTCACGAATAACACAGGGCTCGCGAACGGTGAATTACTAGGCTTTATG
>NT_176610.1:2956-4398 GCF_000188095.3 Bombus impatiens
GTATTGAAATGATATTCAGGGCACTGCTTGGTAAAGGATCGTCCTCCATAATCAGAGTGGTAGCTGCGCACCATGCAGCGGAGTCGAAAAATTGTTAGGTTCCACACTCGATTTTTGCACTAGCGACGGAATTAACTCGCGCACGATGATCGTAAGCTCTTGCACTGTTATAACCGGCACTGATCCCACTTCTGATGTCGGGTTTACATTAGAATTAGGGTTAGGGGCGTGAAACGAATCTTCGTTTGCGTTACACGTTGTCGTTATGCAATAGAGAAGACATTGACTAGTGCAAATACGATCATTATAGAACCGGACAAGTAACCGTGGTAGTTAGGTACTCGAGAAACTAACGACAATGATCCTAGGTTCAATAACGAATGCGCGGTCGACGGGATGATAGATGAACGTGCTCACAAAATCTAAGTCGGACGCGTAATATTCACTGGTCGTAAAGGGTTACTCTTTTCATCGATGAGACCGCGAGCGAGAATGACTTTCCTGTCCCGATGATGCCACAGAGGAAAACTATATTGGGGTGTGTCTAAGGACACGAGATCATTGGATTCGTCGAGAATCAGAGAGTAAGAGTGTTCGTTCAGAGAGTAAGGGAAATTGGCGTTGCTGCTAATTGGTCAATCTCCATATCGGTGGTTAGAAAAAGATGCTAGCCGCCCTCGAGGGAAAGTTGCTAGTGGGAGACGCCGCTAGTTGAAAAATAGGTCTCCCCTATTTTCCCGTAGTTGGAACAAAGACTGTCTGTCTGTTTGAAGGACTTTAGTTGACTAAATCTTAAGATTTATAACAGGCCCTCGGGCTAGCTGAACATGTACCGCGGCTACGTTCGGCGACTGACTGTCGCCTCGAGCCCAAGCTCATTATCACAACTCTCGAACAATTACAACCGGATTGAGGAACTACAATTGTTCAATTACAGCTATAGTAGACTCTAGATTACAATGTTGTGGGATTATCCAAAATTCCAAAGGCTCCGGTGTTCTTTCATCTCCGACGTATATAATATCGTTTGCACTCACACTCTCGGAAAAAAGGTAGAATTGCCGTGCCCCTCATAACTTGGTGTTGGACCATCCGAAATCAAAAAATCAAAGTTCATTCGTCAGGTAACAGTTTTCCCCAGGTAACGCTAGGAGGGTTTTTCGAAATTTCAATTTTTCACTTTTCCGCGAGCGAGAATGACTTTCCTGTCCCGATGATGCCACAGAGGAAAACTATATTGGGGTGTGTCTAAGGACACGAGATCATTGGATTCGTCGAGAATCAGAGAGTAAGAGTGTTCGTTCAGAGAGTAAGGGAAATTGGCGTTGCTGCTAATTGGTCAATCTCCATATCGGTGGTTAGAAAAAGATGCTAGCCGCCCTCGAGGGAAAGTTGCTAGTGGGAGACGCCGCTAGTTGAAAAATAGGTCTCCCCTCTTTTCC
>NT_176610.1:4600-89493 GCF_000188095.3 Bombus impatiens
AGACAATCTCCATATCGGTGGTTAGAAAAAGATGCTAGCCGCCCTCGAGGGAAAGTTGCTAGTGGGAGACGCCGCTAGTTGAAAAATAGGTCTCCCCTATTTTCCCGTAGTTGGAACAAAGACTGTCTGTCTGTTTGAAGGACTTTAGTTGACTAAATCTTAAGATTTATAACAGGCCCTCGGGCTAGCTGAACATGTACCGCGGCTACGTTCGGCGACTGACTGTCGCCTCGAGCCCAAGCTCATTATCACAACTCTCGAACAATTACAACCGGATTGAGGAACTACAATTGTTCAATTACAGCTATAGTAGACTCTAGATTACAATGTTGTGGGATTATCCAAAATTCCAAAGGCTCCGGTGTTCTTTCATCTCCGACGTATATAATATCGTTTGCACTCACACTCTCGGAAAAAAGGTAGAATTGCCGTGCCCCTCATAACTTGGTGTTGGACCATCCGAAATCAAAAAATCAAAGTTCATTCGTCAGGTAACAGTTTTCCCCAGGTAACGCTAGGAGGGTTTTTCGAAATTTCAATTTTTCACTTTTTGGAACACTTTGAAGAGAAAATTAGCCGCAAATTTTCGGAAAATCAGCTAATTCAAAGTGTTCCAAAAAAGTGAAAAATTGAAATTTCAAAAAACCCTAACGAATGAACTTTGATTTTTTGATTTCGGATGATCCAGCACCAAGTTATGAGGGGCACGGCAATTATACTTTTTTCCGAGACACGTCCGAATAATTGCTGCCATTGCCGTATTTTTTAATATTTCTCCATGAAAATTTTATACAATATTCTTCGAATGTCATACTTTTAACTGTGAGATTTTAACTGTGTCGTCACAAAAAATTCTCAAAAACATGCCTCTTTTTGTACGATTTAACCTTACCCCCCCCCCTCCTTAAAGAAATGAAAGAAAATGAAAGAAAAAAATCCGTGATGCAAAAGACAAAACAGATCATTATGCATATATCGTATTAAACATCAATCAAATCCCAAAGATGTGTCGTTGAAAATTTATAAAATTATTTTATTTTGTGGACGATTATGAATTGACAGTCATTTTCACTTCTCAGGTAGTTTTATTGTTAATTAAGCGCTACATTATTTTTTTGTCAATTCGTTCTCTTCCATATATATCCAACTTCACTACGAATTGCACGGAAAGTCTCACAGGCCACGTTATAGTTCTTCCATGGTACGGTTTCAACCATTACATTTCCATGCACATACATACGTACACATATACATACATGTGGAAAGAATGCTCACGTGGCGCGTATGTTCACACGGTAAAAAGAATGCGACACGGAGAAACGACGAAAAAAGAGAATGAAAACCTAGCGGCGATCCAGCCGATAGAAACCTTTCAGCGTTTTCATGGAAAGTTTCCATTCGAAAAAGGCGTGCTGACGCGTCATTCGCTATGTGTGTAAGTACATATTTCTTGTCACAAAAAGGAACAGTTTTGTTGGGACAGTTAAGTAAGCACATTGCTGGGACTCGCAATTATTTGCATCAACGTAAATCTTTCTTTCTATGTTGAACGATGCTTTCAATGGGGTCCGCTTATAACGGAGATTGATGCGTGTGTCACGAATCGGATGCAACGATATTTGTTATGTCAAAGTGCTGGCTACTCCACCAGTTATAGGAAATTTATGTAACTGTCAAGTGTGTCCAGACATATCGGATAGTTATAGAAACTTTGATAAATTTTATAACTTAGATTTATAGTTGTTATTGATTTTCGATTTAATTAACTTTATGTTCAAGGTAAATTAAGTATTATTTATTTGTTAGATTAGATAATGATTTAACAAGTAATTGACAGATTATCTACTTGACAATCAAAACAGTTAAAAGATTCGAAGACCATGTTGTGTGATGTTATGATGTAACACGACCATCAACTTTGCTTTTACTAAACTTTATTATGAATTCAGCAATCACAATGGAATACATTTAGAATCACACACGTAGAATCTAGATTAAAGTGTTAAGGGATTTTCCCAAAATGCCAAAAGGAAGGCTCCGGTGTCCTTTCATCTCCGACATCTGCAAACCGATTCGTATTTAGTTCACACAAGTGTACAAGGGTCGCCTACTGAAAGTTGCAAAATCGGAAAACTTTAATCTTTTTTAAAATGCATATCAGGAAAAATACATTTGTTTTCTATTATATTCGCTATACAATTTGTATAAAATTTCTAGCAAAACATATTTAGGTTATAGATCTATTAGAACAGTAAAAATACCATATATCTTTTAGAGAAAATAAACTGAATCAGAGCAGCAAACTCGAAAATGCAAACGATTATTATGATTATTATGCCGGTATTGCTGCGGCGGAATGCAAATTATAATTGCACTTGCGTTCCAAATTGAAGATCGTTCAAATCTTATTTGCATACCGTTGAAGTTTAATCGAGCTGATTCGGTACGATAAACATTCATATATTTTACTTCACAAACATACTCACGCGAGGCCCATTGAAGAGTATTACCGTTGAATCAACTTTGCACATAGAACTGGCAAATATTTGAGTTTCCTGTGACTAGAGTGCAGAGAATATCGGACATGCCACTTTAACACCACACGACAACGATAAAAACTAATAATGCTATCGGAAGTTAAACAAGTTTTTAAATGATTTGTATTTAACGAGTATCGTCTATGTCGAAATGAAATCTGCCTTTAGTCCGTGAAATTGTTTTAAGGGTGTTAGACGTATAGCGAGGAGATAAAATATCGCAAAACTACCATGATAAGCGAAGGAAAAATATTACAATATAAAAACGATCTTGTGATACAAATAATGATGAAAAAGGTATTGTACTTAGAGTATTGTATTTAATTTATACTAAATTATGTGCATAATTCATGAAATCATAAGCCCACAGTAGGGGTAGAAAACAAGCAATTAGAAAACAAGCAATGTATTTATTATCTACGTTAGTCCATTACCTTATTATTTATATAACAAAAGGTATTTATACATTTTATTTTTTTGTATATCTTATATATCCATATCTTTTTATCTTTTCCTGTTATTTTATATATTCTACAAATAAATTTCTATACAACAAAACAATTTATGTTTTGAATCAACAGATAAAAAAGTTACACACCTTAATATTTGAAGTAAAAAAAATGAAAGTTATTTACTTTAATAACCTATTTCAATGTCCACGAGAAAGTTAATTCTAGATATAGTCATAAATGAAACTAGTAGCATATCAAAAGAAAAAGTTGCCAGAGTTAATGCAGTCGACAAAAAGAATGACGGTACAATCATATTATAATTACTTATGTACTTGGAATTTTCAATTTATTTGCCAAATATAATATTACTTCAATAACTTATATTGTTTCAATGAGTCGATTTCGGACATTAAAAGTATTTTTATATATTTCATCATTTTTAGTATCTTAGTGTTCCTTTAAGTAGTTTATCAGATGAATTGAATAATTAAAATATTTTCAAAAGTTTAATGTTTTGAACCTTTATGATACCGCAATTAATTATAAAGATATTTTTATGGTTACCAAATATCGCAATCTTATAATAATATTGCTAGTTACTAACATATTGCATTGAAAATATAATCATATAATTTTTTTAAAATTTGATGACAGAATGTTATCTTTATATATTTGGAATTTAATATTGGTAAATTTCGAATAATTTGATTGACCACTGAGCATACGAGAGTCAGTGCAACTCTAACGCTATTAAATATGAATAGTACAATTAGAGACCATAAATTGCATTGTGCAATATATGAAGTTTGGAATGACTTTACAGAACGTCATAAATCTATTTTCCATTGTGTTGATTTGTACACGTATTCCGGATGTAAACTTAGATATTAGCTTTATTTATGTTCGGAAAACTTTCTCTAGGTAATATTTCCAATAAACACGTCATCTTTACAAAACGACTTGATACAAAAGTGACGGATTATTTATTGCAACAAATTATCAAATTATCTGTGAAGAAACGATGATATCGTTGAATAATTATGAATAAATGATGGTATTATTGAAATCACTATGAGATTGAAAAAAATAGAAATAAATCGTCAAATTCTATAGAGAATTCAATGTTACGTTATTCGAAAATAGTGGAAGAAATTATTTTTGTTTTAATTGAATGGGACTATTTTTGTTTTAATTAAAGGTCAGGTAAGCACAAAAAAAAAGAAAAGTATGTAGAACTTCATATTTGTTGCCATTAATTGTTTGCATTTAATTATAATATATTAGAAAAGCATTATTTAAATATTTTAGATGTTACGATTATATTTTTTATTATTTTTATTATTTTATTTTATTATTTTATATTATATTTTATGTAAATAGGTTAAATGTAAATAGATAGCGGCGTTAAAGGATAATTATTAACAAAATTATTATTAAGACAACATTATCATTAAATTTAATAGATTTATTAAGTTATCAGGGAGATGTGTTTATTTGAAATGGGTGTTTCGCCTTTGTGAATGCTTATAGCATCTAATTACATTATATTTCTACAGCAATATAGAAAAATTTGGTGATACACTTTTACAAAGATTAAAGGACAGCAATACAAATTGTAAGAAATTGCTAGACACATACTTTTCTTCAAAACTTTCTTTTCCGTTCAATCTTACCTAATATTTATAAAATACTGAGCTACAAAATACGAAATTATCAAATACAGTTCCGTTCGAGTTTACGATATTTAAAATTATTGAAATATTTAGCATACTATTTACTACATTATCAACTGATTCAATATTTGGAGATATTGTTCACGAGTAATTATTAGATAGTTTAAAGAATATAAAAACAACAATTAACATCGTTAATTGAATAAATGTTATGTAACTACTTAAAGAAATGCGAACGAACTTATTACATAGCCTAGTATTTCGAAGTAAATGATTTCTCCTTATATGAAAACATATTTATTTTATTGTTCAAATAGTGTGCATCGTGATCAGTTTAAATAATCAAGATTCTACAATATTTTCGTCAAATTATGTATAAAGCATATAGCATCGTTAAAAACACCTAATAATAATTTTATCATCAAATAGAATATGTTTGTTCACCTCATGCAACTTTTAATCTTTGTTAACTTTCATGTTACAAATATAGCAGTAAAAAATGTATCCGTTGAATTGCAAATACTCATGCGAATAATATGTGTTAATCCATGAATGTCTGAATTTTCTATTTATTCAAAGAATAATATTGCCTCGGGCTCAACTCTGAAATGTACGAATTGCACCGCAAAATAATAAACTGTATGTCAGCGGCGCTACGCGACATTAAACAGTATACAAATAGTACACAGGTTGATAATTTCAGTTGGGAGATTTTGGTTCAGTGATTTCAAATAAAAATGTCGGTAGAAGCAAAGTGCAAGCTACTGCATATTCGCTAAACTACGTGAAACCAGTATCGTAAATATTTTTTACGGCAATTACGCTTCCGCTCTAGTTTCTATGCTATGCTTCAATTTATATATTAAACATTCAATGTACAGTGGCTCACGAAAGTATTCAAACGCTTACATATGCAAACTTGAATGGCCGAAAAAATGTACATTAAAGTGATTTGCTTAGACAAGCAAATCTCAATAGGAAGATGGAAGTCTTAAGATTATGTCAGTAAAATTTGAAAAAGATTCAACAACGTAGGTAGGAGTTAGGATACATTTATTGTAAACACGCATTGTAAGTGACTTACAAAAGTATTTGAACGCTACGTATATTACTAAATTATTTAATATTAATATTTTATTGGACCACCTTTAGTAGCAATAGTGTGTCTCAATCGACGTTGCATACTGTAAACCAATGATTTTGTAAAACTACACTCAACGAAGTTCTGTATTTCTATAATTTTATCTTTCGATACTTGCTTTGAGATTATCTGAAATTTATTTAATCTTTTTCCGATTTCAGCCCATAAATTTGCGGTGGAGTAATTACATGTGTGGCGTGTTATATACGATCCATTCTTTCACAATTCTAGCAGTATGCTTAGGATCATTATCATGTTGGAAGTGGAAATCTTCCAATAATCCCAATTTACGGGCACTTTCTTTAAGGTTATTTTTTAAAATATTTAAATACCTATATTTATCAAGTATTCCATCAATAAATATCAAATTTCCGGTGCCACTGACAGCTAAGCACCCCCACGCCATAACACCTCCGTGTTTCACTGTTTGATGTAAATGTCGAATTTCCAATTCCGTTTTCCTTACACATAATTTTGACCATTTGAGCCAAAAATGTTAAACTTTGGCTCGTCCGAGAAGATGACTTTTTCCAAAAAGAATTATCTTTATTAATGTAGGTTTTTGCAAAAGTCAATCTTTTTTTATGATTTATCGCATTAATATATGGCTTCTTTCGCGGTACTCTGCTATGAAAATCATTGTTTCGTAAGATTCGTCGACATAATTCCAGATGAACTTCTTTATGAAACATATCAGCTTACTTGCGAGTTAAGGAGGGGATGTACTAGGATTTTTTTTTAATTCGCGAACGATAACTTTCTCCTCTCTTCCAGTCAACTTCTTTGGTTCTGACCGACCTGATCAAGCTTTGTTTGCTAGTGTTCCCTCATTCTTTGACTTTTTTATGATATAATGTATTGTGGACTTACTTCTGTTCACAATTCCGGTAATCTCGTTATATGATTTGCCGTCCTCATGTAATCGGAATATTATTTCTCTTCCACACTTTTGTTTCAGACCTTTTGGTATTTATTTTAAATACTATTGTGCGCACTTTTACGGTACTGTTACTGAATCGATATCCTAATATTAAGTTTACGTACCAATATTTTCATTTAGCAATGACGTTTACATTTGGTGCAAAGGAAGATGAAAAACTATTTTATTACAGCGTTCGAATACTTTTGTATGACACTTATTATGAATGTTTCTAATAAATTCTAATAAACTCCTGTCTATATTATTGAATCGTTTTCAAATTTTACGGATGTAGTCTTGAGACTTTTCCGTCACTATAGATACCAAATTATTTTAACAAATTAGTGTAGTACACCTCATTTTATTAATTGAAATTTGTAGGTGTAAGCGTTCGAATACTTTCGTGAACCATTGTATATATGCAAACAGTTCTTGATAAGCCATCGAGCCAATCGGTCATCTGCTTACAACGCTCGTGAACTGCAGTTGCTAACTCACTTTGAAATCTGTGTATACACAAACTGTTATTACAGGTGGATATCCGTGTGTCCTAACACATGGAAATCCAGCCAGTAACGACAACAAATACAACTAAGAATTTTAAAGCTAGGTAATTCCTTTATCACGCAATTAAATGCAAACACAGCATCAAACAATATCAAAATGAATGCAGAAAAGTGTCCAACGTGCTCTAAGTAAATAAAGAAAAGAAAAATCTATCCAGGTAAGGATCTAACACCTGTCACAATAGACATAAATTCTGAAATATGGTCACAGGATATACCAATAAGTAATACATCAATTTGAACCGCCAAGATTAAAACGTGATATTCTACAACGTCACACTAAGAACTGCTATAACACATTGTAGCAACTTGTGTCAAATGTGCAGGAAATCATTTAACAACGTCGTATATCGAACAAAGGAAAGTAGAAAACGTAAAATGTCGGAATTTTCAAGGAAATCACCTCATAAGTCACAACGGATCCATAGTTCGGAAATACTACAACAAATACTATTCCCCACCCTTAGAAAAAGAAACGAACTTCTACCAGCTTAACAAATATAAATCAGACCGCTATAAGAATTCACGCTACCCCCAACTATTTCAATCAAATTCAGCTGCCAAGCGAATGTAATTGAAAAAAGCTATGCATAGGTAACGGCTAGATATAATGCCACTCTCTATCCGTTGCGAGACCACAATACTATTGCTCCCATAACTAATCTTACGCGACTTCTGATAGAAATCAATTAAAAACACAGATCTAGTTATCAACAAGTTATCAATACAAACTTCACTACTATAACAACAATCTCAACAAATTATCACCATGATCGAACTACTAACAAAACTTGTCAATAACAACATCAGATAATGAGCAATACACTCAACATAGTGGTTTGGAACAACAACACGTTGCAACAAAGAATACAAGAACATTCACACACATGAAATTGACATACTAATTTCAGAAACGCATTTCATCAACAAAAATTACGTAAAAATTCTGCACTATAGCATATACCATAACACCTATCTGGAAGAGCACATGAAGGAACAGCTGTTATAAAAAGTAACATTAGTCATAACTTTACACAGAACCACTTCACGAGTATATCTACAGGCAACAACGACAACAATAGAAACAACAAAACAAGAAATCCAATTATCAACCGTATACTCTTCCCCAAAGCACAAACTTAGTACAGAACAATACCAGAACTTCTTCGAAGCTGTAGGTAACAAATTTCTATTAGCGGAAGCTTATAATGCTAAGCGTCGATAAAAGAACTTCATCTAGAGTTAAAACACTACTTTTAGTGATAGAGAAACTGTCTCTGACACCATTATCAACCGGTGAACCCACGTATTGGTCAACAGCACACGAAGAAGCAACAGACTTATTAAACTTCGCTTTAATCAGAGGATTGAATAAAAGTCAAATTAAGCTATCATCCAGCCCTGACCTGAACTCAGACCACTCACCTGTAATGATAGACAACTTCCAAATCTTTGCTCTAAAATACGATATTGTCACGCTGTAGATCATATAACACAAATTATTCAAGAAGCAGATTAGATATCTACTAATACAGCTGAAAATAAAACAAATGGACTCTCTTATGCAAATTATATTTTGAAGAAAATAAAACGGAAAAGGAAATTAAAAACACGAAAGAACGCGTAACAAACATTAACTAAACAAAGCCACCAAATAATTAAAGAAAATCATACGCGACCACAGCCACAAAGAATTTAATAAATTCCTCGCGTCTTTGATATCTAATTAAGATACGAATTATTCGTTCTCGAAAGCGACAAAAAGATTCAAAAGACCGATAATCCCGACACAAACAATAAGAAAACCAGATGGATCTTGGGCTAAAACTTCATTTGAACAGGCAATGGTATTTACGGAACACTTGCATCAAGCTTTCCAACCTACAACACGAAGACGAAATAACAGATAATCCGGTGGAAAGCATAGACTGTAACTACAGAGTACGAAACGCTACGAAAAAAGAAGTTAAACAACTTATCAAATCAATCAAAACTAATAAAACTTCAGGATATGATTTAATAAGTGCAAAAATAATCAAAGAACTTCCAGATAAAACAGTAAGAATAATAACAATAATATTCAACGCTGTATTCAGATTGAAATATTTCCCAAGCATGTGAAAAATGGCTCAAATCATCTTGTTACCAAAAGCAAAAAGAAGTGTGCGTGAGCCTTCTTCATAGATCTTCATATCTCTAATATCAACATTATTCAAAAATCTTGAAAAAGTAGTTCTGGTCAGATTAAAGGAAATAATCGTAAAAAAAAAACAACTAATCCCAAGTCAACAGTTTGGTTTTACCGAAAATCATGCTACCATAGAACAAATCCATGGAATACTAGAGGAAAATAATAACTACCCTCGAGAACAAACAATATTGCTCAACTTTATTCCTAGATATTGAAAAAGCGTTTGACAAAGTTTGGTATGAAGGGCTTTTACAAGTCACAAAGAAACTTCTCCACGATGCACTATACAAACTTCTCAAATCCTACCTCACCAATAAAACATTCTATGTTAAAGTAAAGCATTCACACTCTAACATAAAATTCATCAATGCTGAAGTATCTCAAGGAAGTGTACTGGAACTCACATCAAACGGAGAGTACACGAAAACCCACAAGAAATGACGAACATCCTGCAGAAACATATACAGCTACTGGAAAGATGACTGGCTGCACGAAAAATAAAAGTAAACAAAGACAAATGTAACCACATAACTTTCACCCTCTGTAAAGACAAGGTACTAAGGATTACACTACATGACTCCACGAACCCCATGACACGATTCCACAAAGAGAAGTACTCAAATATTCGTGACTGCATCTAGACATAAAACTTACTTGGGAGTAATACATCTGCAAACAAATTGAGTAAATTGGAGCCAAAAGAGGAGACATCAATTGGCTAATGAGTCGTTAGTTAAAGCTAAGTTCTGAAAACAAACTTCTAATTTACAAAACCATAATCAAACTCATTTGAACCTATGGTATACAGTTATGGGGAACAGCGGCCAAAAGTCACATCTTAAAAATGGAAGCAACGCAGTTAATAATCCTTCGTACAATAGTTAATGAACCGTAGTACGTTAACAACGAAGAATTACGCAATGACCTACAAATCCCCTCTGTGTGTGATGCCAAGGGAATGTCTGAGAGATATAAAACAAGGATAACAAATCATCCAAGCTCACTTGCCAGTACTCTGTATGAAAACAACGTCAACAGAAGACTCAGATACAAATACAAACATAAAAGCAAAAGATACATTTACATTCATGTACGTACAACATATGAAGGTGATACTTAAAGAAGTAGTATCTAAGCGATACCCATCTAATATTATACTAACTTGCCAAATGTCCGTTGAACAGATTGCAAGGAATTTAGGGGTTTAATAAAAAAGAAAAAGAAAAATGCAAACGTATCAATTTATAGCTAATTTTATATGATAAATAACTTACATATTTATATGAAAAATAGAATTTTTATGTTCAATTAGTTACAATTTCAATAGAATATGGATATAGATGTAGTATACAAATGAATAATTTTAACTAATTCGACAACATTTTTTGCCATCTATTTTCTTCCTAAATCTGTAAAATGTTTAAACGATAAATTATATAGGTGATAAAATGAGCAGAAATGCGTCCTTTATCTCTATTGCAAATCTTCACTTCCAATACTTACATTTCATTACCATTATATTACCATTCCAATTTCTCAATTTCACTGTTATCGTATATGCAATTATATATAGACTGCGAATCTTTATGCAAATTTAAATTTTTGCAGATACAGATAAAAAATTACAAATTGAATGAAAAAATGTTTCATGTAGGAATGTTTATTATAAATTAACAGAAAAGACAGTATGATAAACACAATATTGTAACACTCTCACAAAATTGAATATAATATCCCACTTCACGAATTCGCTTAACACTACTTCTACGTCATAGCAACACGATGAACTTCTCTCGACTACGATTAATTCAACTCCGACAGCATTAACATTACTGTAACAAACCCTGGCAACGCTCACAACACTCCTTGACAACATTAACATATCTTAACAACGTTTATAAACAATCAGCCACGTCTTTCGCTAATGTCACACCATCCCACATTTATTACCTAAATGTAATAGTACCTACTTCATTTTTGATATTTCATATGTACACTTTTGTACTTGTGTACATCCGTATGCAATATAATCGTTTAAAGTTGATTAAAATATTATGCTAACCAAAGAAACAGAACATCAAACACAGAATAAGAAAATTGGAAAAAATTGCAAAAATTTCCAGGAATTGTTTAGCGAAAAAATTTACCCAATGATTAAAATTTAAAAGTAAGTAAAAATGAAATTATAAATATATACCATTTTAACCTTCAATAAATTTTCGTCGAATCTCGGTAAATGTGCAAATGGGTAATTCAGCAGAAGGATTATGGTTACACACGAACTGCGTAGACCCATTAGGATTATGATTATGGTTACGTTTACATCTTCCGTTCATCTGAACAGATACTCTAGTTCCATTGTTTGACCTTCGCCAAGAGGTCTGTGCATAGGTTAGGTTGCCTCTACAATTGTGGAATATCACTCTGGCTTCATTGTTGTGTTTCAAGAGAAGCATCCGTTATATTGTTACTAATCATTCTGAACATTGTCATTTGTCATGTCGCATCTAATGTATCTCATGAAAGTATTTGGGCACTTTTTGAAACACAAGAAAATTTTATGACATTTTATTAGTATTATAATTAGATTTTACTAAGGCACAGAATTATTTATCATGGAAAATTTGTTATGAATGTACTATGTGTGTTGTACAAATTTTATTAGCACTGCAATGAGACTCAACTACCGTAATTAGATTGGTTTTGAAACTGATCTAAAGACGTTTTAAATGATGTTGAACAAAACATTTGCTGTAGATATGCATTTAATAAAAGATTAGTATACAGTTATATAGCTCGAATAGTTGTCTTAAACATATACATGTCAGAGATGAGGGGATATCGCGGCCTTTCTTTTGGAATTTTTGGGAAGATCCCCAATACTTTAGTCTAAACTATTTATTATAGCTTTATTTACTTAAATGATAAAACTTAGAAATAGTTGTTATGATTCAATCCTATTATGTTTGCCCGAGATTTGTGACGGTGGGCTTGGGCTCGAGGTGACACAACTGGTGGCCGAACGTAGCTACGGTCACGGGATGAACGTTTTTACCTAACAGAGAAGTGTCAATATTGTGGGACACACGTTGTATTAACAATCAAACCCCGGGCAGGAGCAATGCCAGCTCTACGCGGGTCTGCCTAGCAACGACGGCTGGAATTTTGTTGGTATTCCCGGCCAATATGCAACGAGCAAACGCGATCGTAAGGAGAGGAAAATTTCCATCAGTCTTTTATTCTTGCGATCACTTTAGAGAGTTTGCACATCGTCTTTAGGTGCAGTATTATACCGAGCGTCACAGCAAACGTTACTTTGTGCTTCAAAATATATTCTACGTTTAACAAAGAGTTACCCCGTTGACTGTGGATTCGTTATTGAACCTAAGAACATTGTCACTAACATCTCGAATATTTAATCACCACGGTTATTTGTCAAACTTTGTAAAAATCAATATTTATACCAGTAAATATAATCTCTATTATTCAACAACAATGGCTAGTCCGAATGAAGATTCGTTACACGCCCATAAACCTAACGCTAACCCGATATACATATATAATTGTTGTATATACATGTTGTTATGTTTCACACATTTGGATTTGCCGCGTGGTATATAAATGACGATAGACGGTATCGATAGGTGGTATCGATAGATGGTATCATAGGTAGCATAAATCGGTAGTGAGTGATAAATCGAATGGAGTGAGAGTAGACTGACAGTTGGCTAGAGAGCGAGCGAGAGAATAAAAGAATATAAAGGGAGATGTATGGTTGCGAGTAAAATGAGTTGAGAAAAATTAAAAACAGATCTTATACAAAGCTGTAAAGAGTGGATAGTAAAATAAAGCAAGTATGTATTACATTTATCATAGTGGAAGACCTTTTCATAAGCACATAAAAATGCTAAAAGTGGTTCTATCAAATACTGAAGGTTATTAACGCAATGAATAACTGATTGTATTCATACAAAATACTATTTTTATCTCTGCGGAGCTTATGTTTACACTGAATATGATGTAATTTTTATATATATTTCGAAATCGATTTCAAATTTTAGAAATATCCATTATGATAGTCATGTTGCTTGACTACAACGCTAATAAAACTTTAAAATGTTTCATGTAATACATGTGGTATATTTATAACATGCATAATCTATACGCATAATAACTTCAAAAATGTGTAATTACTGAGATATTCTTCAAACAATTTTTTAATATATACAGGGTGTTCGGCTGCAGGCGTCAGAAAATTTAATGACAGATTCTTAAAGCCGAAATAAGACGGAAATGAAGAATAAAAAAAATTGCGTTCTTGGCTTTGTTTTTTAGTTATTGACAATTAAAAATTAATCGAAATATCCCTGTGCGCAAGCAAGCAAATCTGCTTACACGAACAAAAGATACATGGGCAGTAGGTTACCTCGTTCAAGTCGTAGAGAAGATTATGACATTTGGAGACGTAAGCTATTTTGTGCGACGTTTTGTAAGAAAAATCGTAGGCAGATTAAACATTATACCTGCCTAGTCATTAAAATCCATAACAGCATATCGAAAACTGCCTCATGGAATTTCTGAGTGGAGAGGATTAATGTTTCTTCTAATCCTTTACTGCCATGAATAATTAATAAATAATAGTACATATAGACAATGTTTATACAAATTTCATGCTCGCACCGCGATCGTCCCGTCCACGGATGCCTACAGGAAAATTACATATGCATCGCAAGTGCCCAAACTGTCTCCAGAAAAATCGCACCAAAAATAGCAATCGTTTTATGTTACAGTAAATATTCAATATAGTCTTTGTTTTCTGGTAAACAAAGTACACAATGAGCACTATACACACAACTCACATTGTACACACTATATACATTACACATTCAAATCAGTGGCGTTGAAATTAAATAAAAAAGATTAAAAAGATAACAAAGAATCCAAAATTAAAAGGAACGAAAAGGTTCTAAAAACTGAAAATGAGAAAGCTCAAAAAGATCTAAAGTGGAATGATTTAAACTTATATTAAATCTACAATTAACTCTACAGTGCACTCCGCTGCTTAGGCTGACCTACTTTCGTTCGTGTAAGGAGGTTTGCTCACGCATAGGGATACTTTAGCTAGTCTTTAATTGCCAATAATAAAAAAAACAAAGCCAAAATCGCAATTTTTTTATTCTTGATTTTCGTTTTATTTCGGCTTGAAAAATCGGCCATTCAATTTTCTGACGCCTATAGTAATTAAGGTTTTAAGGATGTAATGTTTTATTGACATTTGCTGTATATATGAACTGTATATGCTGGATATATTTGCAGAAAAACTGCATTTATTATAATATAAAGCAATTGCTATTTTCGTTACGACTTTTTGTCGGACACTCGCGATGTGTATATGATTTTTCTATGTATCGTTCAATTTGAGGCTCGTTGTGTACCCCGTTGCTCGAGCTGCTCTACTTTCGTTCGCGTAAGGAGGTTTGCTCACACACAGGAATTTATCGGCCGAGTTTTAACTGTCTATAACGAAAAAACAAAACCGAAAACGCCATTTTTTTATTTTTAATATCTATCTTATTTCAGATTTAAGATCCCTCTTAAAGTTTTGTTGAACACCCTATATCATTTATCTGCAATTATTTTCTTACTCAAAAGTAAAATTATTACTCAAAAGAATTTACTAATCCATTACAGATAAACCAGGGAAATAATAAGTCAAAATTTCGGAAATAATACATTATTTAAAAGTCTAAATGATATACATCACTTACATATTATTTTGTCAAAGTATGAAAAATATATCAAAAAGCAAATGCTTTACAAACCAGGGATACAAAAAAGATTTCCATTATTCAAAAAAGAAGTAGTTTGTATTGTTACTTCAATTCGTTCAAACTTTATACAATTTTAGAGTCAAAATGAAAGAAAAAATAATAATGGAGCAAATCTTAAGGCAATTTAAAATTTTTTTCATAGTTACATTATTCAAAATAAGTAGGAGTTCACTATTATAATTTTAGGTCTTTATGTTTTGTTGCATTAATCAAGTAAACTAAAGTAAAAGAATATTATAAGCTTGATAGACCGACATGTTATCCATATGATATTGTAGTAAAAATCTAAACCATTAAAAAAATATATATGTATATACAAGTGTAAATAATAGATCTAAAAATGGTAATCACTCGGAAAACAATTCCTTAACTTTTCTGACTGAGATAAAATGGCAACTCAACTATTATATTAACACAACATTGCGCCTTAGTCTATGCGATGTAAAAACAATAACCTAATCAAATTATAATAATCTAACCTAATCTAACCAAATAACCTAATCAAAACAATAGCCTAATCAAACAAAATAAATATGATTCACTCTATTAGAAGGAGTAGATATGTATAAATAAGAACGAAAAGATAGAGAAGAAGGAAGCGGGACTAAAAAGAAGCAGGAAGAACATCAGCACGATCAGAAATCGAGATGGTTATCAGTAAACCCAAAGAGAAAAAAGTAGCAGGAGAAGATGGATTGGAAGATGAAGCCTGGATGTTCGCAATAGAAAAAGATCAAAGAGAAATTAAAGGAAATTATTAATCAGATATGGAAAGGAGAAGGGTGGCCCGAAAGTTGGAAGGAAGGAATAATGTACATGAATTGAAACAAAAACTGATAAGTTCTACTCTATTCTTTACAGACTTGAAAGCTGCATTTGACAAGGAAAACAGGAAAAAAAATGTAAAAATCATAAGAAGTAAAGGAATAGACTCAATACTAGTGAAGTTAATCGAGGAAATCTATAAGGAAACCAAAAATGGAGGACAAGTATGAAATTCAAAGACAGAAGTATTCTGGAGAAGAAAAGGTTGACAAGGTTGCCCTTTAAGCCTGCTACATTTTGTAATATTTATAATGGAAATAGATAACTACTGTGAAAGAAGATAATGAGGAGATATTATTGTAAGAAGGAAGAAAATATTTACTCGGATGGAACATCATAATATTTAGCAAACGAAGAGTCTATAGTAGGAAATAGAACAAGAAATTGAAGAAGTGATAGAGTTCAAATATAATACTTAGAATATACGTTCAAGAAGAACAACAAAGATGAAGCCCGCATGAGAGACGTGTGTAGAAAAGATGGCACCAATAACAGATCTGGGGAATCGAAGAAAGAAAATTTGGCGATAACTTCGATAAAAGAATGTTAGTGCTTTTGATGCAATAATCAAAAGTATCATGATATAGGTACGGAGTGAAGGTCGAGGAGCAAGAAAATAAAAGAGGTGGAACTAGTGCAATTAGGAAGATATATTAAATGGGCATTAGGGTTAAACAGGTGGAACTCAGACTTTTTAATAAGAGAGTAAACGAAAGTAAGAGAGGTATGTGTAGAAGCAGGAGAAAGAGTTCTATAATATAAAGAAAAAATAGATAGGTTGCAAAGTCGGCATGAACAGGTGGGAAGCTGAAACAAGAAATGACGCAGGAAAAAATATAACAAAGTAAAGGAGTAAGTATAAAGAGAAAGAATTGGAAAACAGCAGAAGAATGGGAAAAGACAAGAAAGTATGTAGAATCTGTGGAAAAGAAATAGAAATTAGGGAGCACGTAATGACTATATGTATCACAAGGACAGACAAACCAATAGAAAGAGCAAAGAAGAAAGAAGGAATAACAATAGAATGGACAAGGAAAGTAATAGAAAAGAGAATGTGGAGAACTGTTAAAGATAAAACATAGTGATAACGGAATTCAGTGATCAAAGACTTTTTCTAATATTATATTCACTTCTATATATTGTGAATGTACATATACATTTTATATATGCATTTCTGTTTGTTGTAAGGATATGTAAATTATATTAGATATAACCCGAAATTGTATCATTATTTTCAATGAAAAGAAAATAAATGTGGTTCACAAAAACACTCTATTCGAGTAAAAAGGAATAATTTTTGCTTTGAAAAGTTTTAATGTAGCTAAGAGTAAGTTTCGATCCCATCAAGTTATTCGTCCATCGAGAAACATTTATATTTAAACTTTCTGTCGTTATCCGCTGTGTTTCTTATTGCATTGTATTTATGTTGTCTACGTAGATACCATAGAGGTTCGCTGGGTTACGAAATTTTTTCGGAACCGTGCACTCTGTTCCAAATCCCAGAGTTTCTGGCAAGTTTCGCGGCAACGAAGGGGGAACATAAGTGATTTAGAAACTCTAGAAGAACCAATTTGTTCTAGTTATCACGATGACGTATGCAAATCCGATCTCTCAAAGAACTATGTAAGTAAAATGTGACGTAAACATTTATTCTGGATTACAAAAATGATCAAAACATTGATATTATATCGTAAAAGTGATATATATCCTATATCGTATCGATGACAAATAGGGCGGTGCCCATTGCAAACCTATAGTAAAAATAGATTGCACATTGCGTTACTATTTGTCTATAACCGGATTACGTAAATGTTAAGTGATGTATAATTTATCGTCAGTGACAGATAGTTCTGTGAACGAGAAATGGACGTTGTATCGAACACGTCTCGTAAAGTTCAAGGTATTTTAATACGTACAATACGAATTAAATAGATTGAATCATTTTGTGTTTAGAACTAAAGAGCATGATTATTACGTTTTTGAGTATTAAAGTAGATTATGTATGATTTTAATTTGTACTTATATATATTATCTTGGTTTATATTAGATTGTCCCAAAAGTTTCTTTCGCTTTATAAGGAAATAACAGATGCACAACATTTTTTGTTTTATATTATTTTATTGAATTATGCATGATCCATTTTGTTCTATTACTACAAAATGCACGTTATTACGTATCTTCGACGAACGCTTCAATATACATAGAATTCTAATTCCAACATTTTTGCGTAAATTTTGTTTCTTGGTACGAGCTGTCAGGCATTCACCTATTCAAGGTTCACTAAAACTGTATCCCTCCGCTGTAGCACCGATCTATAACTTTAATTGTACGATTCTTTTTCCTTATATCCCTTAGGAACCTACCTCACATTAAGAACTTTTTATTTTCGCATTATTTATAATGAGATAAAATGCTAATTGTAGGATTTAATTGTTTAATAAAAACTTCAGTAAATACTGTGAAAATTGTTTTAAAAAATTGCAAAAGGTTGTCGAAACAAGTTTTGTAATAAATAATTTTGTGAAAATATAATAGAATATTGATTATTCGATTTTCTTATTAAATAAAGTATTCAATAATTAATACGTTGCATACTATTGCAACATATCATTCATATTATTATGTGCAATAAAAATAAAATATTTGATATCAGAAATCATATATATTAGAGACGTGTTGCATATATAGAGTACCCAAGATAATTTAATCACTTATACAACATTTTGTTATTATTGAAGACTACCGATGTTTTTTTTTAATAGGATCATATGTCCTTTAATACAATAGTTGATCCAACTATACATCCTCTACGAAAAAGTATCAACATATTTATGTTGAAAAACTATTACTTTAGCAGATATTTTAACTTTGATTTGTCAAATTTAACGTATGAAAGACAAAGACAACGTAAACATAAGAATACCACTTCACGTCTTTCCTTGTCTTTTATACGTTAAATTTGACAAATTAAAATTAAGATATCTGCCGAACTAATAGTTTTTCGACATAAATAGGTTAACGTTTCCTTGTAAAAAATATCCAACTGGATCGAATAATGTATTAAATAATATATGATACCATTAAAAAAGACATCGGTAAACTTCATATGTGATCTGCGGGTTCACAAAGAATTAATCACGTTAAATTATGTTCCCCTCGAAGCGATTCAACTTTTTCCTGAAACAGTCTTTAATACTATCGAAAACAAGGGAGATATTCGAGGTAATAAAGTTAGGTGGGACACTCTGTAGATACTCCCCAAAAAATGTAAAATATAAATAAATCTTCTACATATTTCTGAAGCTTCGAGTATTGCGTTATTTATAACATTTTTAAAGCTTTAAACAAAATTTTAATTCTTTTTATATGAAAACTTAACTCAAAACTGCTTTTATCGGTATTCTTATACATCGCTTCTGCTTTTCACTGTTTCTATGCCCCTCTTCCTTATAAATCCTTTTATGCTCCTTTTTTCCTCTTTTTTAAATAAAAAACCTTATTACATTTAAGAATGATTTTCTCAAATTATCAAAGAAAAAAATGTATCTACTTTGCATTTGTCTTCATAACACTTACTTACACTATTAAACAGTAAAAATTATATAATACTTTTTTAAAGAGGAAATATTCAACTTGATTTCTTATTGAAGAACAAATATTTTGGCAGCTTTTAAACTACAATTTGGCTTTGTTACCAATTAAGTAATAATTAGGCTGCGGATGTTTATGCAAACTTATATTTTTATAAAGACATTACACAAATGAGTGAAATAATTATAATGAATACGCTGCTTTGATTATGTTATATATTTTTGCATTTTACATACATTCTGTGCATGTTTGCATCTTCTATAAATGTTATTCATAACTTTTTTTTGCCAAGTTATTGAGAGTACCTAAAAAAAAAAAAAAAACGCAGAGATAGAGATAAAAATTTTGCATAGTAAGCTTTATAAATATTATCAGAATCGACAACGATCTACTTCCCGACTGTAACATTTTCTCACTGTAATTCATAAATCTAAAACGCTACCATATTAAATCTAAATCTGGGATTCCTATAAGAAATTTAATAGTTGTCTTCTACGATAAACTTAATTATACTGAATATTCCCCTGATTTCCCAGATATATTTTTCTTACTTCACAATCACACGTTCATAAATCGACCTTGATGACTAACATTAAACAACATCGCGCTTAATTAATCAATGAATTCATTGTGGATCTTACATGACATGTTAAAAATTGCAAAAATGTGAGAAAGGAATTTTCCAGCCGTGGTGGCATTTATAGTACAGCTGGAGGTAGTATCTTATGTTCACGTGAGCGGCAATTACTGCGAAATTGTTAAAAACGATCGCTAATTTTCTCAGCAGCCTGCGCGATTTATGTTCGCGGTTCGCCACGTTTTAGAACAGCTTGCTTTAACAGCTTGCTTTTATCATGAAAATGCATTTTCAGCAGATAAACGAGTCACGATCTTTTTACTGGAGATCCGTTCCTCGTCCATGACAAGTAGAACATTCTTTCATCTATCACAGGCAGATTGAGTATCCAGTTGCGTGTTTATGCAACGTAAGATCAACGCGAAGGAAAAGTTTATCGTTGCCAGTTCCTTTTTTTATCAGATATTTCTTTTTTATTAGATACATTATTGGAACGGCAACATGTTTCTTTTCTTTAGAATATGAAGCAGTAATTTCACGGTTCATAATTGAATTATATTGCTGTTGCAGATTTTGGTTATATATGTACAATGTTCAACCAATGTCATTTTTTTATTAACCATGATTATATAACCATGTTAATATCATTGATTGATCATAGTTAATTTGTTTCATTTCGAAAGTATTAAATAGTCATCGTGTAACGTAAAAATTAAACAACTTTTAAGAAGGAGCTGATAATTCGATAATTATCGATATATCTCATCCACCTCATTCTTGAATATGTTGTCCAGAACATAATTCTGGACAACCTTTCCCGATACATATAACCGCCGTTTGGCTTTAGTTTTTGAGATATTCTCAAAAGCCATCGGTACTACTACAGTCAATTTTGCCTATAACTGTGTGTCCGTAGCAGCGTATGCGTCAGTATTGATTGTCGGCCGCCTAACGGCGGTCGGATAAAATAACGCCTAACCTATTTCTTATCTTTTCATTATATAATAGTTTATATAGATTTGAGTTAAGTGTCATTTTATCCGGCCACTTTACACTCCATATTAACTCTCGATTGTACTTTCTTTTACCAGTTTTCACCTCCACTATTTACGCGATATGACCTTCACCTCCAATCTGTCTTTCTTCCATATATTTTTCGTCCTGATATATCGTACAAATTTCTCAACAATTGTCGTGCCCGTCAGATACTGTGCTTGGAGATACTGATTGGTCCGTCAGTTTTGTCTCTATCGCGGTTTGTTTATAATCGAGGTCATTGGTAAATTATATATAGAGATTGAAACACATTCCATTATTCTTTTGGACAATAACATAATGGTTAGGTGTTGCACGTTTGCGTCGCTCGCATCAGTGTTCGAGCCATAAATCTAGAAGAGTATATTTCTCATAAACTGTATTACTTCTTATAACCTCTGAAAAACAAATTAATATTATAATTACTGTAGTATTGTTATATATAGGATTATGTTATCAAATTGAGTTAGGATCGGGTTAGATTTCAGTAGTTTTCCCTTGTTGGACTCCTCTATCCGTATGTTTTCTAAGAATTTAGCATACTTCCTAGTTAATGTTAGCTTAAATATTATAGTGTAGTCAAGTTTATTACTAAAATAATGGGTAATTATGTAGAAAAGGGGCCGTCTCACCGATTTCGATGATCTTGAAATATGTTGTCAGAGATGCTATTATTAGTAATTCTTTCCTATACATCATTCCACCACCATTCGGATTTACGTTGTAAGTTATATGCAAAAGTACATATGTTAGGTAGAATGTATCTTATTTCTCGTGTTTGGAATAGATTTATTTTAAATTGAATTAGATTTAGGTTAGGTTTAGATCAGCTTTAGTTCAAGTTAGGCTTACATTTTCAATTATCAACATAACCTAAACTGAACTCGGTACATTAAACTGAAATCTAGTTAATTACTTAATGCAGTAATTAAGTGGTCAAATAATTCACATGTTAAGATGAAGGATGACTCCATACGTCGAATGGTACTGTAATCTTAATCTACATTTAACTGAGGTTTTTTGCTAATATCTCGTAAACTAAAGCCGAGCGATGGTAACACGTGTACAAAAACGTTTTAAATCAAATCGTATAAGAAAAAATTAGATTTTTTCAAATCAAATCAAAATAGTGTAAAAATATTATATTATGTACATAGAATTGTAAGTACCTTAGTTAAACCGTATTGGCAAATGATTAGTATAAATATGATTCATTTTTACGAACTGTAAGAAAATTCGAACGACTGGACGGCTGGACGACTATATTTATGCTATTCATGTTTCCAATTTTAATTTGTAAAAATATAATTTAATGAAAACTGGAATAAAATGCAAATGTTACTGGAGAAGGCGCGTATGAAAAAGGCGCGCCGGCTTGAACATGTTAAAGTTCAATGCTCTCAGCATTGATAATATAATATTTGCTCCCGTCACTTTTTCACGACCATACCGATTATATCGATTACGATCGAAACCGTGCAGGGTTATATCATGGCTCCGTAATGAAGCATGAAGACGATCCTCCAGTTGTCTGTGTGGGCGTGTATCAAATATCCTGTTAATGGCGATCTAGACAGGAAGAAGAAGAATTGACAACGCGTAATACCTGTGATTTGCGATTAAAAAAATGTGTTGAGTTCATTGACCGAATAGAATATTATAGTAGAACATCGGTATAGCAGAAAAAGATGAAAAGTATCAAGAAGTAAAGAAATGAAATTTTTTATTATAACATCCTAAGTCAAAGAACTAAAATCGTAAGGAGTAAATGTATGGGAAATGAAGATTTCTAGTAGTTTTGTTAGTTATGTAGATTTTTACAAATATTGATTTAATTTAGTATAAAAATTATCGATAAAGTCACTTAATTTATCTTTTATCACTAATTGCACTTTTTTTTTTTTGATTGATTCTGTTTCTGGAATAAGATAGCAAAATTCATTCATTCCATTAATTAATCATGACGTGTGTCGATTCAAAGTGGATAATTTCAACATATATATATATATTTATTAACAAAGTAAAATTCCAAGAATGTAACATGTATATATGTTATATTATATTATATTATGTTATATATATATATGCCATATTTTTGGAATTTTACTTTATTAATAAAATAAGGAAACTCAGGTCCCAAACTGAAACTTGAACTTGTCATATCCTTCATCTCTCACGAGTTGAACTTATTATGAGTTGAACTCATCCACCTCTCTATTACCATGCACACCTGCTTGTATATTTTGCATTCTCACGTATCACTTCCTACACACTTTGTACTTCTCATCCGTATTCGCGCACACTTTCTTACACGTGCCTTTCATGCCGCGCTAAGTTTTAATATTTTGCTATATAATTTTCAATTCAATCTAGTTCATTTATTGGTATAAACATTTGTAAATTATTGTTTCTATGAATTATAAACTTTAAAGTTTCACTTTCTATTTTCTTAAGGGGCTACTCCGATTTGGAGGGATCAAAAAATTGATCTTTTTACTGTATTTTCTTAAAGTATAACATCTTGAAAATGTTTTCCCAAAATTGGCGAAACAGTAGAAAAATTAACTATCCTCTGATTTCGATGATTTTTGGATATTTTGTAGAAATCGATATTTTGGATAACTTTATATAATGTAGACTCTTGCAGTCTTGCGCGTGTACATTTATTGGGCGCGCGCCCAACCCTAGTTTATAGACAGAAGATAAAGCGGCCGGCAACTAACATTGATGCATACGCTGCCACAAGCATATATCTATAAGCATGAAACATTGTAATTGGCAATTTTTTGTGAATATCTTGAAAACTAAGCGAATTCACCTGTTATGTATTTATATAGAAAAGATTCGAAATGTCGAGTTTTACAATATATTCCAAGATCATCAAAATTGCAGAGTAGTTAACGTTTCTATAGTTTCACCTCAAAATTTAATTTTTAAATTCATGGAAATCACAAAATAATGACAATTCTAGGAGTACGATACACCATTCCGGACTAAATACGATTTATACGGTGCATTGCTACGATATGCGGTGTCAAGTTACCAAACATAGTAGGTTTTTAATCTAGTTCCAAACTGACAAACAATTGTCTGCAGACAGGTGTTGTAGCCAATCGGCATCTGTTTTTCATGGAAAAACCGCAGACGACGCAAACAAAATTCAAGTCTAAACACAGTTCGTGGATAAAATCCACGTCCACACTGACAGACAATTGTCAGCAGATATGCGTCGTCCGGGGAAATTCTCGTAAAATACGCGCCCGCGGACAAGTAATTTGCTTTTTCATTGGAATGGAAAACAGAAGACGACGTCTGTGAGCAAATGGAATGTGTTTTTTACCCCATTTGGGATGTAACGATCCCGCTGTGCGATGATAAGATTTATGACACGGTATTTGCTATTGAGGCAAGAAAAGGCGGAAGTAGAAAATTTAAAAATGTTGTCGAAGTCACTGTAAAGTACCATCTCTCGATGGATATGTCGTACAAAATTATTCGGAAATCGCACAAAGGGCAACTTCATTTTTCTTAATCGAACTATACATTTTTTAATACATTGGTCAATATGTCACGACATTTTTTTAATAAAAAGTTATTAACCTATGTATTTATGTCGATAAACTATTAATTAGAGAGAGATGAAAATTGAAGAAAAAATTTTTGTAAGGGTTGAAAAACATAGACAGAATCATTACATTTTGAGTTTCTGTTAAATATTGACAACCATATATACGTGTAGTATTTCATAGCACAAGACTTTGTCGTCATCATAATATTAATTGTTTATATTTAGATAACCGACTGCAAAAATGGATGTATGTATTTATTGCTTAAATATCAGGATTTAAAAAGTTGAAAGTACTTTTCTTCGTATTTTAGAGGGGCCGTTCGTTTGATGATGATCATATTTCTACGAAGATAGATTTCAACAATCTGTATGTTCATCTCCAACACATCCTCAACTCATCGACACTACTAGTATATTAGGGTTCTTGGTACACTCCTAATAGACAAATGACATTGCCTGCAGACAGTCTACATACATCTTTTGGCGGCTGTCAGCGAACAATATCTGTTAGTGTAGACGAGGCACTAGAATGCATGGGGAGATGTACTTTATCTCGTGTGCATGCATGTATAAGGTAATAAGAACGCATGTGTGATGTTTTACACAGTGTAAATGATCATAAGAGAAAAAGTCAGTTAATTTTGAGTTACACATGCCGAAACAGGACACAAAATTTGGACGCAATTTTTTCCAAACCATGCTTCTCAAATTGACTGCCATGATATCTCAATAACGAATCGATAAATGTTTTTCAAATTTTACAGACATATCAAATAGATGTCTCTTTATGTGAACTAGAATTATGTTAATGTCGACAATGACTTCTTTCTTTTCGCCTGTAGAAGTTACAAATTTAATGAACTTCTGCAGTATATAGCTGTCATTTTGTTAAAGAAATTTTATTTTGCTCCATTCTAGTTTACAGGATAATCGCTTTCACATAGATCAGGACCATCTTCGATTTTTTGTCAGATGTATACAACAACTAAATCATCACAGCTATTAAAAATGATATACAAAAAATATATAATAATCTATGTATAATATGATAAAATAAATATATAATAATAATAATTTCATTAAAATTACACGGTATTATCTTGAAACACAAACAAATACATGAATACATAAACATATATATAAAATTTCAAAACCCCTGATCTACAAAATAATAATTTCTTTTTTTTTTTTCGTCGAGAAAACCTTCATAAAGGCTAAAACTTCCACGGTGGCCGTACTTGGCGCATGGCGGAAGGGGCCCTGGAACCGCTCATAAGCATGACATCACGAGCCCCCTCCGTGAATCTATAAAATGACCTAAAAGGTTTTTATCCTATAAATTCTCTAAAATCGAGAGCTCTGAATGGAGATACCCTGTTGAGTATTCTTATAAAATTTGTCAATGAAACTAAATATTTGCGTCGCTAGATGTATTTTTTAACGTTTATCTTCTTCGATAATTGTACAAGGCATATATCTCGTGATTCGTAGTTATATTCGAGTGTAGTATCGTAACTACTATAGTTAGTTTATTAATGATAAGTAGATTGAACAGATGTTAATTGAACAGAAAACAATGTTTGTTAAAGATGAACTAATCACAGCAGACGTATAATGATTAACACAACTAAGTAATTAATCGACGACTCTCATCAACGCAATCTGCACACTCTGACGTCTCAACTCGTACTGCTGTTAATTCGTTTATTGTTCCCTAGCAGACCCTTGTCTTTTGTCTTAGCCTCACTACGTACATGCTCAGCAACCGCTTGTTTATAATCCGCACAACACCTCCCAGGCCTCTCATCCATGATACTACACTAGCTTTATAAATGTTTATTAATTTTACACTATGTTTACATTTTTGTTTACAGTTTACATGAGTCAAAATTACCTGAATTCAAGCAATTTGAAATCACTGTATTAGTATAACGTGAAGTATCCTTTCAAATTTCTATGTTCATCCTGATTAATCAAATTGTTTGACTTTTGGTCACTGCAATTCAAGTAGATACTTTTTGAATATCTTTATCTTACTTTATCTTACTTTATCTTACTAGAGATTTTCTGACAGGCTAAGCCATTTCAAGGGAATTTGTTTCAATGTATTTAAATGGAACCGTTTCCATTGGCAAGCTAAACTGGTCCAACTATTTGAAAAGTTGATTCTGTACAAGTACATGGGACGGTTCCTACTGAAGCCAAGTTCAAGTCTTTTGAAGACCCAGTTAGCTGGGATTATCACGGAATTGCTATGAACAATTTTTCAGAGACCTCACAAGGGTCCATCAAGCGGTCTTTCCCCCTCCACACACCTAGTTCATGTCACTATCTGCTGTTCATCATATTACTGTTTTTACTTGTTAATTATCAGTTTATAAGCTTGTTGCGATTGCAAGCAAAATTTATTCGGATGACGAATAAAAAGAAGCATAAACAATAAATACACAACTAACATATCATATTGATAAATAATATCATAATGATGAAAATGTACACGTGTTTGGTTATCAATATTTGATAGAAATGTAAAATTTAATGATTTTATTTATGTTTTTTAATATATCTAAAACATTTTTTGTTTTTTGACTATTATTCGAGCATCTAAAAAATAGTTTGTTTTTATTTAATCACTAAATATTTTAATCTACAAAAAAGTAAATTTAATAAATATACAAATAAGTAACAGGTAGCAGATTCTAATTGTATATACTAAATAATTTATATAATTGTGATCCATGATTCATAAGTTAGAAAGCTCCAGATCAAGTTGTTGTTTTTATTACAATGGGCCATTTGCTGCGATTGTAATGACTCTGGCGGTCCGTGCGTATCACGCATCAGACCCTCAGGACCCTTTCTCAAGGATGAGGCAGTTTTTGCCTGCTCTTACAAACCAAAAGGAACACACCTCCCGATCAGTTGCTTATTGTGAAATATCTTTTTTGAAACAGATATATAGTGGATAAGTATAGTGATGTAGTAAAGGATTTGTGTTGAGAACTGTGGCAATTTAGCGTAACACAGCTTAGACTGACTTAGCTTGGTTTGGCTTAATCTCAGTGGATTTCTAGTCTTACGATAGCCTTCAAATCTAAAATAAATTATTCTGGCATGTATAGTAATATTTTATAATATTTAATATGTCATCTCTTAAAGATTCTGGCACTTAACATTACCTTTGAGAAATTAATAAGATTTTTCGCGTGAAATTAAATTCTTTCCTATGAAAAACATCAAGTTTTCATTTCTTGGTACTTATACCTCTACTCGATTAATTTGCCAAATATACATCTACACATATTGTAAATATGATAAAAAAATTAAATCGTTTACCATTTCAATACTTTAATAATTTTTCAAAAACCTTTAGCAGTTTAAACACATATACACAGTTATAAATATAAATCTGAAACGCCAAAGTGTAAGAAAACAAGGTTTCAAACACTCTAGCGATCGCCCAGATTTCGCCATTCCCGGTTCTAGGGAGAAGATAGCGAAGACACTTGAGGTTGTCATAAATTATACCATTCTGTTTGCTACGTCACAGGTTAGCGGGTTTCAATGATTTCACGACTGCGACGCCTAATATATTCGAGTATTCTTTGTAAAATAGCCAAATCGGGCGAGCGGAATCGACTATTCTACGCGTTTTCTACCATCCTAAGTAAATATGCATATATATGTGGGATGGTGTGTCATCAGGGAAAGACGTGGCTGACTGTTCATAAACGTTGTCAAGATATGTTAATATTGTCAAGGAGTGTTGTGAGCGTTACCAAGGTTTGTTAAGGGAAAAATGAGCGTGGTATATGCTGTCAGAGTTAAATTAATCGTGGTCGAGAGAAGTTCATCGTGTTGCTGTGACGTAGAATTAGTGAGAAGCGAATTCATGAAACGCGATATTATATTCGATTTTGTGAGAGTGCAACGATATTGTGTTTATTATACTGTCTTTTCTGTTAATTTATAATATAACATTTCTACATATAGATATTAGATTATATTCCCACGAAATTCGTTTACAAAAGAGAAATATAAAGGAAACTTAATTTCCACGAAACGATTTGTGCAAAGATCTCCTCTTTTGTAAAATTTTCCCTTCTTTTCTTTTCTCCAGCTGTCCATTAGACAAGTACGAAGTTCTTTTTTCTCATTCTCGACTCTCTTGTTCGCTTATTCCCTCTACGTGGACCCGACTACACAGTCTGGTCGGTCACGTAATTAAAATCGGATTTATTGTAATTAGAATTGGAGTAGATGGCTAAGAGCTGATATTGTACATTTGCGACATCTTCCTACCGCGCCCCGTGTTACTTTGACAAGAAAGTTGAAAAGTAGTCATAAGGGGAGAAGAAATAGAAACAGCTGTACGAAAAGCAGGTCGAGTAGCGTTACTGATACATTTGATTTTATTCACGATAGTACTAAGAACGAGCGACTTTGGCTTTCTCGTTCATTGCCCAAATTTAAATTGTCTGCTTTTAACACTCATTGATACATAACATGTTTTCTTTTTAAGAAAAGTTAATTGTTGGTCAATCCTTATCTCTTTTTTTTTATGCTAATATTTATATATATATTTATATATATTTTTTTATTTATGTATAATATTTGCATAGTCGTGAGTAGGTCTTTTCAGAGAACAATTCTCTTCTATTTCAATTCTATCTAACAATAAGTTTCTATCATAAAAATATAAATCGTAGATCAATAGATATGAGTGATTGATGAGTGATGAGGCTACGAAATTTCTTCTTATTCTGAATAAGAGGTGTGATTCAAGCAAATGTTATTCAATTTGATATGAGTTACCTAAATAATAAAAAATATGTGCCAAAATTAACTGAAACTTAATCCAAAATATTGTTATGTTATACAATTAACCCATATTAATTATTTAATTTAGAAAACGAGAAACATTCATATTTTCGTTCATTTTATTGACAAACTCCGTAATCCATTCCGGAACGGAATTCTAATACGCTTAGTTTCCTAGATCACCTACTCGCTAAATATTCGGAAAGTGTTCTTTATTTTCTACATTTGAAATGGGCAAATTTCAATTAATATAATATATCTAATTCAAGTCATTTAATATATTAAATTCTAAGTCATTTGTGTCAATTCATGTTATATTTACGATCGAATAGACAAATTACTCAAATAAAAAAAGTCTCTCGGACGTATAATTTCTATGTACATAGAAATTATATGGTTTATACATACATTGAGCCTGATTATTGAAATGGTGATCCTATAACGATAAGCAGCGCCTCCTAGAGAAACTGATTTGTGAATTCACTCGACTCATACGTTGTTGAGAAATTGTAATTACAGTTGCAGTCATTCGGAAAGGATAAATTGGTGTGGAATTAGCAGTTATGAGTTTACATTGATGGGCCAGCCTGCACGTCAAATCAGTGCGTGTAATTCTTGTCCTTCCGTGTATCTGATACATGTTCATCGATCAATTAATACTGAAGGAGAATTCTGAATGTTCGTGACAGGAAACGATACTAATCAATATTAGTATGTTTGAAGATAGATTGTATTTAATACAATGATGTTTGTAGGAATTTAATTGATTAATTAATTTTGCATGTCACAGTAGAGTGGAATAACTTTAATTCTGAGCTCTGTTTGAATAAAAGTAATGATTTTTATTATTTTTCCGCTGCATAACATAATATAATTTTCTGCTAATATTGAACGAAATTGATAATCTTTTAGTTAAAATTAACAGCTTTCGTTACATTTTACTACAATTTAGTTCCTTTAGTATCGAAGATTAAATAAATATTTAGATTGCGAGAAAAGTCTTCCTTTTATTAATTATTAAAAATGGAAACATATCTTTTCGTGACATTTTTATAAAGAAATTTTTTTAGATTAGAGCTATTCTATTGAAAACGAATACGTTTATCATTTAACTAATTAATAATTGAATAATGTACATTATCTCTGACTTGTTATGTACCTATGTGCAATATGTATAGGATAATGATATTCCTTATTAATATGAAAATAATAATTACACTTCTAATGAAAAATGTAGATGTTGGTCTACAATATTCTTAAAATCATTTTAAAGGTATAAGAATCTACGGGTCTAAGCCCGGCTTTTCAGCTAAGGCCCGAATTTTCAGACATTTATTATTAGTTAGCAAATATATTTATAAGTAAATATCCACATTTTATTTATAATTTATTTATTGACAATTCATAAAATATATTTGATATTTGAAATGTCAGCCATCAAATTATTTTCGTATTTCTTTCTTTTTTCTTTATAGGTTTCTTCCAAAACGGAGCTAATTTCATAATATTCTAAATGTATAAAATGTATATAAAATGTTTAAAATGTATATTAAATGTTTATTCTGTTGTCACTTTTAAAAAGAAAAACATCCATGTTAATACATATATTCCTTTATTTTCATATAATATTTCATACTTTTATGTAATCATCTAGAATTTGCAATCTAATTAAATTTTGGCACATACATACTACTCAACAACCTCGTGAATTTTACCGATAGCTTTTGATGATGCAATTTCATCATACACGGCAAATTTTTAAATTTCACTCTTATTATTATGCTCCATATATATAATTGGGAAAATATTAGCGCTTCGTAAACGTTACTAATGTATGTTTCTTCCTGCGAAGTATATTTGACGTAAATGACATATTAGGTACCTGGAATCCCTGATAATCATTGACAAACTTCAACAGGTAAATTCGTTAATTTTTATTGGTGCATAATGTAACAGAAGACATTTGTACATTAAGACATTTATACATACAGTATATATGTATATTAATAATAGAGTAATATTGATTATAATAAGAAAAATTAACTAAGCAAAATTCTACAATTGCTTTTTATTAATCTTTTTAAATCATTTTTTAATATTTACGTGACTTTTATTTGAATTAGTAGTTTTTATTGATAACAAATTAATTCATTTATTTTGGAGTTCGTAAAATAATATTTGTTAAATTGAATCAAGGTATTTGACGTAATTTTCACATAATTTGGTTATTATGTTTAAACATTTTTTTAAAATATTGCAAGAAGTAAGGAATTTGACGAATAATATAAAATACAAATTCTAATAAAATTTTTTCTTTTTGATATTTGTACACGCCTTGTTAGTAAATTTATTTTTCAATACAAAGTTGGAAAATATTGCTCCGACCACACTATTTATAGTTTGTAAACTACATCTGTACTACCATCTGTATTTTGTGAGGCGATATTTCTAATATAACAAAAATTATTCTAGTAACACGTCTACTTCACTTCAATTCACCTATACAATTACAATATATACATATAGTTTATATGGAGAAATGGATTAATATATAGCAAGAAAAATTACTAAATAATTCTACATGTTTTATGTAATTTCATTCTCTATTCAACAATATACAATTATAACAGAAAACATATCTTTGCATCTCTTAGTTCGTAACTTATTCCAGAAAAAAAATGATTTCAATATAATTCAGATTGAAGATATAGTTTCAAGTAAGTACATTTAGATGTTCTGAAAAATGTAATCTATTTTTCAATCTCGAAAGTAGTTTTCATCCTATAGAATTAGATGAAAATAGTGCCAAATATTCTTTCAACAACTATTTCGTATTCATTGAATGGGAGTGGTACATTTAGATGATATCCTTCCAATTATTTTAATTTTTATATTATTGGCCGTTATAATTTTTAGTTTATATAAAATTAATTAAAATGATTATAAATTTCGTATATTTCTAACAAGTACTACCAGAACTAATGATTATTTCCAAATAATTAGAAGCATTTTTTGTTTCCGATTCATTTTGACGAAGTACAAAGGCAAGATCAGATAACTTTAAAATTATCCCTTAGTTCCATAATTCACGTCCATTCGTTCTCACTTGGCATTCCTGTAAATTCATGATACGCCGTTCATTATTGAGTGAAACAGGATTTCAAGCATTCCGTGTTCTAATTAAAATTTGGAGTACCAAGGAAAGACATGAACTCGCGGCATTTCTTGACTAAGATTTGAACCCAGAACTTTTACTTATCAGATCTTCACACTACGAATTAAACTATCTAGACTTCCTTCCTTCCCAACTTTTCTATTTCAGATTGTTGCCTAGCTAAGATTTCTACTCGTAAATAACAAAATTATAACTTTTGTCTATGGAAAGATTATTAATCTGAACTAAGTTAAGAATCTTTAGATTTATTATAATTATAGGCTGAAAGTCGCGAATAACTGTGATTTTTACAATTCTTTTAACCAATTTTTTTAATTGACTTCGATAAAATTTTTAGCATGTACATAATTGACATAAATCTACAAAACATATTGTATCAATTTTCTTCATAGGTTCAAATTAAAAAATCGTAAAAAGCGATCTCCACTATTTTCTTCGCGATTCCGACTAGTTGCAATTTTTCAAAATGTTTGTTTACGCGTCACCTAATACACTAAATCGTATAACTTATATAAAAGACTCAAGACATGTTTGGTCCAATATTAAAAGAGTTATTGTGTAATAAAAAGCGTCGCAATGTTAATGTGAAGTGCTCCATATACAAGTACTATTTAAGGTAGTAATTATATATGTAATAATATTAATAGATTTTGGATATCTGTGTTGGAGGAAGGGATATACACAAGATTTTATTCTGTATTTTAATTCAACCGTTTTATGACATACATATAGTGTTAGAGCACCGTTATGAATTTCAAAACCCTAAAGTTAAACTCGCTTGTTAACATCACATCCAGGAAAAAATTTAAATTTTCGTATCGGCCTAATGGATGTTTAATAAAATGTTAACAACTGTTAAAACACAGCATATGCTTATTTCAAGGTTTCCTTTCTTTGATCCAAGAACATTGAGTATATTTTTGTAGAGTACAAGAATCTACAATAATGCATTATAACCTTGCAACACGAAAATGTTAAGGTCGTTTAAGATTAGTAATAAAAAATTGCAAAGAGATACATAATATTATTTTTATTCTAGATCAGTGAAATATTTACGAATTCAAAAATAATTTTGTATGCCAATTATGATACCAAAAAGCTAAAATTTATTATTTCGAAGAATAATTATAACAGTAGTGGATTGGTTTATGCATTTAAATTCTAACCTAGAATGCTACTATATTAGATGTGATGAAGAGAAAAAACAATGAGCTAGTATAATATCATGATTAATTTACGATATACAATTTGAATAAAATCATTGTATACGCTAAGAATATTAATACTGTGTTAATTATTTTTGCGATTAAATTTTACGATTAGAGTGTTAATATAGTTACCTTTACAATGAAATTGTAACCACCTTTGTAATTATACTGCCACTTGATCAATGACTAGGTCCTTCTTTTTACCATTAAACTAATATTATTAAATATTACTAATGAAATCTTATAAATTATAAAGTAGAAGTTATCAATGCTAAATTCAATGTATCCATGTAACAAGTTTGTTAACAAAATGGAAAATTATGATCGAGCTACTTTCCAAAAGATTTTTCCAAACTGCGTACACATTAACGGAAATAAACTTCTTTAATGAGAGTTTGCAAAATAGATAAATTAGAAATAAACGATTATTTCATAAAATATTCCATATTTTACACTTCACTTCTACGTTTCTCATTTTCTTTTTTTTTTTTGAATCTTATGTTATCTATATCTATGTATAAGGTAATAAGGTATAAGGTAAGGTAAGGTATCTAATCTTATCTATAAGGTATAAGGTAAACGAATAATAATTGCGAATTATGTCACATGTGATTACTATTATATTAAATGGCCAAGCTTATGAAGAGTATGGATGACAATTACACGTCATTATTTGAAGCCCTCAAACTGACAATAAAGTAAAACTTTAATGGGAAAATCTTTAACCACGTGTCTCTAACCATTAAAATATATTGTTATGTACATTTATGAAGATTTTAAAATTCATAACAAAGCCTAAATAAATACGAATATTATTTTTTAAATTAAATATCTCAAATGCCACACAAATTTTATTTCAGCTATATATACAAGCATTTACAAAACTTGCATGAGCAAAGTACATGAATTTTTTGGTAGTGTCTTAAATTTTCAGATTAGAATTTTGTAAAACTTGGTAAATAGATGAACGAGCTGGAGTACATATTATTTAATATCGTTTCCTGTACTCAACCCATTTTTGGAAGAAACATTTGCAACACTAAGTATTTTATTTAACTCTTCCAAAATCAGGTTTCTTACGAGTTTAAAAAAAATGTTGTTTTTTATAATATTACTAATAACAGAAACTATAGTTTCTTAAGTAATTTTTTCTAAAAAGACATAATGCACTAAAATATGAGAAAAACTAATTTTATTAAAAACAAATACATCTATCATTTAAACAGTCAATAACTTTTTAAAGTATAATGTTACGTAACATCGAATGTGAAAAGATAAAATTGTAGGTTTCTGTGAAAAAGTTCACATTTTTAATCCGATTGTAGTAACGTTTCAACTTTCTTGGACTATTATAATTTACAGCCAAAGGATACATTTCTCCGATATAAAATTCTATTTTCGCATTCTATTTTCGTTTATACTCGAATTGTAATTATGACGTACGTTTCAATGGACGCCAAGCGAAATGATCGATACACGGTCGAGCGAAATCGCATTCAACTGCGGATCACGCCGATGCAATGTCAACCACAATTGCCAGCGTAAATCGACCTTGCACCTTAAAGACTCCGGCTCTCGGCGTATGTCATCGAGTCACTGTGTTCGATCATTCTCGTTCTTTTTCATTTTTTCTTCGCTGCGTATTTACATGGTGCACCCTTGAACCGAAACCTCATGATTGCATCGGACAAGCGACGGGAAGTTTGCATGCTACAGCATGTTAGCTAATCAGTGTCCAGACTTCTGTTTCATTCAATTGAAATTGTAGAGAGTTTTACTTTATTTTTACTATTTATAATTTTTTTCCTTTTTTCAAATTATTCTTTTTACGAAAGTATTATTTATTGGTGATATTACTTAAAATGTATGAGAACATTTCATAGCTTTCTGCGTGTTTAAGAAGAGACACTGTTCACAGTAGAGAAAAGTTGAATAATCAGTTATAATCATTGTCATATTAATTTTTCACACTTGTTGATAGTAGTATAATAAACATCTTGATCACTTAATATTTATGTCATAATTTCCAAGGATGTTATTGAACACATATAGTTTACGTTTTATTACCTGTTACAGCAATATGTTTAAAAGCAATTATGACACTACAGGTTAAGAAATCTGATTTTTCTTACTATTAGACGTTTCTAGATACTAGCAGTAAGTAGTTCAAAATATTCTTTTGCACTTATATCTTTAGCAGGATAGTAATAAATTTTTGTAATGAAATATCCATTATTTAATTTATCATAATAGACTCGTCGCTTAAACGATTAAAATGAAATTTGAAAATATATATAATAGTATTTTTAAACAATATTACATTTCACAAATGTTGTCAGATTTATCTAAAGCCTAATGAAGAAATCGAGTGATTTTTATACACGTAAATTAAATTCTCATTATTAATTAAACTTTTATGCTGATTTAGATGATTAAGATGAACAACGAATAGTGAGTTTACAGGTACAATATAAGTATTTTTATAAATCACGAAACAATAATAAAAGAAAATCTTCTAGCACAATCATAAATACATAATAAAGAAATGTTTAAAAGTCGAACGATTAGACATTTACTTTTAAAATAATATCCTATGTTACTAAAATTATAAAATTATAAAATTATATAAAAATAAAATAAAATAATAAAATTAAAAAATAATAAAAAATGTTAGAAACAAAACGTTCGGAACCTACTAACAACCAATTAACCTATTAATAAAACAGGGTAATGTAACTTCGTTAAAATTTTACAAATATCTGTTGAATTCTTTATGATTTAGTATATTCTTAAATGTTTTGTAGATTCTGTCATCTGGGTTACTTAATACATATTGCAATACGACAGTCGTTCATATTCCCAACAATTCCTAAGTGCATTTAAATAATTTACTGTCTATCATGTGATTGCATTCATCAATGCGTATCTTTTACTTCTCCGCGGTTATGTCCTTGTCCATATTGATCTAAGAAACCCTATTAATCATAGTTATTGTACCATTAAACGTTTCTCAGAATTCAATGCAAAGTTTGTGTTTTTTCATTTCTGACTAGTAATCTCCGCATCTTTTCGTCAATTTATTATTGAAATTAAGATAAAATTAAAATCTCGTATAAACAGAGAATAGGAAAAAGAAAACAGTTTTCTATTTGTCTTGGATGCTCTAGACTTGTCTCCTTTCTTCCTTTTTCCGTCTTCTTTTATACTCTCGTAAAAACCTTTTCCTACTGTTTTCAGCCGTTCTCTTTCTCTAGTTTTCTCTTTTTCTTTCATCCATTCTGACTATCCTGTTCACTTTTCTCTCTTCTCCGTGCTCTGTTTTTACATCAATTCCAGATAAGCTTTCTCATATACAGACGTAGAAGCTACGTACATATGTAAGTGCTTAATATTCGTCTGATATATTATAATTCATTGTTGTGCTGAAACGCGCGGTGAATTTCCATATGACACAATTCACCTGACTGCCGCGGAGCTAGGAATGCCATCCAATAAACGTCAAATAAACCTAATTAAGAAAATTTACATCCTCATTTATAGGTATTGGAACACTTATGAAAAATGAGATACGTTATCGGACATAAATCATGAGATACGTGCTAATTTTTAACATAAGCTTTTATTAAGCTATCTATAACAACATAAATATATAGAATATCTAAATATATAGAAATATATTATATCTATATATTTATTAAGATATCTTTTATAATATTTAATAGGTGATACTTAGTAACATCAATTTCTAATTATGATGTATTTACTTATGTCTATCTTAAATGTGCTAACTGTATCTCGTGTCTTATGAATGGTGGTGTAAATTTTAAAAAATATTAGGAAATCGCTAAATGAAGAATTGTTATTTCTTTTGGAACCATGAATTATAAAATATTTTATATATTCGATATTAACCGATACTTGTAATCGTTATTGATAAAGATCTCTTTATATATGTATAATAAAATTAAATCTTTATTTTCATCTAGATTTTCCACGTTTCTGTATTGTTGCTTTATATATATGAGTATATATGAATATGTAATAATATATAATAAAAGTAATAATTTAAAAAAGATCGTGTTATATATTATATACATATATACAATACAATATAAGGCTTTTTAAATTATTAAAACACTGCCCGCAGCCTATAATTAACTTTTTATTGTGAACCAAATATGCTTAGTTAGAACCCTGATATTTGCTGTAAGTACTACTTTCGTGTTATATTATATATATAATTGTTTAAATAACATACATCTCATAAATATAAAATAATATTTATATATAGCATATCATATTTTTACAATCATTAAAACAGCATTACATGTATAGAAATATATGTAATACCACTTCAAGGACTGTAAAAATATTATGTGTTGGGTTTTTGGGAATTTTGAATTGTTTGACTGCTTCTATCTTTTTCGGGTTTGGTTTTATTCCTTCGTGTGTGATAATGTGTCCAAGGTATTCTAATGCCGGTTGAGTTTTTGGGAATTTTGAATTCTTTAACTGCTTCTATCTATAACTATTATTTTATATTTATGAAATGTATGTTATTTGAACAATTTTATATCTACGATAAGATATATAACAATAAAAAGTAAGAATTTTTACTGTGTATTATCAAGTCTTCTGTTATCGTTATTATTTGTTCTAGTATTATGTTCACGTATGTGGTGCTCGCAATTTCATAAGTCAGATCCAGATCTAATTCATCATAAATCTTTCTAGTGTGGTTTAGATTAGTATAGTAGATTGGAATATAATTATTAGATATTAATTCTTATTTTAATAGATATTAATCATTATTTTTCTATAACTCATACAAATTACTTTCACAGATCTTTGTTGAATGTTTTGAATCGTTATCTTGTGTGAATTTCAAATTTGGAAAAATAATAAATTTCAATTGTTTCCCTGATGTCCATTATATCATATTTTATATGGGAAAATCACACAGAAGCCACATTACACTGATCGATGTTAATCGTTTTGTTCCTGAAAAATTAAACAACTAAATCATGTATTTTACTTCTAAAATAAAAAAAAAAAAAATAAAAGTAATCAGTTTAGCTCGTTAGTGTACTATACATAAAATTATACAAATTATGGTTTTACATTATATTATCACATATCATAACAAATCATTTATTAAAGGATTTATACAATGCTACATAGAAAAGAATATGATCCTGAAATCAAATACTTGTATTGTCAACTTCATTAACATTAAATAGTCATTAATACGCTAAATAAAAAAGATTTGTTACAAAAATAAGAAAAACTACCATTTATGTCCATCACTGGCATTTAATTGTCTAAAATAGCACGGTGATATAATATTGAAGAAAGAAAAAGTGTGTTGATATTTGAAAGAAAAATGTATAAAATATTCAAAACACAGCAGTCATTATATTATTAAATATTATAACAGGCAAAATTTCTACTTAGATTTCATTCTTTTTATTATTTTCATAAAAACATGAATTTGCATAAATATTCGCAGTGTGGCCATTAATATAAAAATTAATGTCGTATCATAGCCGATAACAACAAATCTCGTTTAAACGGAACGCCTAAATCATACTATGTTGAATGTACGCGAGTGCGTAGATAATTTTGCTTTAAATGAAAATGAAAGAAAAATAGCTAACATATCGCGTATACGACATCACTAACAGTTCATGTGATTACAAGATTATCAATTCTTCGTATTCGATGCTGCACTGCGACCAACAAATTAATCCGATTGCAGCGAATTATCGTTCAACCGCTTTTCAATTCGTAGCTATGGATGAAGTATTAATAACGATGGGCCTCTACGATCAGCCGCTGCCGAGTAATGCGTGTTCGATCACTTATTTAAATCACCATCAACGTGACTATTAACCGTTTTAAAATAATTATCGATGTCATCTGAAAATAATTACTGCATTCGTTCACGTTGATTTAAGTCGGGGAATGAGCAATTCCTACATAATTGAAACAGAATTTGCTTCGGAATTAGTGATTGTCACATCAATATCTTCGTTTAGTAATCTTTTTAATTCGCGGAATTTTTAGCAGATTATGTTGTTAAAGTTTAGAATCTATTCTAATATTTGTGGAATTTTGAATTACGTGAATTACGTAAGTAGTTTGTTTGGAATTTTGGTTACCTTTCTGATATACGAAATTGATGATAGAATACGTTATTGTAGCATAATTTTATTTCATTCTACTGACACAGTTAACTACTGTGAAAATATTGTTAACATGTAGTGGTATTCTATACCATAGATATGTGTATACATAAAAACAAAGTATATTGAAAACTTACTGGTTGTTAATTACGATGCATGTAATCATCTTTATTCAATTTTCTAAAGCATACTTATTAAACACTGAACAAGTTTTACTCCAATCGTTTCCTTCAGCTCCATATATTACGTATATTCCATTTCCTCTCATATCTTCCTATATTTTTATGCAACCTTTTCTACAGATTTCCATCGGGGTGTAAAACAATGCTACGGGATGGTGACAAATACCTTTTTTACTCTCTATACAAGAAATGTTTCAGTTTGAAGACAATTCTGTTTAAAGATAATCAATTTAGTCATGTTTTCCAATTAAATCATTGTACATGAGCATTTTTAAATTACATGTTATACCTTTATCCTACATTCCTACATTAAGTATTTATAATTTGCACCTCTTGCACAATAATTTTTTAGCTATTATTAGTGAATTGATGTAACAAGTAGTAGGCCATAAACATTTCTTATATAATTTCATGTTTAGAGAAGAATAACCATATAATGCGAAATTTGCAAAATTTATTTACAAAACTTCACTTGTTCTGTACATATAGAGAGTGGTTGGTAACTGGTGATACAAGCGGAAAGGGGTGATTCTACGCGAAAAAAGAAGTCGAAAATATAGAATAAAAATTAAAAAAAAATTTTTTTTTTATTTTTCCATCGAGACAACGATCTACAGTGAGATCCATTATAACGAGACGTGATAAAGTGCACGCGTACCGAGCGAAAATTCAAAGTCGATTTTCTCAAAAACAAAGCCTCAAACGAAAAATGTTTATTCTATATTTTCGACTTCTTTTTTCGCGTAGAATCACCCCTTTCCGCTTGTATCACCAGTTACCAACCACTCTCTATATGTACAGAACAAGTGAAGTTTTGTAAATAAATTTTGCAAATTTCGCATTATATGGTTATTCTTCTCTAAACATGAAATTATATAAGAAATGTTTATGGCCTACTACTTGTTACATCAATTCACTAATAATAGCTAAAAAATTATTGTGCAAGAGGTGCAAATTATAAATACTTAATGTAGGAATGTAGGATAAAGGTATAACATGTAATTTAAAAATGCTCATGTACAATGATTTAATTGGAAAACATGACTAAATTGATTATCTTTAAACAGAATTGTCTTCAAACTGAAACATTTCTTGTATAGAGAGTAAAAAAGGTATTTGTCACCATCCCGTAGCATTGTTTTACACCCCGATGGAAATCTGTAGAAAAGGTTGCATAAAAATATAGGAAGATATGAGAGGAAATGGAATATACGTAATATATGGAGCTGAAGGAAACGATTGGAGTAAAACTTGTTCAGTGTTTAATAAGTATGCTTTAGAAAATTGAATAAAGATGATTACATGCATCGTAATTAACAACCAGTAAGTTTTCAATATACTTTGTTTTTATGTATACACATATCTATGGTATAGAATACCACTACATGTTAACAATATTTTCACAGTAGTTAACTGTGTCAGTAGAATGAAATAAAATTATGCTACAATAACGTATTCTATCATCAATTTCGTATATCAGAAAGGTAACCAAAATTCCAAACAAACTACTTACGTAATTCACGTAATTCAAAATTCCACAAATATTAGAATAGATTCTAAACTTTAACAACATAATCTGCTAAAAATTCCGCGAATTAAAAAGATTACTAAACGAAGATATTGATGTGACAATCACTAATTCCGAAGCAAATTCTGTTTCAATTATGTAGGAATTGCTCATTCCCCGACTTAAATCAACGTGAACGAATGCAGTAATTATTTTCAGATGACATCGATAATTATTTTAAAACGGTTAATAGTCACGTTGATGGTGATTTAAATAAGTGATCGAACACGCATTACTCGGCAGCGGCTGATTTGTACCACCAGTTACCAACCACCCTGTATATAGTCTAAGGAATAATCTAAGCTGATCACGTTTTGTGTTTCATCTTATATATGTATATACTTATAACAAGAACAAGTTTGATGATTACATATATAGATTGTTAGTGGGCTGATTAGAAGATATTTTTTAATATTTCCTCGATTCAGATAGGAAAAAGATATTTGTCATGATTTTTGGCGAATTCGTTTCAATATCCAGTAAGAGATAAGTGTATAAAAACTATAGACTTATCCATAAAAATGTGATCTTGAAATCTAATGATCCTAAAGCTTTCTTTGAACCATGTTCTATCCTAAAAATGTTTCTATCGGCCCACTAACAACAAAATAATTCAAGCTGATCACGTTTGGTGGTTCACTCTGTTTAAAAGAATTTATTACTATTGACAGCTTAAAATTTGTAACTCATAAAATTTCACTAATACGAGTGATATTACTGATTCAATTGTGTAAGAATGCTCTAATTATTACCTTTATTATATATGGCAAGGTATACTTTGTTTATAATGTGATATTATCTTTGTTATATAATTTTTATTAGTATTATATTACCCTTTTCACTTATTTTTGTTTATTTGTTCTTTTATGCGAACTAGTGATTATTTTCTGGTAGTACTAAGACTAGGCAATTGATTTAACAAATAATGTAACACTTACATATGTACATTTGTCTCTCATAGCACTTATATGTATATGTATAACCTATATTACGTCTCTCTCTCTATACCGTACAACGTTGGTAAATAAAGTTTCTTTACATCTCTAAGAAAAGGTTTATATCTCGAGAAAACTCTCCAGTGGAGGTGACTTTTATACACTCAAAGTCATTGTCCCACCCTTTACTACGATATAATAACTTCATTTTCCAATTTCAAACTATATATGTAGTTTAAATTTTCTTTTAATTTTACTATTACTATAATTATCTTCACATTCCCCGATTTAAATATTCAACAGAGTCAAATATTAAAACGAAATCTAGTATACAACAAAAAGAGTACGAAGATAGCGAACATTTAAAGCTGTTTCTGCATGTAGTTGCGTAAAAACCGAAAGAGAGGAAAACGCTGGTGATTGTTTAAACGAATTCATTGTACCAGCCGAATTTACCGCCAACCACGATGTACTAAGCATAAATAAAGCTGGATTTGTAAAAGAGCGACTCATAAAGCACGGTAAGCGAGAAAAGTGCACAAAGCGAACTTATGTACATGTTCTGCATGGTCGCAGGCGTGAAACTGCTATTTGAGTCGAGTGTTTGATTAACGAGCTCGCTTTACGCGCGCGACGCGTGCATTTAATCAGGTTATGTAAATTATTGCAGAAGTATTTGACCGTATCGGTATCGCCGAAAGAAAAAGAATTTGTTTTATCGTTCGCTGCATATGGTGAAAATGTGAAGATCTAGCCGAATGCACTTTCGAGATGTTTCAAGATAAATGCTTTCGTTTTTTGATCCTTCTGGAACATGTAGTGGATTCTTTTGTTATTAATTAGATTAAATTTTTCAGTGAAATAGAGTAAATTCTTATTCATTTATATTTTACAAAACTCAAATGTTTTAATTCACGGATTTGAAAGGAAAATAAAAGTCCGTTTATATAATGTATCGAAGAATATCGTGCTCCATTTAGAATACATAGCGCATTATTTTGCTAAGTAACTTATGTCCTTTGAAGAGATTTATTAGTTTTCGACTTTATAAAGTTCTGATGTTTTAGCTTAAATACTTAGAAGGAAAGTAAAATTTATAGAATGTAATCAAACATACAGCATGAGTCTCGTAAATGAAGACTTCGAATAACTCGTAAATTATATGTTGTACAATAAAATGTTTTAAACAAAACTCGCATGGTTTTCGATATGCAGTATTGCAAATAATTTGTTTTTACTTCGTTTTACTTTCGTAAATGGTATACCCATTCTTAAATTCAGATAAAGCATTGTTGCGATTTCTCGACTCGACCGGTCAGGTCAAACCGATAGGTCGATATCGTGTACAATATCGAATGAATTAACGCTCAAGGTGGAGCAGGTTTAATAGATCGAGTGTTAGAGTAATCTAGCACTGTATTTGCACTTGTTGTATAAAAGTAAAGTTTAATGTTATGAACACGGCGATGGTAAGATCTTGTTGGGAGTGAAGTATCTCACCCGTACGGTACGATGTCTGATAATGAACTGAACTCTTATGTTGCTGATTCTCCCTACTAATCGTTGGGTTTCATCTGTCTCTCGTGCCTTTCCGGTTGGGATTTTCCCGGAGTCTTTTACCTAACCTCAGCGTCATTAGGTTCACAGCTCGGGGAGGACACGTAATTCGGAATTTCCTAAAGACGGAAATAGGCCTGTCCGTGCTATAAACGGACGGCCACTCGAAATTCCGAAAGCATCAAATTTTACGTAAAAAGATATTATATAAGATAGTGACTAAAATTAATAAGTACTAATTAATGAGATTATTCTCTAATATTACGAGAATATTCTCGAAGTAATCATTTTAAAAAATATGTTGTATTGGGCAACAGAATATCTTTATTTACTTCGTGAAATCGACCACCAACATCGGTGCAATCTGCACGTAGTCGCTAGATCATTGCAACGCACTTTATTAATAGATCGTTAACAGGTCAAACATACTTCACTTTTCTGTCTGAAGCATTACTAAAAAATATGCTGTCTTTAATATGTTCGAAAATATGACATCAGAATGATGGCTGTAGTACACATTAAGCTTGGTGATTTAGTAACTAATTATATCGCACGAAACTTTCAAATTTTATAGCCCAATAGTGCATATTTGTTTAAATGGTTAATTTGAGAATATTTCAGTAATTATTAATTCTAGACCCCGTCACGTATAATACCTTTTTTACGTATAATTTGACGCTTTATTCGAATACGAGAAGAAATCTTAGGTACTTCATTAAAAAAAAGGGGGGGGGGCTGAAAATAAAACAAAACTTCTTTTATTCGAATTAATATCTTTGTATTATGTGTGTTATTTTTGACATCATTTGTTATCCAATGCCAATATTTTTGTTAACTGTGTGCTAAAATTTTTGCAACATTTGCACTAATAAATCAAAATATAGCATTCCGTAGATAATATTATAATTGATAATACATTCAAACTAATAATAAATATTAAATTTGTCTAATAAAGTTGCGTTTATTATATTGTTGATCTAAGTAGTTGATCTAAGTAAAGTTAATCTTGGCTTACTTCATTAAAAGGAAGATGTTAATTCCACGTGTTACCAGATGAATTTAAGGTTATTGTTGCTTAATCAAAGTTCTTATTCATTGATTTCTAATTTTTAACACGTTTTACTCTACATCATACTTCTGTTATTCTGTACATTATTATAATGTCTTAAATACTAATGCAAAGTGATTAACGTATAGTAATCTTTTATTGTTCTTGAATAAGATAACATAAGAATATTATACGTATAATATGATAATATCATTTACAAATCATAAATTATGTTAAAAATTTTAATTTTAGCAAGAAAAATATTGTTCTCCTTTCCTGTCATACTATATTCTTAATTATTTTAACATTTCTGCTAGTAAGATTTCACAAATACCTTCTCGTTTCTTTGCTAAAAGTAAAATTTCAAGGATTCGCTGTTAGCCGGTCAATGTCATGTAGTAGATCACTGAACTGCTTTGCTATCAACTACAATATCATGCTGAAAAAATGCATTCAGTGGGTTTCGTCGAGTACAATACATTTTATCTAAAATTAGCGAATAAAAGGTTATTTCAAATATTTCTCCTAATACCTATTTATGCTTTTCCTTATTCTTTATGATATTACAGTCTCTGCAAATTTTACATTGTATTTGTTTATTAATCATTCAAACTTTTATTCAAATTTTTATTCTGACTTATGAGTAATAGCTATGTAATTATGCATATCTCTTATGCTTATTTATTTTATTTAATATAATACCTACAATTTTTAATAGATGTATATATTGGGCATTCAACTAACTGAGTTTTAGGTTCATATGTATTCTATGAATATGACGATAAATATGCATTAAAGTTTAGATAATATTAGGTGCAGTTAATGCGACGTTAAAATCTATATAAAAGAACAAAGAAGAAAAGAAAATGAATGAACAGTCGCACCCGAGCTGTCGGAATGCTAATATTGATATGTGTTCTGTTAACAAACTTTTAAACATGTGTGCTAAATCGCAGCAACATAGTGGTAATGGAAAGCTATAGTGGTAATGGTATTGGTGTTTGTGCCGTGTTATGTTAGTGCTGACATGACGGCCAATCCCATTCCCACATATTCGATATTATATAGCAACATGCTGTCTACAAAGATACAGCAACTAACAATAACTGAAATGTTTTAGTACCGGAGTCTGGCTTCCTCAAACACCACGAAAATAATCTCAGAATGTACTAATCTCACGGAATCAATAAAATCCTATGCGAGCATTGTAAAATTTAAATCCATTCCTGCCAAAGACCAAACTATTGTTTTTAAATCGATGGACGGTTTCAACATTAAGAAATATCCGAGGTCCCAAGACAATCAGATTTATATCCAGAATTTCAAACGTCAGAATCTGTATCTACCTGGATAAAAAGAAATCGTTACATTCTTAACCACTAAATAAAAAACAATAACAATAAACAATATTGAAATTGAAATAAGACCAATACAGTCAGAACAATGTGGTATTCTGTCCAACGCCTACCTTAAAATTTCTAATGTTGGAAATATATTTAAAAAGAACAACATTCGACTCTGTTCGCGAATAACCCTTTTGAAAGCAGGAATGTCTGATCTTGAGTATTTGTACATCCTAAACTCGAGACGATATTAAAAAGATTATTAAAGGCTTGTTCGTAATATATATTCCTAGAAGATACACCCTATTGAATTTTCATCACAATAAATAAATTAAATTGTTTCTTAAAATCACACTGATTAAGTTAGCTGGGACTGGGATTCATGACCAAAGATTTGCGAGTTGATTTTTCCCAGTCGATTTTCGATTGGCATTTCGATTCATTCGTAGTTATACAATGCTTATTTCAGTGCGGTGCGATGGTTCGGAATTCACCTAAAATTGATTCTACAAAAGCTCATTGTACCAAAAACAGTCGCTAATAATTTCGGCAGTTGACGCGACTCAAAATGATTAACAACGAAGGAACGAACGAAGGAATGAACGAACGAAGGAACGAACGAACGAAGGAACGAAAAAACGATGGAACGAACGAACGAAGGAACGAAAAAACGAAGGAACGAACGAACGAACGAACGAACGAACGAACGAACGAACGAACGAACGAACGAACGAACGAACGAACGAACGAACGAACGAACGAACGAACGAACGAACGAACGAACGAACGAACGAACGAACGAACGAACGAACGAACGAACGAACGAACGAACGAACGAACGAACGAACGAACGAACGAAGGAACGAACGAACGAACGAACGAAGGAACGAAAGAACGAAAGAACGAAGGAACGAACGAACGAAAGAACGAAGGAACGAACGAACGAAGGAACGAACGAACGAAGGAACGAACGAACGAAGGAACGAACGAACGAACGAAGGAACGAACGAACGAAGGAACGAACGAACGAAATTGTTTCTTATACAGGAGGCGTCATGAGAAACGAACGATTTTTAAATAAACATTCCTTCGTTAATTTTTAGCGTAAAATTAATTTATTGTTACGAAATGATACGTTATTACATGCCATTTTAGAATAGAACTCTAATTTTAAACATTAAGCTTCAAATTTTAGAAGAACAGCCCGCCTGTATAAACGGTGGTCCCACCTTGTTGAAATCATTTTGTTTGTTAATCCTTCACCTCTGCAGTTCTGGTTTCAAGAAATTGTTGGTCATATTGATTGAGCCGAGTTTACGGTCGTGGCGATTCCGTTTTTCTCAAAAAAAGTACGAGCCAATATTGCCAAATCCACCAATAGCACACCAAAACCGTCACTTTTGGGTGGTACAACGGTGTTTCATTCACTTCATAGGGATTTTGTGGAGCCCATTACCGGAAGTTCTGTTTATTTACTGAATGTAAAATCTACTTCATCACTCATCATGATGGTCGCGTCCTCGCGTTCTTCGGTAACTTCGAGCATTAGCTCGGCGGAGACTCAATGTTACTGATAATCCTTTTCCTATTTGCTCATTACTCAATTCAGCAGCATGTCGCCAAGCAGAACAAGTTGGACTCCTTATGACGACTTCTTCCACTCTTTTCACGTTCTTCAGTATCCTTGCAGTTGCTACAGGACTAGGTGGTTTCTTCTTCATTACTGTTCCTCTTGTTCGAAAAAATGTGACCCACTTTGAGATGGTATTGCGATTTGCGAATGTCCCCATAACGACCAATATTGAAACGGCAACGAGAGTCGCTGAGTTTCAATAACTGACTCGCCACTTTTTGCGAAACTATCGTATACAAATCTCGATGCTTTAATGTCCATAGCGACATGATAACAAATGAAATAGCATAACCTGACGCGTTATATGCCCTGCCCCACTCAAGCCCCTACCCCCACTACCTGCTTCGTAATATTCATTTGAAAATCGTCCGTTTCCCGCGACGCACCCTGTACAAATAACAGGGACATGTCCTGGAATAATATCCCTGTGGCTAGACTGCGGATTTTTATGCATCTGTAATAAATTTAAAGGTGCAAAATTTCACAGGTCACATATAGTACACAAAAATATACAAGATATTGAACGTGGAATATTTTCTATAATTCTTAGTGAATGAAATAACTTTCTATGTAGATCCCATTTCTTTAATTTTGTTCCCATGAATATCAAATTGTATAAACATCTGCAATTGACTTATAGCAACGAAAACATAACAACGCCTAACCAAGCGCCAGCATTGTTAATAAAAAATCAAACGTCATCGTTAATATATAAAGAAAAGAGAAACACTGTCGACCCATTAGATACAATTGATTTGCCAACTACTAGAGCTAAAACAAAAAGACCACTTTGTTACTTGGAAGCCATATTTACAAACCATATATCAACAAATTTATTCATAACTATAATAAAAAAAAAACATCCGCCACCAAACGCAAACAAGAAAAATTAACCCCTTGAACCATCAAAAGCCTCAATTTAGATCTTGCTGACTCTGCAAAGAATCAAAAGTGTAGACACAAACTTAAGGCCAAATCCCTAAAGCTCAATAGCAAATATAGGCACTACAATAAAATTTAAGCAGATGCCTTAAAACAAAACTTTCCTATTCAGACGTCTATTGTCTAAGTCAAAGAGTACATAATCCACGATGCTCAAAAACTTATCTAAAAGAACGACCTTCAAGATCGCGCTATCTACACAAACTTCATGAGTGTAATTCAGAGATTGCCAAATTCAGTCAAAAGAAACAAAAATGATACCATCAAAAATATATTTACAATTTATTCCTAGCTCGTTAATATGAACAAAAATATACCATTATCTGGGTATTCTCCCATCAAGGAACTATCGGCAATGAAAAAGCAGACACTAACTCTAAAGAAACAATTCTTTCCTCCAAATGGAGCAGAGGTCCCTATCGCTTATTAGGGATTCGTAAACTATGCAGAATTCAATATCAGAGAAGAATGTAAGCGGTTGTGGATCGCATCTGACAGAGTAAGAATCCATAGCACAGTCAAGGATTTTCACCAACAAATCCTGAACTGCAACGTGAACAAGAAAGAGAAAATACTGTCTGTTCTGAGGACACAGGACAGACTAGAATCACGCATAAACACTTACTCAAAAGCGGAACTATCCTGTTACAGCTGTCATACCCCATTCATCTCCGTAACAGTATAGTATCTCCTATACGAATAAGGAAAGTTTAAATTACAAAGGTGTCAACACGAGATTAATCCGGACAGTGCTATGATCATCCACAAACATACAAAAAATACCATCGAATCCCTGACCGACTCAAATCTATACTACAAAATATGAACGCCAAACGCACAAGATCCAGTCGCTAATGGCATGGCTGTTGTGTTGATGCGATGTTAAATCTTTATATAAAATGAAAATCTCAGAATGAGTTTAATTACAGTTCATAGATACTGTTTCATTCTACGCTATGAGGATAGTTTTACCTTTCATAGACTAAGTCGATGATAAATTTCTGAAATAGTCGTTATATATAACGTAATATGATATATTGTGTATTGCTTAAACAGATCTCCAGATTCCATTCCGCACATGTAATACAAAAGAGATTAATAACTATAACCAATAAAATAGAAAGAACATTTTACGTATTATATGTATTTAGCTTCAAAATGCAACATAAAATCATATGTTTCAATCTTATTTGAATTATTATTACATTTTTATAGTCATCATCTAAGAATAATCTTTAAATTTATATTAGTTCACAATCTTGTATATTCTATCGCAATACGTTCTAATATGGTTTAATAAATTAATATTCCAATGCATTTTAATAAGTAATAGTGGAATTTAATATGTCGAGCCGAATGACGATGAAACATATTTCTAGATATTACAACAAATAACGATACGATTTAATAATCTAAATCTTAAAATACATATAGTGGAAAGTATTTAAAATAAATGTGTGTAAAAACACATAAATTGTCAACTATTTAGTATATAAACTACATCCATAATAATTAAGATAATGGAAAATACGAAAAGCAATAATTAACAAGCTCATTTATTCATCGTCTGTTGCGAGCAATTCGTGACAATAAAGCATACTAGAGCGTACTTGTAAGGAATGAATCAATAGAAGCTGATACAACTACATCGAACTGATATTTCATATTTATACCGGTGAATTTTGTGCTGAAAGTTGTACCGTATAGTTTGACGGCACTGAGATAGCTAGAACCGAGATTTGTTAAACAAACTTTCCCACGCAAGATGACGCATGGGAGGAAACAGACGAGCAGCAACGAACTTTTTTATGTCGGAAAGGAGATAACCACTGTAACGTGCAAATGTCTGCACTGGAACAATCTAGATACGCGAGTCGTACCGCCATTCATAAAAGAGACGCTTCAAATCCTCCAAATAGAAAAATGGTAACTTATATATAACTTTTTAATCTTTCTCAGATTGATATTGGATTTTTATAAATTTATTTATATCAAAAATTTGATATTTTGAAATAATTTTTATAAAGTTGATGTTCAATCATAAGTCTTATAGATACACAAATAAATTTTAACCCTTCGAAGCTGTAACAAAATAACAAAGAATTCAGCATTAACGATTTAGAAAATAACTATCTTTTTGTCCAAGATTTCCTGCCCTCTTAATATATCAGCATGTTTAAGCATTTGTTGAAAATATAATAGTAAATGGTGCATTGTTATTTATATAAGTCACCTAACATCTTGTACGATCGATTATAGATTTTCAAGATATAAATAGAAGTACTACGTATTATTACTGCATATTATTGTTTATATAAAATTCGTAAATTCCACAAATTTTTAGTGTCAGATGTTATATCTCTTTTTCTTTATACAATAAACATTTCAATAAATTTGATCAATGTTAGTATTCTTACTCTATTAGATCGAACCCTACGATATAATATTAAATGTAATTTTATAGAATATAATTTACTAAAAATATGCATACTTTGTATTTACGTTATTCTCGCGTGGATACACATGTTGCATAAAACATTTCAATATAAATGTTATCTCATTATTTTATTTGCGTTTTCATTTCATCGTTGTATCCTTAAATCATTTTCATTCACAATATTAACCTTCATAAATGTATTTCCATATTGCATATAATTTCCGCACTTCGATTGATATTTCCAACTGTTTTATAATTTAACGATAAAAATTGGCTCACGAGCGTGTTTCAGATTTCTTGCTCAGTATGTTTATTATGTTTATGCATCTCGTTGAATGCAAGTTTACATTTTACTCATGTTGTGCCGTCATTCACGACGAGTATCGTGAAACATAAACACCACTATACATACTGATATACGAGTTTTACGTTTTATTTTTAGTCAGATCGTTTTAAGCTTATCTCTGCTTGTTAAAGTGTTAACGTTGTTCAATTATATATTCACGAAGCAGCTGAAAACTTTAATGGTCTTCATAGAACTGACGTAATTAAACGTATATACATACATACTTTGTACTTAAATGCAAAGTTTACCCCAATCGTGTTTTATACTTTTTCAAATTACTCTTATAATTCTTTCATTCCCCTAAATCTTACCAATTCGCAAATATCACGGCTATATCAAATTTTCGATTACTTCACATTAAAGTTCTACAAAAAAAGGTCAACTTTTCCTTAAACTACTTTTTAATTTTTATAAAGTGTTAGGAGTATGGAATGTGAAAATTAAAAATTTTTATGCAATTAATTTAATTTTTAAATCATAAAACTAATATTTTAATAGGAAATTTTTGTTTGAGAGTGTATAGGTAATTTTAATTTATGATTAATTTGTATTAAGGAAATATATATAATAGATATAATATATATAATTAAATTATTTTTATTTGTAAATATTACAACTATGAACATGTTTGAATTTAAGCAATATTTTTCAAACGCTATGAAACTTAAGCAATAATTTGATCTCAACCATTAATAATCTACTATAATGATCAATGTAATTGTAAACAATTAATTAACAACGAAAAAATACATGAAACAACAAAATGAAGAAATATTTATTGTTACATAAAACAATAAAATAAAGTTAATTAAAAGAAGCATTTGATTTAATTAATGTCTGTGGATCGTCAAATATTGCGATGTTTTTGGAATTTTAATAAGTGATTATTGTAAAAGTGGTTATCGATTTCAATGGCTCTGCTTATTAACTTGTTACGAATTACCTTTTGGAGTTACGTGTCGCAGCTATCGTATATCTGAGAACATCTATACGCGATATGTATAACGAGTTAAACTCGACTTCAAACTTTGATAATTACGCACATATAGGAAATATTACACTATCGTAATATTTCAACGTAATATTTTGCGATGTACCATTACATTCATTGCTATGTGATTATAAAGACATCATTAAAAACGATAAACAGGAACTATTATGAAATAAATATTTACACGCATAATATTATAATATTTTTGTAATAGAATTTCTAATATTTTGTGCAACAAAATGTATTAATTACTACATAAGTTTTTATTCTGTTTTCGTAATTTTTCTTACGTGTATGGAAACATTGTGAGTTTGATTAATATTTGTTCCTTAGGTACATTATAAAAAATGCTCATTTTTCAACTATGTATACTATAATATAAATAAATGAACGATATTGATACAGAAATATTAACTTTACAATATTTTCTAAAACTACATGACTTAACAATTAATGTATATTTTTTAATTCGGACTATTCTAAAATTTTATTAACTTTTTTCGGTATTAAGCATAATGAACATCTTATAATTATAAACGGATTATTACAAAAATTCAAAATCTTACAATTAAAGAAAGAAGGAGAACATTTTTATGTTTTTAATTTCTAAACGGTTATTTTTAATTCAATAATTATAATCCCAATATAACCACAGCAGTTAATATTTATTATAATATTTTAAAAACTGTCACTTCATCATTTTATATCTTTTTAAACACACCTATTTTTAAGCGTATCCATTTTTCTCATTCAACCAACATTAATTATGACTGATAGGTAGTAATCACTTCAAATTTTTTATTTGATCAATTGATTGTTTAATTCTTATTATTATACGAAATCGCCAAAATAAAATTATTGTTCAATTACTGAAGTAGTCAGTCGACAATTATTAACTTGTAATTTTGAAATTTCATTAAAATTCAATTTGATGTACACAAATGTTTAAGTACTATTTATACTATTATATTATTATATTATTATTTATATTTTATTTATATGTATATTTTTATATATTTATATATTATTATATATTATTTATACTAGTTATACTATTTAAGTATTATGTTAAATACCACACTTATATGATATGTACTGTATGTACACAACTCATGTCTCACTTCGTGTTTACATGTAACACTAGAGTAATAAAAATGCACCGATCATAAGTCAGTTGTAAAGCCTGTTCGTTTCTTATTTATTTGAAAATATTTGAAATGTTAGGGATAATTATGTATTCTTAAATACTAGTTGTGCGAAAGAATTAACAATTAAATGCCTATTTTAATTATCAGTTGGGATCATATATTGTTAATAGCGATTGATAATGAAATACTTCGAGTGCAATCTCCTAACAACGCTGAACATAATATTCTGTGAGTATTCTATAAAATGTATTAATCCTATTATGACCTTCGAATTTGTGTCTCCCAAAAAAATAAAAAACATCACTAGTTTTGAACGTGACTCAAAGACAATAGGATTAATATCTTACAACGAAATTATGCTTTAACTTTAACCAATCTAAATAAAATTATCAACACCAATATAATATTCCACCAAACATGAAACAACAAATGAAAGAAAATATACCAAAATGTACCGACTCAAAGACAAAGATATTCATCAACAGACGATAGAAACAGCTGCGAGGTCTTTGACTCTAATTCTAGTAACGATTCCTATGTCGAAACTGACCTATCTCTCGCTCAAACAATATTATTCTAAATCATCGGGTACCAAGCCGATCTCGCAAGATTTTGGATTAAATTAAGATTAAAGGAGAGTATCAAAGGCGAAAGACGACTCTTCTCGCGGGAGCTGATGATCTCGCGCTTTCGAGCGAATGTATGACACAGTGTGTAGAATGTTGCTCGCACACGGACCTGGCGGGGGAATCAGCTAGCTGGCAGGGGAATAATAACGAGCCGGACGACACGGAGCGAAGTCAGAGAGCGGACGAGGCTTTATAAATCTCGAGGATGTTCGCCGGTGCCGAACCAGTGACACCTCGACTGCGATCGATCGTACTGGTACTGCCGATTCGACGAATTCGCACGATATCCACGTGCTCGTCGCGAACCAATTCGCGAGTGTTCAGTTTCGTCAACATACGGCAGACAAAGTTTTCCAAGAAGCTTAATACATGTTATAGAGTGCTTGAAAAAAGAAATATATAAACCAAGAACGTGCAACAGAGAAAATCTTGTGGATACAACTAGTTTCGATCAGAAGAGTATCAGCGAGGATCGATCTATCTCGAGAAGCTACTTCGTCGTAAACGTAAGTGATCGATTTTGTAGAATATCTTCTTAGAATAAGGAATATTTGATTTTACTTAGAAATTTGCTAGTGTCGTTTAGATGATTTAAAAAAAAAACTTGATTAATGAATGGAGGGCATACGGGAAAAATATGATATATCCCTTTTTGTTAACTTTTTAACTTGTATATCACTTGTGACGACTAAGAAAGAGTATTTTAAATAAGAGATACTTGGAAAAGTGAGTAACTTGATAGATTCGAAGATATGAATCATTGAAAATAGATAACGATAATTTTCAATACGAAAGTAGATAACGAAAGATTTCTATGATTTTTTTAATATGATTGAAATCTATTAGGGCATAGAGTCTCGTTATAAAAATATGTATATTCTATCTTAAAAACTATGATTAGTATTTTTTCAAACTTGAATGTATAAGTGTCTATACTATTATATTGTTGCGTTTATTATTGAATGGAAAATGTGGTTTGAAAAGCTTAATGAAATAGCATTTAAGAAAAGAATCGTTTTACCTACTAAATATTATAGTGTATAATAGTATAGTTCTATATTTCACGATATTTCTTTTATTTTATAAATATCCGCAGTTTATTAATAAATGTTAGTATCGGAGACTGTTCTGTCAGATCATGTTTAATATCTTCTTTCATTAGTTTCATAGTGAATTAAATGTTTTTACTGAAATGTTGGATGTATTATGTAAATTTGTAGAATGAATATCCAGTCATTTTATACGTACTTTCAAACAATCAATATGTTCTATTTAGAATGTACTACATAATGAATTCATATTAAATTACAAAGATATAATAGTTTTAAATGGTCATGGAGAGTGTTTTATTTAGAATTCGACACATAATGAGGTAATATGAAATTAAGAAATAATAACTTTTAATGAAATATATAAATAAAATTTACTTATATTTTATTTATCTTCCATTTATGTTTTAGTATACTTCGCACTGATTAGAGTTTATACTTAAAATATCATAGATCCTTAAGAAGTATTGATTGTACTATGAAATTTTGCGCGTAGAATATTTTACAAACATACTAGAGATATCAAGTCATTGAGTATCAAAGTCTTAAGCTTAGAGCTAAGAGTATCGATATAAGTTAGAAATAAACAAAAATAATCAATTGTATCTAATGTACGGTTACGTACATTTCATAGTGTGTATATGATATTTCGTTTACAAAAAAAAAAAAAAAGAATAATGCCAGGAAATCACATAATTCGTGAAAGATGATGCAACATTCACGAGATAGTAGTAGTCAGTAGATATATCAGTAAGTATTTACTTAGAAGGTTGTTTGTAGTTTCATTAATGGTTCCATTCATCTATCGTTTTATTGAATAGAAATGATAGTATACTATCGTGTATTTATCGATAAGTAGAGAACATTTCATAGATATAAGTACTTCTTTCATTTATTTTTGTTCGATATCATTTTACACAGATTAATATTAGATTAATTAAATAATCCGCAATTATTATATTTACCAATAAGTATAATTATTCGCAAGTTTTTGAACTTTAAAGGAAAATAGATATTTTCCTGCGTTTTATTTCAAATAATTATCTATTGTTCTTAAGTGATTGTCTTTGAAATATGACGAAAATATACATAAGAGGAATACATATCAGGGACATAGAGTTAAGTTACACACATGAAAGATAATTTACTGGGGTGATTATATTTGAAAATATTTAATATGTCTATCATACATTCTTTGTATATATCAAGATAATTATATTAAAATTATAAATATAGGCTAATGAATAATAGTTGTAATTGTAATTTGGAAATCTTCTTTTTATGTTATTTTGTATTCTGGTAAAAAATTCTCTTTCTAAATTATTTCATTAAAACGTGCTCTTTTCACACATATGTACATATATAAAATCCTTATCTTTAAAATAGTACAATCCTATTTTGTTGAAAATTTTCTTGCAAAACAATTCTAAAAGGAGTTAATGAAATCTGTTAGTAACTCTATTATGTCATTCATTACTTCTGCAATCTTACTTAAGTGATAAAAAATTAACCGTTGAATATAAAATATTCATTAATGTCAGTATCAATCATCCATATGTAAATGAGATCTTTTCCGGTTAGTTAGTGTCCATAGCTTCCATAATTTCTATAACTTTAAAATAGTAGTTTCAAAGTTTTCAAGGAAACATAAATGATTTATTTATATATAACTACTCTTCGTTTCTAAGTTCTTGATTATAGAGTTAATGATACTTGGAAAAACTATATTAAATGCTTGTGTCATTTTGAGAAATTTGTGTTATGTATCGTGAAATTCAAGACTTAAATTGCTTGGTATTTCAAATATTATTTCAGTATGTCATCGGCGAAATAAATTTAAAAAAGTAATAACAATACAGGCATGGACATTTTCCCTAGTTATATACTGTTTTATTTTTTCAAATTTATTTTTAAACTTTTTCAAAGAACGCCTTCATAATAGAATAGTGCATGGATTATTTTGTATGAATTAAGACGATATATAACTCGCAAAAGTATTGAAAAGGAATGTTATTGATAATTTTCGTGACTTCATCTATTACAGCACATTTAAATGAATATAAACAATTTTGTTTTTTAAAAAGAAATATACGTGGGATTGTAGTGCATCGTCTTGTAGTTACTGTACGGGAACGTAACTTTCTTTTAAGCTAAGCTACAAAGAAAGATACATAAAAACAGAGCTAACTCCTAAATTAATTGACAATAGCAATTTTTTGTATGAATTTTGTAGTATATTGTTTCAATTCATATAAAAAAGTTTATACAAAATCAATTAAGTAATATTCGTTATTAATTACTTAAATAATTTAAGAAATTCTTGATCTAAATTATATAACATATTTTCAATTTATTACGAAATATGGAATGATTACAATTAATTTAAGGAAGTTGGGTCAATCTAAAAGGAAACATATAATTAAATATCAGTTGTTCGACTGCTGTTAAGAATCATTAATGGCATTTCAGTCTAACGACATACTGCTTAATTATTACCTCTTTTTGTGTCAGAAGAGCGATATGAGTCACCTAATTAGAACGCATCATATTTTTTGTTAGGTAAAAGAATTATACCAAACTTTACTCTGTCGTCATTATAATCAGAATAATTATGATATATTTGCGAAGTGTACTTGTATAGTTTTCTCAGTGAAATGACTTTTTTTTTTAATTAAAATTTCTTATATTTTGCGTGTGGAAAATAACATAATAAAATAATAAACGTGGAGTTCAATTTTTCTAATATTTTAAAAAAACATTTATATTTATTTTATAATTTATATGTAAAATATAAGTATATAAATCATAATTCACATTCAAAATATTAAAAAAATTAAAGAAAAAAAGTTAGACATGTATAAATAGCATTTGACATAGTAAAATATGCAATAATATACATTCTTATCAATAAGTCACAGAAATTCCCGTCTAATTAAAATTAGCAAGTCTCGCTAATTTGAAATCTTAAACTGTAATTAAATCTTTAGAATATGGTATAATTTAATTTTTCTAACAATAGACCTGGTTAATCAGAATCAATTTCACTTGGTAATTGCAATACTCATTTATGCTTATTTTAGGTGTATTAACTGTAAATAAATGTACTATGACTTATACTCCTCATGTGTCACTAATAAAGTATACAAGAAAAATGACTCGTACTTGTATTACGTGATCGCAATGCTTATACATCTCAAATATAATACGTGTTTCGTTAACATACAGCAGTATATGAAACAGGAAAGAAAGAATATTCTTAAATAAAATATGGTTTCATTGTAAAGAAAAATATCTGAGTCTGCATGTGTAATATGTAATTAAGTTTTCCTTCTATAATATTTTTGTATTTTTAAACAAGTTAAGTAGACAATTTGGGCAGCTAAAAGCCAAATTAAAATAAACGCGAATTAATTCTGTGTGTACTCGATTTTATTAAAAGTACATAATGAAATTATTTTACTAATCATGTACACTAATTTGAACGTAAATTAAAAATCATAAAATTTTGGAAACTATAATAGATTTCAGAATGCAAAAATAAATCTTTTTGAAAATTATTTGTTAGTAATAATATAGGTAATGATGATTCGACCAACCATAAATATATTAAATAATAAAAATATCCCAAATATATATACAGCGTAATACAAAAATTCACAAAATACAGGACAGAAATAAATTTTCTTTAAATCGAAAATCTTCTCTCAGGAATTCTCTAAAAATATTTATTCAATTTTTAAGTCCTTGATTTATTTCGTTTCTATTTCTACTAAATTGAAGAAAAGGTACTTGATTTAAGAGAGAAAACAAATGATACTTGCCAATTTCGGAAACACCTAGAATTCTTGGTGCGTACATTTTAACGAAGAATACCATTTCACCACAAACATTCTTTCGGATCATGCTGAAAGCGTTGGAATTGCAGAGAACGAGCTTCGAGAGAGGATTTTAATCGGAGGTGACTGATTGCTGGCAGCTGCTGTTAATCAACATTTTATTCCTACCGATTAGGTTTCCCATTATTTTAGGGTGCAACAGTAAAATGACCTCTCAAATATCTTGAATTTATCTTGGAGTTTTATTCAAAACATATTGAATTTTATTTAATCTGTATTATTATAATATAATTCATTTAATTCTCTTGTATTCGATTTTGTCTGGTTGAGATTAATGTGAAAAAGTTTTGCGATTTACATATATGTGGGATTTTCCGACATATCCCTGATTGAATTGGATTGAATAATTCCCTGATTGAACAGGATTAAATAATCGATGTTGGAATTCTTTCAAGAAGCTTTGTTTTCGAGAAAAATAAATTAAAAAATTTTGTTATATGCATGTACTAGAATGATTCTTTATTAAACGTATAAACTATTTTCTTGAAAATAAAGCCTTAAACGGAAAAATTTTATTGTACATTTTCGATTTATTTTCACGTATACAATTGTCTCGTGTCGATTACTTAGATTTGTCCAGTTTGGAATTATCCATGTTCAACTATACTTGATAGGTTTTCAACCTCGACTTTCTCGAAAGCTAAGCCAAGAATGAAGAAATTTCATTCTATATATTTCTCTTATTTTTCCACAAGGAATTATATCATGCCCCTTTTTACATGTTATTCGGCTAGATCCTGTATATGTATATATATGACCATTCAAAATCAACATGCTGCCGACATTAACGTTACCCGATGTGCACCGCGAGGTCACATGAAGATGTTTCTCATAATGCTACTACTGAATGGAGCATCTGCTTCTTTATTATTCTCCGACGCAATAAATGACTCAAAATAAGATTTTTCTCTTCCCCCCCCCCACTGTCAAATCAATTTGCTAATTTATTATATGAGGGAGATCTCTCCATCCTATTCACGTAAGATATTATGGTTGCATTGTAAATTTTCAGTAGCACCCATTGGCAAGATTCTAGAGCTAACTGCACTGCTAGCAGTTCTTTATAGTTTACGTGACATCTTCTCTGTTTCTCGTTCCAAAAGTCGGAGATGTTATTGGAACCATCTGTTGCTCTCCAACTCGTGCTTCACACGTCCCCATAAATTTCCCTTTTACAGTCAGCTGTTCTGATACCCTTCTGCGCTACTGGCAACCTACTAACCCATCAAGCTAGGTCAGATAGAATAACTCTACAGGAATCTTTTTCTTATGGTCGAAGTTATTTGCTCTTAATGCTGGAATATTTTCCTTCTCTAGAAATCCGACGTATCATTAAACTATTATTTGTGCAAATTCTTAGGTTGACCGCGTCTTTTTAACCAAGAATAATCCTAAGTCGGTTTTAAATTTTTTCTATTTGCCTCCAGGTAGTTCGATACTGGTAATTAGATCTAAAAATTTACACCTATCGGTTGAAATTATACTACTTTTTTTTTCATTAATCAGGAAGTCTAAAGACTGCAGCAATTCTGTCGTCCTTGCGATATTCGTTTTACACGCCTCGTAACTGTCTAAGTAGACAATTGAACAGATTTTAGTACTTTTATAAAAATAGATGGACTTAACTTTAGACCGAAGGGTAGGCATGTGAATGGGGAAAATTTCCTAGTCATTACATATTGCAAGATAATGCAAGATATTGCAAGATAATTACTTTTTCTAACAGTCGTATACCCTCCATTTCAAAATGATCGGCTCGGATGAAGTTATTCAATTTCTTTAGATTTAGAATAAAAAGAAACAAACCATCTGGCTTTTGGCGTAGGAAGTAGCTGGGTAAGAACTGATGTTTTGCTCGCTCTGCATAGTTCTATTACTCCTTTCATTAAAAGCGAATTAATAGTTTGTTGAAATGTTTCGTGGTCTAACTGACCTAGTGTACCTTGGAATATCTTTTTCTGGATAACCTCTATCTCAAACCTTACCTTATATCCCTAAACACAATTTAAAACAGTTATATGACATTATTTCCTGCCAATGGTTTACCAGCTTTTGTACTTGTTGTTATTTCTATACTCAGAGGTAGGATCACAATAGTTATTATTTTATTGAATGGATAAATCTATCACACCGTTGTGAGCCAAAAAAACCTTTATTGCACGCGCTTACAAAAACTAGGGATAAAAATAAAAAAGCATCTTAAGCCAATCGATTAAATCTATCGATTGCAAGTAGGATTATCTTCTAGTTACTATTTCTTCTAACTAACGCATCTGCATATGGATGGCGAGCACGTATTCACGTTGTCATTTTCAACAGTACTTATATTTAATTTTGCATCCATCCTGATTTCTTTCGTTGCAGCTCTGGTATGGGGACATTTGATTTGTCAACTGAGTTTGATATTTGTTTCTGAATAACAATCTTGGTCTTGATTGAGATCGATGACGTGGGTCGTCCTGTGAGGGGTTCGCTTGATTGGGGAACAGTCTCCCTCACCGCAGCCTCATTGAATTTAAATCTTGTCTTGATGTCAGAGGTATCAGAAGCTTATTAGTGCTCGACTTCTTTATAGAGTTAGGTCATTGTCTTTTTCTATCGATGCTTTCTACTTCTCTTATTTTGTCTGATAGATTTTTTCTGAATAGAATTTACCTACTCCTGCTGTAATTAATGTGATTCTGGACTTCGTCTGCCTATAAATTATGTCCGCGACTAACTTTCAGCGCCGCTTAACTTCCCAATTAGAAACATTGTGTATGCTTCCTCTCTTTTCGATTAAGGCAGACATGGCTCAGTCAATAGTAGTCATGACTGATGCTGTAATTGTTGTCTCTTGTTCAACTTCAAGGAGATCAATGGGTTAACTTTCAATACTTCTAACCTCGCCAGACGTGGGTATTTCTCCGATAGAACCGGATTCCGTTTTGGCACCAGTATTTCCATCTATTGTGGATAGGGGCTGCCGTTTTTTATTAAATGTATTTGAGGCTAAAGGGCTTTTTCTTAGAATTTCTTCGAGCTCAGTGCCCAACGGTTCTTCTTTCGCGGTGTACCCATTGACGTTTTCGTTGTTTTGTACATTTTCCTTGTCATCTATAACACAGATATTCTTTTGTTTGAGACCTCAATATACGTCATGCGAGCGTATACTGTTCTGTATTATTATATTTTATGTGGTAATCTATCTCTTAACGAAGAGGGCAGAAAAACCCCAAATTCTCTCTAGCCTGTACAGGTACGTAGGATACCGTTCTTTCTTCTTCTTTTTTGTACTCTTTTTGTGTACATACCAAATGTCACGCGAGTGCCTGTGTGGTCGTCAATGCAGACAGGGGAGCTCTGTACTGTTCTGTACGCAGGTCATGCGAGCGTTCGTGTAGAATTCTCCTTAAGAGGGAGGAGGTGGGCACTCAACGCTGCTCGAGAATCGGAACACGTCTTCCGGTCTTTTCTTTTTTTCGATGAATGCTATAAAGAATGTTCAGAATTTCGTAATACTTTCTTTGAGATTTTTTATTCGCACTATGTCGATTTTCCCTTCTTCAACCTCGCTGCCCTCTACATCGTAATCTTCAGCTGATTTGCTATCGTTAGTGGCGTCATGATCTGTATCCGACCTGTTACTTCGCTATTTGATCTGTCGAATATCCATCTATTCCTGCCACTTTTTTAACTTTTTCCTCAGGATCTCTACCTCCACACTTTTTGTTTCTGTTTAGCCGTAACTAAAAAGCTTTCGCATACAGGAAGGGAAACAGGAATATCGTATTGACTCCAAGCACAACGAAAGAATATGAAACAGATGCGTAACATCTACTCAAGCCATATCAAATATATATACAGGGTGGTTGGTAACTGGCGGTACAAGCGGAAAGGGGGTGATTCTACGCGAAAAAAGAAGTCGAAAATATAGAATAAAAATTTTTCGTTCGAGGCTTTGTTTTCGAGAAAATCGACTTTGAATTTTCGCTCGATACGCGTGCACTTTATCACGTCTCGTTCTCACTGACGGATCTCACTGTAGATTTTTAAAAAAATTAAAAAAAAAATTTTTCAAATACGCGTGTACTAATATTTTCGAAATATTTTTCAGTACGCGTGTACTTTATCACGTCTCGTTATAACGGATCTCACTGTAGATCGTTGTCTCGATGGAAAAATTAAAAAAAAATTTTTATTCTATATTTTCGACTTTTTTTTTTTTTTATTCTATATTTTCGACTTCTTTTTTCGCGTAGAATAACCCCCTTTCCGCTTGTATCACCAGTTACCAACCACCCTGTATATGTACTACAATGGTTGCGGCTAACTTATTCATGCGTTGCCAATATTGGACCGGACAGTTAAGATTGTCGTTAAGATCGTTTGACTCTTGATTTTCGACTAACCATTTGTTCTGATTTGGAGATATATTTATGGTGTTGGTGAAGGTTTTTGTAGTTTTGGCATTGATCGTAACAATATCATTCTTTATATTGAGTGAATGCAAATTGCACAAAGGATCCGTTTGGCCACAATACGCGCGAAGTGTGGAGTTCGTAAATGTAGGAACATCTGCTTCGTTGGACAGTATTCCTATACGCCTCTTTGTTCACCACATTAAAATTTGTAAAAGATATTGGATTTGGAAAGTTTGTAGCACTTTAACATTTAATGTATTAGAAAAATTCGAAAGGAATTATTTACTGGAAATTCTTGTTAAAGTCTTCTGTGCAATTACGAAACGTTCAATTTGAAGAAAATACTGCTCATAGTTGGTTATCGAGCTTCACATGTCGACGAAGAGGAGACACATAATGTTCGTCTAAACTATTTCATCCATCTATTTCATTGAACATATTTCATTGGACATGATTCCATTATCACTTAATCTGATTCTTACCAAAGTTTTTTAATGACAACAAATTGAACACGTGAAAAATCTCCAAAATACTTAGAAGAATTAATTATTTTATAAAACGAAGCATTAACAGAAAAAATATTAATGAAGTAACTCAGAAATAACAAAAATGCACTGAAGAGGGAGATACATAAAAATTATTCAACAGTTCTATAAAAGTAATGCCTTTAGATTTCTTTTAAATCCAGCTATAAATTTTCCAAACATCCCAATCTTCACTTCATTTATTGAATTACAAACCAATTTTCACACATATTCCACACGTGAGCCAGCAGTCTCCCTTGAACCTCCCCAGCGATAACACTTCTGGCGTTGCATCACGTTTATTAAAAATACGATACGCGAATCATAGTCAACAATACCTTTGTAAGAAAGTACCTTTTCCTTCTTTCCTTCCCCAAAACTAATTTTTCAATCAATACATTCATGATCGGTCTCCAAACTCGTTAAAATTTCAATCTCTGGCCAAGCCATGGCAGTCGTGCCTACTGTACTTACTGCTAACTACAGCAGTAGTTAACTACAATTGCTAACTACATTTGTAGTGCTAACTACAATTGCTAACTACACTTTTCATAACGTTTAACATAATAAACGTAATATATTCATAAGAGACTTATAAAAATGTTCGGATTTATTGTATGTCTCAAATTATTATTTTGATTTTTGAAATATATAAATTTTAATAATGCGCCAATTTTATGACCTCAATATGTCTTTTCCACCAATCTGTTGTAATTCGCTATACATGCAGTTAAACTATGAAGAACAGATTGCGTTGTAGGCGAACGGTTGCCACGAGTCTCATGGCGTCTGTTCGTTCCCAAAAGATTTGCAGCATGCAGGACAGGATTACGAGTGGAGAAAGCCCGGCACGAACGTGGCTGCCGTCGCATCGATCGTGGCAAATTGGATTGCCGCTAAAACGCTGGGGCTATCTTACGGTTTACGGGATATAGTGTTTAGTGCCACTGGGAGCGGTACAAAGTTCGGTAACGAGAGTGAATTTTGACGTTCCAACGGCCCGGCGTGCATCTTCTCCGTCAGCGGAGGGAACTTAATTATTAGCCACGGAATATGGCACCGGTCGTTTATCGTGATTAACGAAAGTCATCGTGGCCTAACGAGACCACGGGAGACCTTGAATCACGTGTGCGTGAGTCAGTTGTGCTTACTGAACCGAATCAATTGTGAGTACCATTATGATATATAATTTGTGGTAGAAATATAGCGAAATTGTGAAGTATGCAAGGTGTTACATAATTAATTCTTTCCGGCATGGTCGGAATATTATTCGAAATAAAAAATGGTATGCGAGCAGTTTCAAGAAGTTGGAATCAAACTTGAGGAGTATGCAGTACTCACCAAAGCAAATAAATATGTCTTGATAAATATGGATGCAGATATCACTAGTTTCGGAGTTATAGGAGACGTTTTCATAAGAAAGGTATTGCATGTATACTTAATACCTCTGTTTACAAAATATGTACGATGATTTCTATTAATTTTAGAACATACTTCGATATGTTTGTTCATAGAACTATCATCTATAAAAATAAATTGAGGAATAAATTTACATGTACGCGAACGCCAAAATACTACATAAAATGATAAAACCTGATTAAACACCTGATTAAACTGATATTTTGTGTTCATCATTCAGAAAATAGTATTTGGGACGATACGAGAATAAGTGGAATACATAATTACTCTGCTTGCTCGCTCACCGTAACTTGATTCGCTACAATTTTATTTGTAGATATAAAACTTTCGACCAATATATTTACGTGATTATTCTTATTGTTCTTGGATCTATCAGAAGTAGTCAACTATTATAGATCCACGCTCTTCCCAAATGCTTCTTTCAAAACGACAGAACAGTGCATATGTTTTTCAAAATGACTACTTCATGTCTTTATATCTATACGTAAATAACCGTCTTCCATTGACTTCATATACTAATCATGAGTATCAACAAACTCATTGGTATGTTAACAGCAGCTTTATTGACGTTTTTATTTATTATCTATTTGCTAATAATTGACCTATGTGTATCAAAATTTTTATTTATGGACTTCTTTGACTTCATATAATATATTATCTTGCGTGAGAGCTTAACTAATTAATTAATTAGCAAGCACTTCGGCCCATCACATCTCAATAATGAAGCTGAGCTAATTTAGTGTTTATATAACATTTTATCTTCAAAATAATCACTCAAATTTGCAAAGTTTGTTAGCATCGTTGTAGAATATCCTCGTAGAATAGTAGATATGTGGTATAGAATGGAGGAACCGATTCATCACCCAGGGTCGCGTGTAACATTGAGGATTAATTCTTATGAAAGTTCACCCTAGAGCACAAACTATGCTAGAGTACAAACTATCCAATATTCCTCCAGTATAAAAATTTGTTTCTAAAATTTATAACTTTTTTCAGAGTCGTATATATTTGTGACAATATACAATATTGCACATTATCTATTTAATAATTGGTTAAGTTTACAATTACTTTTTTCCGCAGTTTAAATCTTTTCATAGTGACATTTTTGTTTTTCTTGAAGATATTATACAAGAGAGTGGAATTTGATTGAACAGCGAGTACACTTAATATAGATTTAAAATTATTATTTTTGCTAGTAGTATAAATGATTAATTTTTCTATATTATCATATGATCAATTTTATAGAATTAATTTTATGTTTACACTGCATGAGTATAATTTAGAATTTCAGAAATACTTTATTGTAATATTGGTAATACTATATACACTATAATTAATGCAATTATTTTTTGGTAACATTTCATGACAGTAAGATTACGATCGAACTACAGGATGGATGAGTACATAAATCGGTCGAGCATTTAATTTTTATGCGCATTCAATAGGTAGCAAGGCCGTATAATGTCAGGCGACTATTCGCCTTATAAATGATCATTAAAATCGTCGTGACACGGATCGGAATTTATATCACCGGAACACTAATGCAATTAATCAATTCATTATACATACCGATCAAGCTTTGAGCAATTGATATCGCATATTACAATTCATAAAACATGACTCTGATAAAAATTCACATAGATAATCAATTCTACCAAATGTCTAAATCGGACAAATTGTGAATGTAAATAACTAAATAAAAAAAAACCATAGATAATTATGTTCTTAGTGCTATTAAATTCATTCATTACATTCATCTATCATCACTGCGAAAAAGAACAAATTTCTTTGGCAAAGACATAATTGACTAATAATTAAAGTAAATTGTGTGAAATTCATTTAGTGTATTCATTGTTAACCAAACTTCTCATGAAATTCTAAATGTTATGTATTATTTTATCGATACGCACAGAAGCATAGATGTGATCAAACAAAACCATAAATACTATGTGTAAATAATAAATTTTCTACTAATAATTGGATCAATTCTGTCTCATGCAGTTATTTCACGTTTGTTACTTTCTAACAAATTACCATTCAATCAATTTATTATATATGAACGATTTTACTTTTTATGTAAATTTAGTTATTATAGAAGTAAAAATCCATTTCAGTCTGCTTTTCTTTTTGTCGTTATCAGCTTAAATATTCCAAGTCCGTGGCAATACTAATCTAACTTTTATTGAACACGTTACGTCTAGAGGTGGCGTGAACTGTTACTTGTGAATCACGAGTGATTCGATCATGTTCGTTCCCAATTACCGTGATTTTTCACAGTAATTTCTGATTTTACTTGATCGCTTCTGATTGGAGGGCGTAACTTTTCTGCACACATCACATAATCTGTATATTTTACATTAATAATGTCAAAGGAATATTACGAATTTGAAATCGGGGGATAAGAATTAATATTTTACTCTTTAAGATGCTGACATAAGATAAAGAAAAGAAAATTGAATTATTTTTCATTTGCAGCATCGAATAAATTTACGTTATATGAAGAAAACGTTATATCCAAGTATTTTTATGTGAGCTATATTGAAGTATTCTATAAGGAATAATTCAATCGAGATTGAGAATTACAATCATAATGGGCAAATTTACTAAAGATAAACAAAACACAATCGCGGTCGTGAATGAAGTTGATCACGACTGTGACTATGACTTTGCGATCACTGTGATAAATCACTGCTAATTATTTTTTGCAATTGTGCCATTCTATTCTCAAAACATTTTCGCACAGAGTAAAACAGGAAAGAATAGTTATTTATATGCGTGATTTTTCGTTATAATTTTCTTCAAAAAATTTTCTTAAAATATTGAAGGTTTCGTGTATAGCAATAGGAACAGAATTCGGGCGTAAAACTCAAAGAAGATTCGTAGCAAGTTCGTTATTATGCATTTCTACCCAAATAATATCTATGGAAATTCTGCAAAACAAACATTTGATAGAATGTTTTGAAATATTTCTACGTCTAGAAACAAAAAATTTATTTGACTTCGTAATTCTCGGATACAAAGTCAATGACGTAAAATGCGGTGTTGTTAGAAGTTATTTCGACCAACAGAATGTAATTAATTGGCCAAAAATGTTCGTGCAGATAGGTAGCTGTTGTAACATCAATCCACATCAGAGACCAGACCACACACCACGGGCGAGATGGTAGCCAGATGTCTACGCATCCTTAGCGCGTAGCCTCAATAGTCTTAATAGTCATCATGGATCTTGGCATTTTTCATAGATAAGGTCCTTCAGACAAAACAAGTATCTTTTTTTTTAAATGCCCCTTTTACATTTATTGTTTACTACGGGTTGACACGGGAAAATTAATTTTTCTCGCGTTCGGTATCTTCCGTTAGCAACTTTCTCTCGAGGGCTGTTAAAACCCTTCCTGGTCCACGAACCTTCTTATTATCACTTTACTAACCAACAAATCCGATGGTCTCGTGTCTTTAGACACACTCACCCCTAGCTTTCCTCAGATACAGTGTCGTCACTAAAACTCACTTATTCTCGATCATTAGAATAGTCAACATATCTTTACCGGTTTCTATCCTTAGACCAGTCGCGTGCTGATTGATCAGTGCATACTCAATTGTGAATATTAAGTGAAAAATAAACTTTCATAAAAAACAAAGTTAATAATTGTGTTACGGCTCAGCTATCTTATTTTCATTATATAACCCTCAAGTTTACGCGACACTGTCATGAGAATTGCGAGTTGTCGGAAAAGACAGATTTTCTACTGTCACTACATACGTTTTTCGAACAAAATTTTGGAAAATTTATTGTAACCACTTCTCTATTAAATACTATTTTCATCATTCGCGTATAAACATATACATATTAACCTGCTTTGTGCAGATAGACACTTAACGCACGTATTGTAAAAATGATAGTTTAAAATATTAAATTTTTAACAATACCATTGCTTTTAAGTGAACGATCATTGAAGGGCATAGCACACCATTACGTTGAAAAGCTCACGAGTAGAAGAGTCCGACAAAGATGGTCATGACTACCGCAAATGTCCCATTCAGAAAATATAGATAATTTCGCCACTAATATTCAAGAGAGGTTATGTCGCGCACAGATGAAGGATACATTTGTGTGACAATTGTCGATCATAAATACTACAATGCTTCATGGTGTTAAATATCGTCGGTTTTCGTAACGATTGGTGTTATTATAACATTCGTGTCGTATTGTTAAGAACTACGTTACCAGATTGAGTTAGATTGAGGTTAGATTTCGGCTGCTGTGCCACATCGCGCCGTTTCGCTACCGAACGGCAGCCTACACCTGCATCATACCGGCTGTACACATTTCCACCTATATTTCTTAAATGAGACGATTACGGTAGTCGTGATCATTCTTATTGCACTTCTCTATTTATAAGCTTTCCAACGGTGTACCATACTCACCAGTGGTCGTTGGCCTAAACACTGTACTGTTTAAAATCTACTGAATATATTACATTTTTTTTTTTTTGAAAAAACATAGTTGGCGATCAATTGTATATTATGAATCCGGCCACATGCCTTTTGAAACACATATGTGCAAAGGGACTATGTCAAGAACTGTGGCAATTTAGCGCCGCACAGCTGGCCTGGTTGAGCTTGGTTTGGCTTAGCCTTATTGGGTCTCCGTTTTCGTCTTTTGTTTATTCCTGCGATGTTCTGCTTTCTTATCTCGAGTTCATAAAGAACTCGACACGAGGCAGGAAGTGCGTGTATGTGTATAAAAATTCTCTTCAGTAATTTACAATCCCTTGTATGATTCTATTAAATTTGCTTATAATATTTAAAAATGAAAAATTTTAATGTTATTATTAGATGGCTACATATTATGTATGTATATGTAACATAAACAGAATCAGTCACGTAAGCTTATATAGTATAGTATAGCAGTTATAAACTGTTTTCATCGAATCAGTTAGAGGTATTAGCTGCTTTTTCTTTCTTTAAATTAAATAGATCGATTACTAAACAGTTTTAATCAATTTGAGACAAGTTTCTCCTAACACAAACATAAAAATACTCAGCTCGTTTCTTTTAATAGAATGATAATAATCTTTTATTTTATTAACCTATAGTATTATAGTGACCTTATTTTATTTCGTGGAATATGCGTTATTGTCGAACGTCGAACTACTAATATTTATTAGAAAAATTGCTTTTATTTTGGAGAAGTTAGCAAGAATTATTTTATTGAGTATTCAAAATGTGGTACAATGTTGAATATGTGGTATGATAACATTTCTGTTTTCAAAAATTTTCTAATTGATATTTGACTTTTTCAATCGAATTCAAAAGGTCTAATTTCTTCAACCATAAAAACTCATCATTTAGACTTACATTACATTCATACCAAATGCGAAACATGTTCTTTCTGATCAATATGTGTGAAAGGCTTTTATAAAATGTTTAAATACATAAGGAAAAAATGTTCACTATTTAGTAAAATGATTTTTAATGCGAGATACATACTTATATGTATTTGTGAAAGATTTTTAATAAATGGTTAGGTTACAAGATTTAATAAAACGATTCTTAACACAGAACGGATCCTTTTTTAATATTTATACCTTATTCTGTCAGACCAAGAAGAAATACAATGTTACTTAATGTATAGAAGGAAACCAGTGATTATGACTTTAACAATTAAATTCTCGATTTTATGTCACGATTCACGATGCTTATGAATCATCTCTGAGGATTTTCTCGAAACAGACATGATTCTTACTAATCTTCTAGTTGATATGCGTGACTATCCGGTATTATGGGACGTCTCGTTTACCGAGCAAGTTGTGCCGTACGAGGTCATTACACGAATCGATGATTCGGCCAACGTAAGACCATAAATTTTGCTGGATAATATTGATTCCTGCCGCGTAATATGTAGCTGACATGCGTGCATACGCTTGCCACACTATTTCTACGAATATCGTAGACGAATGCGTAAACGTTACTGTGTACATCGAAATGTCTGAAATGTAGTACAATGTATAATATACATCCCGCGAAAAATCAATCAGTTTTTTATCACTACACTTGTCTACAGGTGGTAATCACGAACAATGAACCGAAACGCGGAATCATGCAGCGAATGGTCGACAAATACAAATTTTCCAGCCGATTTGTATTATCGACGATGATTTCCGTAATAGGGATGAAATCCAACGATTGCAAGAATTACGAAGGGGATGATAAAATAAAATTTTTCAAACGCAGATGGAAGATAATGATCTTTCGGGTGTATTTGTTTAATTATGTCCTCCATTGTGTTTGTAAAAACCTATGTCAATCGTATAATAATCAGAAATTGTGTAAATGTTTGATAAATTTAGTCAAGAATTCAGTCACATGTTCTAAGATACGTACGTTGACTCATAAAAGTATTTTAACATTTATAGAAAGTTTTGAGAAAAATTTTGAGCCGTTATCGCGTTTTCCTCTTCAGACAAAATATTTTTCTTCTTTGACATTTTTGTCTATCATAAAAAATAAACCAGATATTTAAAATGCTCAAGTTTGGTAGGACATACTGTATATTCTTCTCTCTAGAAATTACAATTGTTTACAAACAATTACAAATTAGAATATGTACAATTACATATTTTCTTATCCTTTCTTAATTTCCACAGAACTAATAATGAGAGTTATAAAATTTTAATGAAACAATATAGATGATAATAGAGGCGATTAAGGAGTAGAAAAAATTGTATACAACTTATCAACTCCTTGTATACATCCTTTTAAACATCATATTTTAGACAAATATATAACCAGTAGACTGCGGTTCTTTGTACATTTATGGAAAATTTAAAGATGCAAAAACTTGCACGTAATATAAGAGAATTCTGAACGCTCAAACGAACTTACCTTAAGTGAAATTCGATCGCAATTATATGAAGATACCTCGTTCGAAGAGATTATAATTACCAATGTAGTACTCCTTCCGTCCGCCAGATATTACAACGTTCAAAGTAAACGAAAGTGAATATCGCATCACTTGATCGTTCACGTCTTGTGGGTTTCTCATATTTAGGAAAGTAGATAATTAAAATCGTTCAACAAAAGAAGGTTGGACCCATTTGGAATATCAAATTATATTCATATGATTTTTACGGTGAGATTGTAATTTCTTCGAATGAGGTTTTTTTATGTAACTCCGATTGAACCTGACTTAAGATAAGTTCATTTGATCATTCAATCCGCCTTATTCTCGAGATTACCAATGTAGTTACTTAGAGAAGCAGCAATTTTTAAGGCCAATTCTGCTATTAATAATTCTTTAAAATTTATGTGAAAATTTCTTTGTATAGTATCCCAGAAGGCGTATATTTGATCTATACTGTTTATAGACCCCAGTCTACATTTGACGTATCCGTATAAGTTACATTACAAAATTTGCAGTTTTAATGGTATTAATCTTTACCGGTAATTTGTGTATCCATTCAACACTGAATCAGGGATATTCATCCTCGTATTATAATCATACAAACTGAATAATAGCGTTAATACTTTTTCTCTTTCTAACGATCTTGCTTATAGCAACTCTACTGCTGGATATGCTGCAATTAGTTTCCTTATTAAATGTGTAATGTCTTTTATCACGTAAGATTTTTTCAAAGTAAATAACTTTACAAGTCTTTCCAACTTTTGTTTTTTATCCATAGGTGACTCAACTATATTGTACAGAATCCAAAATAAATCCAAGAAATTTATATCTAGCCGATGGGATTAAACTAATCTTTCATATATTGGTCAGAGACCCCAAAGATCTTAACAATTTCATAGTGTGTTTCCAACACTATTTTTACAACTGAAATAATTTATACCTATACACGAGCTGTCATGTAAATAAACTACCGAAGTCAGGCTATTCGTTCTCAAATAATTGACAACTGCCTTTAACAATTTTGTGAAAACAAATAGACTCACATTTAGCCAAATTGCAAACGAATAAATTGAAAAATTTATCCAAAAATTCAAATCTCAAATATCTATAACTTTTTTCGTGAAGGGGAAATAGATGTAACATGCATCCTCCAAAACAATCGTGTACATAAAACAACCAGGAACACTCTTAAACTCTATTACATAGCAGCTCATTAAATTTTTTCGACAGCCATTGTACTATACAGAACACTATACAGTACACATTTTATAAATATATAGCAATATACACAGCACACTATGCAACAACTTACTTTACAAAGTAAAGCCATGAAAGTAGAAGAATCGTTTTATGTACTTTACATGGATTTAATATTAGATTAGATAATTATGAAATATTGAACAAATGTATATTCTAAAACAATATCTCACGAGTTACGTATTGTTCCTTTCATTTTGGTCTTATTCATTCCTCTATAGGTTGCTTTCTGCAATGCTTGGTTTCCGTTGTTATTTGCTATACTTATATCAAAAGAGTTAACAAACATCGAAACCCCCTAGTTACTAAATTACTTGGTACATCTGACCAGATCCGCAGGCTAAGAAAACACTATCCGTTCAACCTAAGCACTAGATTCAGCTGGATATTTCTAACAAGTAATATTTACGTACTTATAATATTATTATTTATAAATTATACTTATAATGAGTTAATAAGTTTATTAACTTTAGTTTATAATTATAATAAGTTTATAAATAATTAGCCATGTCACTGCGCCACGCCAAAGAAACTTACTCAAAATTCTCAATGCGAGAATTGATTGTAAAGTACTTGTAAATAAAAAAAAGCAATTTGCTATACTATTTATTTACTGCTCTATTTATCAGACTTTTCCGATCTATGTATTAGGTTGTCCGAAAAGTTTCTTTCGTTTTATAAGGAAATAATAGACGCACAATGTTTTTTGTTTTATATTAATTTATTGAATTATGCACGAACATAATAATAGAAATACAACGAAATGGATCATGTTCAATAAAATAATATAAAAGAGAAATTGTTGTTCATCTATTATCACCTTATGAAACGGAAGAAACTTTTCATCAAATCAATTAGAATACGAAGATTCTTATGGTGAGATATTTCAGTAATAGTTTCTTGAGAAATAGAATTTTAATGTTTTCTTACCTTATGCATGTAAGCATGTACATTTTTTATACTTCATGAAACGTGATTTTGCTAGAGCTGTGCCAGCAAAGTAAAAGTTAAAATTAATTCAAGTATTTTTCTCCGTATTAGTCAGTACGAACAGCAGATGATAATTATTTTAAGAAGTTACATAAATCAAATAGGGTAATATTTTGAATTGAATAATTATTCAATTCAATTATATATCTTATTTTGAATTTGATCGAAGTAAGCACTGTTTAATTTATTATTCGATCGATTAATTGCCACGATAATAAACGGGTATATTCCTGCGTAAATTGTTCATGGATACGTGTTATGTGGAAGCGTCGTACATACGTGTAGAACACGACTTATGCGTCGCGTGTTGTCGTCTGGGATAGTGGATTCCTATCGGTACTATTGTCTGTCGTGTATATTTGTAATTATGTGTATATATGTAATTGTTCATGCGAAAACTGGAGACACGGCAGTCTACAAACGCGATAACGACGACTGCAACACATGCCATTGATGTTCTGTAAACAAATTTTTCGGTAGTTATAGACACGTTTATCGGTTGTGGAATAATAGAACCGAGATTCGCATTTCCTCCTCTTCCGTTCTTCATCGAACGTTACTATTCTTCCTACTTTCAGGTGATCGCTTGATAAGTTCATTTGATTGACTTCGTAGGCAACGTGTATGCGAGCATGTGACTGATAAATGTGGAATTCCGAAGGAGTTATAGGTTATTTCTCATTATTGTCTATGAATTGACGAGGTTGTTGCATCAAGGAGACTCCTCCACTTCCCAGTAATTTTTGTAAACTAATGAAAACCAATTCAAAATTAAACAAAATTGAATCACTCTTTCAAACTGCTATGAATTTATAGTTAGTTAGTGTTTGTTGTAATAGATTTTTGCATTTTTGAATATGAAACTTGTATTTTTTTTTTCTTTTTGCTCTTTCAATAAATACAATTTAAGTATTGCAGTTGTCTCGTTATTGCTTCAAACCCTTCACTTTCGTTGCAGTTATACAGTCTAGAGAGACTGATAGTAACTCATGAATTATTAATACTATTAGTAACTCATGAACTATTGCTACTGTTAGTATTATTACATTACATTAATATTAGTATCTTTATTCGATTAACACAATTTTTACGATTAAGATAAATGCTCAAGTGTGGAATAATTGATGTCACATATGTGAAATTTTTTAGAATTTGTTAATTTTACATGCAACGTGCGTATTCCTTATTTCAGTCTTACTTAATTTAATTTATACTAAAATTACAAGTGGTTTTCATAACTGTCAATTTTCTTCCTTTTTCTTTTGAATCTGTTTATTTCAATTTTTGATACACATATACAAATGTGTTTGCAATACACATTTATAACTTCAATATTCTGTAGCTAAGAACATATAACTAGAATTAAGGGTTTGACTGATAGCTAGATATTATAAACGTAAAAGAAAAAAGTACTTATAAACACTTAAAAATTGAAATAGTTATGGGATAGAAGAACCTGATTACTTAAACAAATTAAATCCTATTAGATATATCTCTATAATTATATTTCAAACATATTTAGCTGACACTTTTAAAATACTTCAGTTTGATATGTATTAAACTGTTTAATAATGTAGTATCTGCTCACATTAAAGTTTACTCTATTTTGAAATATCAAATCATTCATTACAAAAATTCTTTGTACAGTAGTTATTATATTAGTTATTACATACGTTATTACATTAGTTATACATACATATTACAGTATATAACACTTAAAGTGTTTTCTTTTTCGCAGTGCTGACTTAAAGTGTCAGCAGTTATAGAATAAAAAAGCATATATACGTGTCAAAGTCGAATTGAACTTCGATCTGACCTCGTTCTGTAAGGATTGCGGCTCAAGGAAAGGCACTATGTGTAACGTTCACTTATTTTTCTTGACTTGAAGTATATGTGCCACTGTAAACCAAAGAAGCCAGTGATATCATTGGAGTCTCACTTCTCGATGCTGTAATGCTTTGTTCATGCTATGCACATCATAAAACGATACGACGTTCTTTGATGTCACTAAAAGTATGTAATGTCAACAACATAAAACCCGGTAACAAGGTTGCGACCCTGATCAACGATCTTGAAATATTTTCATCAAGGTTATGATGACCTAAGCTTGTTTACATGTAATAGGACGAAGAACTATCACTACTACGTATTTAGCATGTACCGCTTTATGTACATATATTTTCACATTGTATATGATAATTATATTACTACCAGGTAGTTATATATTATTGTACATAGTTTATCACAAATGTTTTCAATACTAAAATTTTTTAACGCTACCAATGACTATATTTATTCAAATAAAACATAATTTTAATTAATTATGTTGCGATCCTCGTAGTTTTATATTTCAATCTTACTGTCGTTTTAACAAATAGAAGGAAATTGTAACGATTTAAGAAGATATTTAACATAAGATGTAAATGAGGATATCAGTAAGAAATTTTTCATATTTTATTCAAACTTAAACTAACCCTTAAAAATACAATTAAGTTGAAAATGACTTAAACAACGCAATAGGAATAACAGTATATCTATTTATCAATGTATGATATAGAAAAAGCTATTTTACGTATTAGTATAGGAAGATTTGAAGAAATATTTACTACATCATTAACATTACATTGTATATTAACATTTCGTTATATTTTTTTCATCTCTGAAACAGATTTTCGAACACACTAATTCTGCTGTAAAATACATGTCATTTTAACAAAAAAACATTTGTATAGGATGTATGAAGGCTGTTGTGACTGATTGTGAGATTATTAACGATTTGCGGCAAAGGAATAAATTAAATATTGGAGACATAGAAAATATCGATAGATATTTTCTAATAAATTTTATTGAGATCAATAATACTCATTGATAATATTAGAATTAATAATCTGGTTTAATAATTTAAATAACTTAAACGTCAGAACTTTTTGAAAATTGAAACTTTAATCTGTAGAATTAATCTGTTTATATAATAGTTCTTTAAATATTTTAGCAGTTGAGCATTCAACAAAAGGTACGTCAAGTTCTATTAAGTTTTACAAAACTATTTTGGTTACTAGTGGATAAATATAATTTTTTCATAGAATCAGTTGTGTTTCTCGAATATTTAATTTTAACATAAACCTTAAACGTTTACATAATATGTAATATGTATGTTTGAAGAGCGGTATTTTTTGTCCTCATATTATATTTACAATAGTTATATAGTTGTACATCGATACAAAGTTTCTTTTACTGATTGAATAACTGAAGGCCGAGTTTTTTAATCCACTTCTTTAATCCCTATTTCTACTCTGTCATATGTAAAACTTTACCTATGTACATAATCTACTATATAGTTTTGATACATTTGAAAATGAATTAAAAATATTCCCTTGGTGCTTAATTATTACAATTAATTATGCTATCAATAAATTGATTAAACAATCTGTCAATTGTAAGTATTTATTTAAAACAAATTTATTAATTTATCTGGTTATAGATACGAAAACAATATCAACAATTTTTAAGAATAAATACACAATATGAAGAACTAAATATAATTAAAAAATAAGATGAAATATATGCTACTTTAATTTGTAATAATATCAAAAACTTCACTATTGTTCTAATATCATTCATTATAGTTAAAAATAGAATTAAATTGTACGATGTTTAAAATTCTAATAATACATTTTCTCGATTACATTCACGTTTTTCACTCTGTACGCTGTAAACGCTGTACGAATCAATATATAACACAAAGAATCAATTATGCAATGCGGGGGATATTAAAATGATGTTTGAAACATGCTACATAAAATCTTGTTAACATGTTCATTGACAGACCTCTGAATGGGCACAGTTATTGTCACTCCTGTTTACTAACAAGATCGAATTAATTAACAATTGGTCAACGTATGTCCGTATTAAATTTCATTCTCCGCCATTGTATGACGCGAAGTTACATTCAATTGTATTCACGGAAATTAACACGGAACGTAAAATGAGTAACAGCAGACATGTAATTCGAATATTTGATTGGAAAACCATTTCGAAGGAACTGATTAAAAAATAGAAAATACAATCGACTGCAATTCTTTAAGGAATTAAAAATTCCTATTGCAATCAATAATGTTTCAATAATGTTTCAACAGTGTGTTTCACAATTTAGTGAGTTTTTTTTCAATAGCTTGAAACGGCTAAAAATTATAATGTGAAAATAAAATAAAGTAAGAAATATTTTATGCGATAATGTACCAATTGAAAAAGAATTTGTAGATGTCTAGTAGATGTACGTAGAGTATCTATATAAAAAATAATGTTAACCATGTAAGGTATTAATCGTGTTGCTGTCCTCGAGTTTTTATGTCTTTAATCTCACTCTTGTTTTAACAAGCAAAATCCCTTTATATTCGAAAAAATCTTTAATATTAATTAAAACAAAAAAATACACACATCAATAATAACTTTTTTATTTGTTCTTCAAACTTCAAAAATTTGTTAATAGAAAAATACGTGCTGATCTCAAATGATCCAAAGAACGCAGCAGGTTTAAAAGAGACGATATGAAATAAAAATACATAGCACTCAAGCAACTATGGCAACGGAAATTTAAATTGCATTTCTTCCATTTTTTTATAATATAATTTTTAGTTCATTCAATAGTTGTTTTTTCATGCTCTTTAATCAATATTTTTATTGTACACTATATTTTATAAAACGCATTTAAATTGCATTTAATAATATTGCATATAATTTATATTTCTATTTTTACATTTTAGGTAACTGATAGTATTTCAAATGTACATATTACTTTGATATATACTCATGCTTTGACATATAATTCAATGCTCAATACTTAACAACCGAAGTGCTTCGATTCATTCAATACATTTATTGATTATAGTCAAGCCGTCTTATTTATTCAAGTCTTTACAAAATTTTCTTTAACAATAAAAGATTATATAAACCTGAAGTTTGAAAACACAATTTAGAAAAATCCATTATCGAAAAAGAACAATTTTTCAAAAGTGACCATAAACCTGCTTGATTTTTAAATAATTAGCAGAAATGAGAAAAAAACAATTTATATTTTAACTGATAAAAAGTTCATTTTACAAAAGTACAATTCTTACAATTATTCATTACACATTTCAATTCAATTACACAATTCAATTACACATTTCACAATGAATTTTCCTATGGTAACATCATCAGTATAGTTGTAAATTCCTAGGTCGCCATAATTCGGCTTAAACAATTATTATAATTCGTCAAAATTTATAACCCCCATTTTCAACTTCGTGTTCGGATTATTTTTAATTCGCTCCTAGTCATTAAAACCGACTCGAGTATTCCAAATTACCCGGAAAATTAGAGAACGAAATTTTGTCTCTCATGGTATTGCACGAAATTGCTTGTAGCCGGTCGTAACAACAAGGCGTACGAAACGTGACGGGTCGAGATAAACGCGGGAATAATTCGAAAGGGCAAGGGTCGCTCGTGCTCGTGCCTTGCTCTCGCGCGGTCCCTTGATTCCGCACGTGCAGATTAATGTCCACGGGTAGGCTTATCGACAATCTCGCGTCCGTTCGAATGGATGCTCGAATTTATCCGGAGGGGAACGCGTGAGTGTCATTCTGTAAAATAGACAATAAATTTCGGACACGCTTCAAGCACCGTGGACCAATTTCTCCTCCACCTATACCTTTTTACTATATTTTTTTAGGACTACATATATATATACGTATATTCATTCGTAGTTAGCTTGGAAAAAATTGAACTGGAAGCACCTGCACGTGCTGTGGAATTGCGAATTTAAAGCTTCGTTCAGATTAGCCAAGCTACTCGAATTCAAGTAATTTAAAACTTTTTTAATAGCGTGAATCTTTATGAAGAAATTATTTTGTACTAACATACATACGTATATTGTACATTTTTCGTTGTGAGAATAATAATGCAGATACATTATTTTCTTAAATTGTACATATAGGTTAGATTACATGATAATGGTGGCAATATACTCAGTTTTGGGCAGTTATTCAATTTACTTGACTTGCAATTGCTTCCACGTTCTTTCATTCTCATGAGTAAAGTGGTTGTCTTTGTGTTGCTTGAACGTAAGTAGTTCCAAACAACTTTACAACTGTGAGCCCTTTATGTATTTTCAAATCTTAAAAGCATTTGAGGTTATCTCAAGCATTTCTTGATTTAGAAGAAACTACTAAGAATAAGTAGTTAGGTAATGTAATTTTATTACATATTTCGTCTTTGCTGATATTGAATTTCCAAACCAAGTCGACTTTATTTGAATTTTATGTTTAGTTATACACAATCAACTATCTTATAACACGGTTAATTCGTTTCGCGTTGTATTGAAACCGTGTTATAAGAATATTGTGTTATAGGAAGGTCGTGCAAGTTTATTAAGTTGTGCTATATGGAAACCATGTTATAAGAATATCGTATTACAGGAGGACCGTTGCAATTTTTGCACTGCGCTATGTCGAAACTGTGTTTTCAGGGGACTGTATTATAAGAAACTTGTGCGTAATTTATAATTATAATTAATATTCATAAATACTATTAAATACTATTAAATAATCATTTCGTTAATTCAGGTATCTGTTTTCTATGGGTTGTTCACTTGAAGCCAGATTATTTGAAATCAAACAAATTCAAATCAATCAAATCAAATCAAATTCAGCTTGCACAAATACAAATTTCAAGTTAAGTAAACCTGACTAATATAAATATGATACAAATATAAATTAAAGCAAGTTTCTTTATTTCGAGTGAACTAATCTAATTCGTTAATAGAAGCGAGTACAGAAACTTGAAAAAATATGTCAAATCAAATAATAAGTTCACAAAATTGTATTAAGTTGTTTAAATTCTGGTTTAAACAGTTCAGAAGGATTACATTCGTTCTCGTAAGTCACGCGACTTTACTTCAGATCTACATAAATTACTACATAAATATATTCAATCATGTAGCTTAAATTCGCTTTAATAAACATTTACATGTCATTTTATTTGCCTTGAAATACTCCTTCAGGTTTCAAGTGAAAATAAATTTGTCTCAAATGTTCCTTAATTTGCAAAGAACAACAATTGCTAAATAATATGAATTTTTACATTACAAAATACATTATAAAACACAACAAAACATTATAAAATGTTATCTCTCTGTGTATCATTTTCTTCAACGCTATCTTAATCTTTTTATTTATTTTCCATTAAATCCATCTGAAGTTATGTTATTGGAATTCAAACGCCTTCAAGTCAACAGTCTTTCTGGGTTAAATCTACCAGGCGAGATTTTTCTCGTGGTCTAAACAAAGTTACCAGTGGGAATACGATGGTTATCGGAAACAGGTATTTACAGCGACGAGAGAGTGCTCGTCTATCGATTGCTCTATCGGTTTGCGCGCTTTCCAATGGATGTTCGAGCAGAGACACGAGAAATATACATGCATATACTATTTCATACTATCTCTTCTTTTTGGAAGGGGGGTTGTGTTTTAGTAGAGACATGGAAGGAAATAGGAGATAAATGGCGGAAAAAGGGTTAGTGTGTATCACTTTTGAATTCAGCGACAGTAAATTTTATGCATGTAGGAGTTTGGTTTTTACATGCTTCAATTGTAAGAGTACCTGTAGTTTCCCATTTTCTTCATAATATGTATATAAGATTGTAGACTTCCTTTTACTAATAATAAGGAAAATTGGATTATCTGTTTGTAAGATTTTCTTGCGTTATAAAATTTTAATATCAATTCTCATTCGCGTTTCTGTGATTTCTTTACATTCATGGCTTAAACGATGAAAAATAAATTTTTTCATATATTTATAGTCCCCGCAATAAAAAAATCAACTTTTTTATATTTAGATATATTTTTAATGTATTCTACAATAAAAACACAATTTCTTCATATACAGGGTGGTTGGTAACTGGTGATACAAGCGGAAAGGGGGTGATTCTACGCGAAAGAGAAGACGAAAATATAGAATAAAAATTTTTCGTTTGAGGCTTTGTTTTCGAGAAAATCGACTTTGAATTTTCGCTCGGTACGCGTGCGGTACGTTATAACGGATCTCACTGTAGGTCATTGTCTCGATAGAAAAATTAAAGAAAAAAAAAATTAAAAAACAAATTTTTATTCTATATTTTTGACTTCTTTTTCCGCGTAGAATCACGCCCTTTCTGCTTGTACCACCAGTTACCAACCACCCTGTATAAGGGCAGTTCCACTTGGACTGCAAGTGACTTCATTGAGATAAGTTTCACTTGTACGTTGAGTCATACGTGTATCACATCGCATTCGTCATCCCGTTGACCGTGGATTCGTTATCGAACCTGAATTCATTGTCATCAACATCTCGACCATCCGATCGCCGCTATTACTTATAGCCTCTTGTAATAACCACATTTGTACCAATAAATATCAGCTATAACCGCGATAGCAAATTCGAGTGAAGGTTCGTCAAACGCCCAAAATTCCAACCTTAACCCGACATACTTACATAGTCATATACATACGTAGATATGTATGTAGGAATGTTTATTATAAATTAACAGAAAAGACAATATGATAAACACAATATTGAAACACTCTCACAAAATCGAATATAATATCGCGTTTCGCGTATTCGTTTCTCACTGATTCTACGTCACAACAACACAACGAACTTCGACCACGATAAATTCAACTCTGACAGCATTTTCCACGCTTATCTTTCCCTTAACAAACCTTGGTAACGCTCACAACACTCCTTGACAACATTAACATATCTTAACAACGTTTATAAACAATCAGCCACGTCTTTCACTAACGTCACACCATCCCACATGTATAGTTTCAAAATGTCGGATTCTCATTTATTATAAGTTTTGCAGTAAAGTTCTAGAATAAGATATCAACTTTTTCGTACTTTTAGTTCCTACTGCTCGATAATTATGGGGAAACTAATTGAACAATACTTTAACATCAATTAAGTGTTACAATTATTATATTTGCAAATTATTATTATATTTGAAAACACTATTTATTCCTAAAAGGATTCGAATACTTTTATGATCCTCCAATAATCTACGTTTGTATAATAAATATATATCGGAGAAGAGTCAGGAATAGGGTTGTGGGCGTTTGATAGACCTCCCTTGGAGTTGGCCATCGTTGTGTTATAACGAAGATACGGCCTGGTACTATGAGTATGAACACTACCGATTCGACAATCAACAGCGGTGGTTGGGCACTTGCGATGACGTTGGTCTTAGGTTCGATAACGAATCCACGGTCACCGGGATGATAGATATACTTGCTCTAACAGATCGTAAGGCGCTACTCTCTTCGTCGATAAGATCGCAAGAAAGAATGACTTTTCGTCCCAATGATGCCACAGAGGAAAACTAT